>NC_135865.1:9754410-10354410 GCF_031162955.1 Sander vitreus
TCGTCCACGTGCCAGCCTTCCCAAATCCCTGGGCAGAAAGCTCCACTCTTCTTTATTCAAGTGTGTTCAGTTTTGGTGGAATAAAGAGTGGTACCCTCGCTAGTCCTTTCTTTGTAAACCCATGCTTCACACCTCCAGTAAAGTCCTGGGGCACAGTCGGGCAGTCAGGACTGTTTTAGACGCTTCCTGGGAAGACCAAAGGGTGGGCACTGTGCTGAAGCCAGGGCACGAAAGGCCTCGGCTACCAAGTGAGGATGGGATTGGATCATTGACTTCCAGCCTGCAGTCTCCATTATGTCTGTAGCATGACTGTAAGCACAGGCAAAATGAAGTTAACACTCAGACATGAGAATGTGCACATTAAAAATCAATAAACATAAATGAGATCGTAATGACAAAGCAAATAAGGGGCACTTGATTTGTGAGTCCCATTGTAAACTTGAAAAGGGCCATTAGTGTTTTCTGTGCATGTGCAGAAATGAATGTAGGATTACGTCTTCACATGTTGAATACAACAAAGAGGGAAATAAGTTTAACATTTCAAGGTGTCCTATGACAACACACTTCATCATCTGAAAGAAAGACTACCCGTAGCGACCACCTCGTTTCTTTTTAAAATTCTACAAATATTCCATTTCCAGGTTTTATCCAGGCAAGAGTCTATTAATAACTTGGATACACAGATATGGAGCTTCAAACTGAAAAGGCAAATAGCACTCTGTCTGCCTGGGCTTAAACAGTGAATTCTAATGCATCTGGTTGGGGGGAGAGATAAGAGCACGTTATTAATCTTGTGTCACATATATCAGCTAATTACATACTTGCTATTCCAGTTCTTTCCATCTTTACAGCCCAGCTGTCTCAGGACACTGCACCTATGGCAAGGAGATAAAAAGGTAAGCATTCAGGGCTGGTAAACAGAAATGGCAGCAGGAATTTATCACTGGAGTTTTTTTTTTTTCCTTGTTTTTTTGCGATACTTGCCTGTTGATAAAATCTATGGCTTGTGCTTTGAGCTGCTCGGCACTGTGCAAGTCTGCTAGGATGAGGGTGTCGGCCACATTCTCCACTGAAAGGCTGTTGCACAAGGCCTCTTCACACATGACCTTTAAACGCTCCAGAGCGTACTGGGGTGGAGAGGGGGACGACGACACAAAAAGCAGTGGTTATACCCTGGGTGCAAAGTGGATCCCCGTGGTTTGAGGCTCAACTATTCTGAATGCAAATAAAAGCTATAGCTGCAATCGGTTACTAACATCATTCATTATTAAAACTTTACTTGGAGGAAAAAAAACGACCAGGAACCCAAATGTCGAACCAGCAGGCTCCTTCAATATGTATTGCATTGTTAAAAAGCCAGAATTACCCAATTCTGCCACATGGCGTATTGTATGCAATGACTGGGATGATTTATTTTTTTTGGGGAAGTAAGGTTGTTGCTCAATATTCTGGTTCACTATTCAGTAAAAACTCATCCATCAAATTCTCGATCAGTACTTCATTCATAACACAGGGATCTTACCCTTAAAGAGGGGATCTCGTTTGTGAACTGATGAAAGAAAATGGTCGTTTCTTGAAAGGATTTGGGAGATCATAGGACGCTTCATATCACAGTTCCCCAAGAAGTATTCCTTAACACATATAAAGCAGCATCAAGTAGAAATGCAACCTTACATGAGCTGCAAAATGGGGCTACATAATGTGTACATCCACTGGCAATCTAAAATAGGGAGTCAACAACAAATCAAGTCTCCCTTTAAATTCTCAATTTTGCCCATGCTATTTGATGGTGTTGTACTGTAGTCTCTTATGTCATAAAGTTATAACAAAACAAAAAGATAATGGACAAAAAAAAATATCTTAATGATGCATTTCCTTTATCATTTCTGTTAACTTGAATCAGCACTTATCTGACTTTTTCATGAATATTTACCACCACCATCAATTCCAAGTATTTCTTTTGGCTTGAAATTTTACGTTTGCATTCGCATGAACTGGGGTAGATGCTCCATATTCATGCGCCATCTTGAAATACGTTAGCCGGTAAGGGACATACAGGATATACTGCTCCGCCTTTCGCTGTCACATGGTAAACTCACAGGTGCTGCTAATGGGTATCGTAGCTTCCCGGACCCAGCAAGAAGAAAACATGGAGGACCACACGTTATCTTAATACATTCTGCGGTGGAGTGTGACAAAAAAATAAAAATAATAATAATAATAATAATAATAATAATAATCTACCGGGAAATTTCGTAGACCACCGGCCCTCGGGGGGGCGGGGAAGGGATTAATGTTCGGAAATAAGAGGCTGCTGCTGCCCGCCGTACAGGTTAGTTTGACCAGCGGGCAGCAGCGGCCAGAGTGGGCAGTGTGCGATCAGACTGGCCTCAAAACACTACCGGCCCACCGGGAAAATTCCCGACTCTCCCGATTGCCACTCCGCCTCATGCACTTATTCAAAATCCAAGTTTCAGGAACAGGAGTCTTCTTCGCCCAGACAAAAAGATATTGGAAAAAGCAAAAGACCGGCTTTTTAAAGCGTGAAGGCTACCGTAGCTCCAATACGTAATTTGAACTGCGTGGTGCGAGAGAGTCGATTGCGATATATGATCTCAACGCTAGATGGGAAAAATTCCTACACATTGGACCTTTAACAAGCATGTTCTAATGATGGGCGAGGATGGGGGCTGAATCAAACTATAGTTTTTATCAATTCTGAAATTATGTCACATGAGATGCAACAGACCATATTAGGGCTGGGCAATATATTGATATTATATCGATATCGTGATATGAGACTAGATATCGTCTTAGATTTTGGATCTCATAATATCGTGATATGACAAGTATTGTCTTTTACTGGTGTTAAACGCTGCATTACAGTAAAGTGATGTACTTTTCTGAATACCAGACTGTTCTAGCTGTTCTATTATTTGCCTTTTCCCCACTCATACATTATGTCCACATTACTGATGATGATTATCTAAAATCTAAGTGTGAAGATATTTTTGTTAAAGCACCAATTACAACACCAACCCTAAAATATCGCCGCAATAGAGAAGATAGAGGTTTTTGGTCAAGAATATCGTGATATCTGATTTTCTCCTTATTGCCCAGCCCTATACCACATTAGCCTTTTAGCCTCATTGACTTCCATACAGTGCTGGCCTCTCTCATTGGAGAGGCTCCAAGCACTCAAGTCTAAACGGACCATAGGATATACCAACTCTCCATGACCATCTCATTCTAATTACCGTTTCAGTGTTTAACTGACTAGATGTTATAACTAGGTTGACACCAGAGGTGTGACTCTTCACTGGTCTCACGATTCCATTACGATCTCTCCTCTCTCTCTCTCTCTCTCTCTCTCTCTCTCTCTCTCTCTATATATATAGAAACTACACATGGTTATCATCAACAAGTTTAAGCAGTCAGATATATATAAACTCTCCTTTTTATTGTATCTGCTCTTAAAAAAGACCCTTCCTGAATGTAGTGGAGTCTGAACACAACAGACAAAAGCAGCGACCAGAAAAACAACAAGTAACATCAGTAGGCAATAATCGATTATGGTCCGTCACTGCATCAATGCAGAATCATTTAGGTCCGCATCGCGATGCATCGATGCAGTGATTAATTTCAACACCCCTAGTTGACACAATACATTGTGGTGATACACAACTCAAGATAGAGTTGATAGGACCGAGTGTTAAGCATAGTGGTTAAAGAGAGATGGCTGTATTTCTGAAAATCAGAGTTGTATCCCAAGATAATTTCAGGTTGGGGCGGTTGGCTAGAGCTTAACTAAACAACATTGATCAGGTTAACATTTTTGGATGGCATCTGACTTACAAACGGAAGCAATGCATAAAACTGAATACAAAAGATTGCCTAACAAAGAATAAATAAAAGAACCTTTTCTTCTGCCATCAAAAAGAAGAGGAAGCTAGGGGTTTGCAAAAAATATTAGCAAAAGTTTCAATTACTTTGGCACTTACTTTATCTGCAGCTGCCAGCAAATTGTCTGCCATCTTCTCCAGGTTCGGGGCTTTTCCTGTATAGATGAAGCCCATCATTTCCTTAAAGACATCTGGGTCTACGTCACTGATGTCAACGCGGTTCTGCGAGGAAGACAAGAGGCGCGAAAGAAGACTCATTATCACAGAGTTGTTGTTCATTTTAAAGAAAGCATTTTGAGCAATAATTTCAGTATATATAAGAAGTGCAGGATTGTGCAATAGTGGTCCTAAATTGAGGAAAGAGTAACATGACCCATGACAAGAAGCGTTGTAACTGGCTATTCTTACCTTTTTACTCTCCTCCATTTCATGTTCAAACATAGCATTAAAGACTGGTGACCTTGCTGTCGAAGAAATAAATTGAACACTTAAAATATGACCAGTCAACATCTTATTAAGCATGTTAGCACACCAAATCAACAGTTAATATTCATCAAATGAGCTTTGATTAAATAGCATGGGGTGCAGTTGTCTTATATAAAAAACAAAAACTAATGGATTAAGCTTAAAACATCAGTATTCTGAACTATGGCAGCCTTAAAATCTAGCTTAATCCGTATAGATGCCACTTTGTCAGCATTTTCCCCTGACCACTGCAGCTGCCACCATGTCTAATGGAGACAAGCTGGAGAGGACAGCCAGCCTCTCAATCTCCTGGATCCTAGTCATCAGGGGCAAGCAGGGGTAGTGGGGATTAGCGCCCATTGCAGAACTAGGCCACTACAAATCAAGCCAGGAATACAGACCCTCCGTAGCCTTTTGAGGTGCTTATAGCTCTCCACGAGAGGCCATTAAGAAGAGGCATAGACATGTCTTGCTAGGGCCATTTGGGGGGCTTCTCTCCTGGTTGCTGCTTGCTAAAGTGCTGGAGCTGGGCACGGTCTTACCTGCAAGGATGGATTTGTGGGCTTTGAACTCCTGCCCTCCCACATAGAGGCTGCAGTCTGTGAAGCGTGAACACTCCCACAGGTTCCCCAGGTCATCAGACAGCTGACACTCTGGTACCTTCAGCATGTTCATGTTGGACTGGCCCGAAATGTTAACCGAGTCCTGGACCACGCTTACCTGTACATGAGAAACATCACAGGGAGACACTGAAGCGGTTTCATCAAGGCTAAACATCTCAACAAATATGTTTGACTGCATTGCAGTCTAACAGTCTAATTTGTTTTTAATTTGCTCTTTTTAAAGCATATTTTCAAGACTGAGGAACCTACAGTTCTTGCTTGCAAAAACAACACTTGAAACCAAAATTAATAAACTTTGCTGAACCACCTAATTGATGAGGAAAGACATTTTGTATTTCATTTGAATGCAATTTGTTTATCAAAGTGGCAATTTCCCTGAAATTGTTAAATCTCTGTAACTGGTGTCTGGCACACTGTCTGGCCATGGCAGTATTTGGCCAAATGCATTTACATCACAATCCACTGACACTTCATTTAACTTGTCCCTTGAAAGAACATTTTAGGAGACATTTATTCTTCTTGACACACCGAATTCAATTCTTTCGAAAATAAGCATCATTGTAAATGATTTCAGATGGAGGAAGCATTTCACTTCCTAAGAGCTTAATGTCTTTTGAAGCAAATGCCAACAGCATGTTTTTAGTGAAATGGCACTCAGGTGTAAACTAGTCGTAACAAGAATTAAGAGACTCTAGCTTTGATTCACTTAAGGTTACACTAGGGGTATACGTGCTTCAATCTAACAGTAATGCGATTGTAATAGTTTTAGCAAAGAATTAATACAACAATTTAGTCATTTGTATGCCACACAACAAAACAGCCGCTCGGTAACATGGCACTGGTATGCAATGATGGAAAATGAGGAAGCTAAACAGAAAACATCAAAGTAGGCCAATTGCAATGGAAAAAACCCACAGATTTTGATAATATGCAGCATTTCCAATCAACGGCATCCACGTTATATGCAATTAATGACTCCTTAGCAAACCTATATCATTGAAACTACAACTAGTTTTCTAATTTACCTCCAAACTCAAAATATGTACCAGATGTTTTGTTCCCCAAACCAAAAAGATTATACAGAACTGAGAGATTGCTGTGTTCTATGGACAAATGAGGAGTATAGATGAAAAGGTAAATGTGTCAGCCCAATCAATAATCTTCCAAAATGAGTCACCAAGTCAATAAGAAGAAATTGTCTCCCATTCACCCATCAAAAACGCATTTTTGTTGTTGTTGGTATAGTTGCATTCTTCCTTCATTGACAGTACAAGTGAGGAAAGTGAGCCTCTGTGTAATCATTTGCAATTTGGGCAAAATCACAGCATTCATAAACAAAAAGACTGCACCCCTTATTAATATGAAGGATAAAAGGAATAATGTAACAATTACCTCACAGAACAGTGTGAGCTTGTCATCCGGTAAGAGTCCATTGGCTTCATCAAGGAGAAAATCTCTCCTTATAAATTTTTTGAAGCCCCAGTCTTTGCCCTGGACAAATCTATATGCTCTTTGGCTTTCTGTAACAAGAAGAAAATAGTGCCAAGTCTTAATATTGCCTGTCTTATGGTTGCAGGTTAGAGAAATAAAGAAAAAGTGAAGGTATAAAAAGGAACCCCAAATATACAGTATAATAACTAGATGTGACTTTCGGATTGCTTGTACTCACCCATCGCTTTTGTCTCTTCTCTTTTAGCGTTCAACAAAGAAAACTTGAACTTTGCTCTAACTTCACTTTTTGGACAACTAACAAGAAGTAAATACAATGACAGATAATCTTTGCTTTCATCATCAAGTCCCTTTGGATTGACTCGCAGACACCTGGCAAGAAAACAGATAACACTGCACATCAGCAACTAGAGCGAAGACCGTCTTAACACCTTTTATCACTTTTGTGAGAACACAAGACTATGACGAGCCTTCAGGGGTGATTCTCTATTGCTTTGAGAGACTGTAATTAACACTTGTGTGCCGAGTTCCCATAGTAAAATAAAACATGCAGACTTTTCAATGACATTCATGTTTGTGCTCAGGAAAATACAAGGACATGGAACTGGATGAGATTAAATTGGACAGATAGATAAATGCAAAAAGCTAAATGACATTTGAAAGCATTAATGCGAGTTTCCAAACGCTGAAGACCTACAATCATTCATATTCTATTTTCACATCCTACAAACAAATGAATTGCAGTGAGAGGTTTAGCTTTAGTACTAACCATTTCATCTTGTCATTAGGGCCAGAGGAGAAGGTTGAGCTCTTCAACACCTCCCCCATTTCTTCTCTGCAAAAACTAAAGTTGTTTATGGTCCACATGTACGAGAACTTCACAACTTTAACCTTGGAAAAAGAAATATGCAAAACCATCAGACCAAAATTTTATTTTTGAAATACAGTTAAAAAAAAATTTAATAAATAAAAATAAAAAAAAGAAATTGAGCATTTATATGGCTTGGCATGACAATTTGACCTCCTCAAATCAAAACATTGTTTTAGAGTACAACGTTTTGACTGTTCATGTACTATAGTCCAATAGGTCTTTTGGGGGGCTGTCCATCCTAGATCACAGTAATTTTATTTATCCAGATACATAAAGACGTTTTGCAGGGTTTCTGCAGGTTTCACCAAGTCAAATTAAAAACTTTTAAAGACCATTATGAATGAAATTTAAGACCTATATCACAACATCAAAAAAAAGAAAAGAAATCGAGATTCAGGAAACATCGTCTGAAAAACTTCCCAGTGTGGAGGACCCAGAGCACCTCCGCTCTTAGTGTTGGCTTTGATCCAAAAGTGACACGGAGGTCGCTTACGGGAGTTGTGGAGCTGCTGTGTGGGTCTCGCCTAGGCAGCGTGGAGGTAGTGTTGTGGCCTTTTTGCATGACACTCCAGCACCAGTACACTCAACGTTTCCAGTTTAATTGCTTTCTTGCATAAGAAGCAGTAGGCTTTAAATATGTTGTTAGCAAATGGCTTTAACCACACCCTAAATTCAGACCCTAAATTCAGTTTTTTTCAAGCCAAGTCTCGCTAAACTTGCACTTCCCCATAGCTGAAGAATACAATCTGTTTTAGGTCTATGGTACAACCCGAAAGAGACTTGCGGCAATAACTCTAAAGCTAATGGGCCGCAATATAACTTGCATGTTGATCTCATATGTAGTCATAATACAGGGAATTATATTTAGAATAGCGAAAGAAAGGACTACAAAAACCACGGAATAAAAAATAAAACATCCTAAAGTCCTGCGGGAGCATTTCAGTAAGTATTTTAGGTCTAACTTTTTGATTTTGAAATTTTAGACTTTTTAAGACCCTGTTTTGACATTGTCACAGTAGGCAAATCACATGTGTAAATAATAATAATATTAATGATGGCTGAATTCCATTTAGCTGCTTTCGTTTCAGGGCCCTGGTATTGTGCATGCTGGAAATGAATGCAACTGAGCCATTGTTAATGTTATTATGAACACCTGTCCCATTCCTACTGTGACAAGTCAAATAATTGTCTGCTGCAAAAAGGCCTATTAACATTCAAATTAACAACGTAGAAAATAAAAACTGGGAATGAAATAGCATCTTGATAGGATTATAAACTATTATATACAAAACATGATCAATTCTCTCAGCTTTGTGTACTGAACGTGAGTCAATGAGTTTAGTTATGCCCATACCTGTGTGTAACACCAGCTCTCTGCCACAGGTCCACTTGACATCTCCCCAGGAGGAGGAGGGGTGGGAACCCGTGACATCACTGGCTTTGGGGTACCACTCACTCTCGTCCTGAAAGCACTAATCATTATTTATATATATATATTTATATATATATATATATATATATATATATATATATATATATATATATATATATATATATATATATATATATAAAAATTAGTAAGATTAATTTTTGCACAAATTAACAGCATAATGTACACATATGAAATAAATCCCCCATTTCAATTTCCTGGTCAGAATGAGCTTGACAAAATGTTTTATAAAGATGGAAAAATCCTTCACGTGATTTGAATCTGCTTTTATTCTAAATGCTACCAAATGTGATGCAAAAATAGTCTGCATTCTCACTGTATCCTGAAGACTTGTACTTCAATGACACCTGACACCATATTTTGGAAATGTGTTTAACTACGGGATAGAAGGAAACAACGTCAACTCTTTCTAGTGCAGGTTTTAGTACGTGCAGTAATTAGTATTGCAAATGTTTTCATGCTACAAGTCAACTTTATGTTCTGTCATTATGTAAAAACCAGTGTCTACTTAAATGTACCATCCTCAAATCTTAAGCAAAGCTATTCTTAACCAACCAAAACAACCAATCAAATTCACGTGTTTACCTATTATATACAAGGGTGTGTTTGGGCAGAGAAGAGCCAACAAGAAACCACCAACTGATAGCTGCAGCCAATTTTCATGTCCTCGAAGTTGTATTAAAAAGATAGGTCTGTCTTAAAATAGTCAGGTGCTCATATAAACATTGAAACAGGTCTTTCTCGCTATAATCATTCCTCCAGTTTTTCCTGGCCATTAAATGATTAGATGATCCCCTCCTAACACACTTGCAGTGTAAGGGATGGCGGACAATCTACAGTCCTTCCTTCTGTCAAACAGTGTGCACTAGTTGAGCTGCAGTGGAAGGATAGTAATAAAAACAGGGAATTTTGTACTAAAGAAGACTTCAACTTTGGAAGTTACACACTTGATTTGTCCATCTCAGACAGCTCCTCATATTAGCTTCAGCTAAATTGGAATACATTTCTACACAGAACCAGGTCTGTAGATTTTGACCACCATAACTTAAATTGAAAACACTTAGGGAGGGGGTCTCTTCATGGCCAGTATAAAAAAGGAGGGATAATTACAGCAAGTTAAACCTGTTTGAATGTCCATATGGGCAATTGGATATTGTTTCAACGTAGTCTTGAAAACTGGTGAACCTATCCTTGAATTTCAAATAACTTTCCAAACACCTCAGACTAAGGGAGTTGAAGATAAACCATGCAAATTAATTAGGTCCTCTCTTATATTTGAAACTTTTGAATGGCCATAAAAAATGACTCACAATAGAGTGAGACTGAAACCCTTTCTCAAAGTGAAGCTAGCTAGATGAAATGACAGACCATCCTTAGGTCCCACAGATAGTGGGGTCAAAAGCTTATGTTCCATGAAAAACAAATATCCAGGAACAATGTAATTTATAGTACAACATAAGCTTACATACATGTATACTGGAAGGCTGTTTGCCCTGTAGTAAATTCCACACAGAGGGTAATAATGTATATAGTACATAGTAGTGCATACCTAATATGCATTAAAAAATAGGCAAAAGACAGTAAGTAACAGTGTGATGGTAGCATACTAAACAAAACATCAACTTGGCATAAATATGGACTCAGTCGTGTCACTACATGCATGTATACTTAAGCTTGAAGTGTGATTTTCAAATGATGCATTGTGCCACATGGAGAAACCTGTTCATCTTTAGTTTCCACTTGTGTGGTCATGTGCACAGATCTTCTCACAATTTGGGTATAGTCTCTAACCGATTCATTTAGTTAATGTGCAAAAAAAAAAAAGTCACTCATGGATTGCTATCTAGGCAGCAGTGATGTTCAGTAACGCCTGTACAGGCCGAGTAGTCTGTTAATGGCTAGGCTATGGCTGGTAAGCCTGTGCAGATAATGGTGATTAAAGCAAATGCAACATGTTGTTTTAGTCATATAACAGCCACTTTTCATGTGGAAACGTGCCAATTTCATTTCACTTAAGCAGCACAACTGTTAAGCCAGCAGCATACCAAAGCTGAAAAACTGCCATGTTCACACAGACACGTTTGCTATAGCAGAATCGCATTTGCAAGTCTTTTAGGGGACACATCCATTTTGTCATTTAATCTTTCTCACAAAGTGAAGTTCATATCCAAACCTCTAAACCCCATTTCTCTGATCAGGTCCTCTCAGAGTAAGGTATTTCCAATTATTTTAAACAAGTATAAACTTTGTCCAGAATGTTTAACTGTTTTTGAAAAAAAATTGGTAAATGAGGATAGAAGCAAAATATACAAATGTAAGACAATTTACTTCTGATATATACTTTTAGACACATGGCTTGATGCAAGAGTCACAAAACAGTGTCCCAATGGCAAGAGGACATGAAGGCAGAGAAGAGAGCAGGCTGTACTGCTGTTACACTGATGGCTGATACTCTTCCCCATAGTTCACATGAAGTATCATTTATGGAATGGAGGAACAGACCTCAAGCTATAGTGAGTGTACAGTTATGTGCTTGCAATGACAAGAGTAACTACTTTTTTGCAACACACTGCAGCAACTGAGCCACCTTTAGCTATAATGGTAAATATGGCAACTGAATCATGCAGCATTAGCAAGGAAATGAAACCTTCTCATCACCTCTTGAATAGTTGAAATGTACAAAGATGCAATTTTTCTAAGTTATCACAGGATCCTTCATGGCCCCATTATCATGTTCCACTCTAAGAAGGGGAAAAATAAAAACATACATTAGGCATGGAAAATGGACCTGATAAAGCTATCTAAAAGTAATTAAAGTTAGTTGCTAACGTTCCTGAAGCATCTGGTAATAAAGCCACAGTTCACACAATAAACCAGAACTACCTAATCTACCTAGGGATATAAATTAATCCAAGTGACTAGAAAATTAGAGGGTTCAAACGAGTCAAGAATGCCACGTTAATTAAAATGAAAAATAAACAGTTAGATAGTAGATTGATAGCCAACATTGGTAGTGTAGGCCTTAGGCTGTTAACTACATTTGTTATGCTTTATCGTATAGCCTAGCTTGCAACTGTTCGGCCTGTAAGACAGTGTGTTGAATTAGCTAACTCAAGATTCACCTGCAACTTTGTTTGGCTAACATATTAGCTGGAAATGTACAACCTCGCCTTTAACACAACAGAAACGATGCTATCCGAAGAGGCATCTAGCCGGCTCGCATAAGTTGCAGGTTAAATTACAATATATTTAATTAGCGTCACAGCTTACTTTAGCCTGTATGCTAGTCGAGATGTGACTAACTTAGTACAAAACATCGACATCACTAGAAAGCAACAGCTCAATATTAACGTTAGCGTAACATCAGCTGAAGCGTCAACACTAATCTCCAAACCATCATCAATATCGCTTCACGATGTCACTTCATCGGACTTGTGGTCCTTTACAATTTTAGCTAGTGTGCCCAAGAATAATCATTTAAAAGGGAGACTAATTAGATTCCGCGAGTCTGTAGCTAGATGATATGTGCATTACGTATTTAGCTAACATTAATGTTCTCACTAGCGATATTAATGTTAACTTCACTTCAGCCTTAACGTTAGACCGCAAATGCAGCTAACACTGATCAGCTATCTTAGCACAAAACGTGTTAACAATAAATCTGTTCACGTATTACCAGGCTGACTTACATTAGTTACGTTACTCATTTTTGCAACACAAACTAGCTGAGGATACCTCAAGTTAAATTGGTAATGTGATGTTTAGACCCCGCATTACCCGGTGTAAAACAAAGGGCCTGCACTGATCCCTATGACAGGATGCTAACTAACCAAGCTAACGTAAACCTTCACGTTTTGGTACAATCTGCTGGTGGGAAAACAACAGCGGCTAACTAACGTTAGCAGCTAGCCAAAGCTAATCGCTGCACTGACTGCTCACAAAAAGTTTAAAAAGACATGGTGGCGGCGTACCTTTCAATTTCATACTTCCATATATATCGGACAACGCATATAGCTTTGTGTCACAGTCGCTCCTTTCACCCTCCGTTACTTTACACTCTTTTTCACTCAGTCTCTTCACAAGGTTTCTTTGTCTAATTTATATCTGTGCTAGCTTACATCTGTCTAGCTGGCTGGTAGCTTACAGGCTAGGAATAATATATACTGCGCATGCGCGAAATTTGTATAACATCCTGCTTCATCTATTTTATTCTTCTTATAATACATCCATGATTTTATCCCCTGATCCAGACAACAACACACAACTATAATAAATAAAAACGAAATAATAGTAATAATAATAATAATAATAATAAATTATTAAAGTGCTCTACTGAAGTACACAGATATTATTGTTAATTGTTGTTTCTTTTTAGCTGTACTGGTATTTTTTGTTATTGTACTCCAATACATTTGTCTGATGGCTGTACATACCCTGGAGACTCCAAATGCTGATAATTCAGGCAAGATGCGAAATAAAATTAAACATGGCGCATTGCTATTTCAAAAAAGGGACCAAGTGTGGGCACAACCAGGCAAGAATACTCAGGTGCAAGACACCAACATATCAAATAGTTTTTACTAGTTCCACATGGACGATGTGGGATGTCATGTCCCTCTTTCCTCCTCTGTATATAAATGATGTTGATGATGAGGTTGGGTTTACTAAATTTTTTAGTACTTCAGTTTTGAGCCTTAAATAAGGATATTTTGGGAAGTGGTGTCTTTTTGGCAGGTTGTCCCTTCCTTAAAGAGATATTCTAGAAATAAGGGTTGCTTTTGGGGTTAAGAATTGTGGTTATAGGTTACAGTTTTTTGGAAAGGGTTGATATAGACATAGTCTACGAGTTTGAATAAATGTTGTTATTCACATGTAGATAGATAGATAGATAGATAGATAGATAGATAGATAGATAGATAGATAGATAGATAGATAGATAGATAGATACTTTATTGATCCCCAAGGGGAAATTCAAGGTCCCAGTAGCTTAAGACATCACACACAACATTCACATACATCACAAACAGGATGATAAAAAGCAAATCCACATGAATAGCATGGACAATAAAATAAAAGATACTAAATACTAAATAAAATAAAATAAAAAATAAAAAATCCACATGAATGTACTAAGGAATGTATAAGCATGAGACACTTGCAGTGATAGGGCAGGAACTGACCCTGTGATTCAGTGTGAGAGTGTGTGTCATAGTGGTAGTGCAAATAGGTCCAATAGTGCAAGGATAAAGTCTAGAGACCAGCATTAAATATGGACAATATAAGAGAATAATGTAAACATAGTAATATAAAAACTATAGCAGCGCAAGGATAAACTTTAAAAAAGACAGCATTAAATATGGGCATTATAAGCATTAAGCATTAAATATGGGTATTGTAACAGAATAATGTAAACATAGCAATATAAAAACTATAGCAGTGCAAGGATAAACTTTAAAAAAGACAGCATTAAATATGGGCATTATAAGGGAATAGAGTAGACCCTTGTGTCATGTCACACGAGGCTCCTCATATAGGAAGAAATGCAAACAATCTGTGTGTGTGTGTGTGTGTGTGTGTGTGTGTGTGTGTGTGCGTGCGTGTGTGCGTGTGTGGGAGGGGAGGGTGCTCATCATCTGCCTATATGTGTATAATAGTACTGTCATAGGAGACACAGACACAAAAAATAAAAGAGCCTTGATAAAATGTAGCTCATATAGATGAAACTCTCAACTGCCAACTGCAGCTCATTCTCACTCTGCCTTCACACTGTCTCTTCTGTCTGCTTCTGATGTTTCTCGTCTAGCAAACACAAAGCAGCTTGGGTTAAGCCATTCTCTGAAACAATAGTCTATAATGGCTCCCTGTAGGCCTGTGATAACTAATTCACTTTCAGATGGATGGACACTGTTCTGCAGAATGAGCGATAAATGGCTCCTCTGCACCAATCAGTCTACATTCATGGACAAAGTACGCTACAGTCTGTGCGCTGTTTAGTGACGAGAAACACCAAAACACCTATGTAAGCTGGGTTTGGGTTTGGTCAAATAAACTATAAACACAGCAGCAAAATGTCACAGCCCACATCAAATGTCTTTGATATGATGATATTCTGTCCCATCTTGAAGTAGAAGAGATGGGGGATAAGATCACAGTTGAAGAGATACAGGCATTCTTATCAGGATTTTAAATCTGTTTAATTTAAGGGCAGGGAAAAAGGCTGTACTGAATGTGTCCACAGACAACATAGTCCCACAATTCAAAAATAGGAAGACGCAGAAATAATCATTAGATGCATTTATCTACTATTCTTATAAAAGCGCTGACATTGAATTAGTGTGGAGCACAGTGTGACCTAAATACTAAGCTTTTTTAAATTTCATATCAGTTTGATTGTCACATTTCTATTCTTGGTGCATGTTTGGCTTCAGAATGAATAACACTAAATACCTGTTTTGTGTCTTTGCCCTATTTGATATGGTCTTCAAGTATGAATATCCTTCTGCATGAATATCTCCTTAAACAATGGCTATGACAGTCCCCTACCTTCAATTTACAATACTGTTCTAATTAGCAGGATCTCAAAATACTACTGATATTATTTCTGACAAGTATTCAATGCCTTCAGTGATGAAGACTGATACAGACAGAACTTATGAGCAGGGAAAAAAGGGCTGCAGTGACAAGACGAGCCCCAGTGACCTTATCAGAACACGATCATACAGATGTCGAAAGAGAAATTGAGTCTGACATTAGACGCATACTTTTTTCTAGTGTTTTGAGAATAAAGTCATAATACTGAACAAAGGAGATGGTAGAAAAGTCCAACGATTCCAATTTTATCTAATTTAAATAATAAGTCTAAGCAATAAGATATATGGTAATACCCAAATGTTGATTAGATGGATATGGAAAATTGCTCTTAGTTGATCAGAAGTCCTGAAGAAAGTTCTTTATTCACCAAGTTTCCTATAAAAAAACATAAAAGATGAATACATCTTTTCTTCTGAGGCAGTAAATGAGTATTTTGTGATGACATTGGAGTTTTTGTTGCCTTATCTACATCTACAGTCAGTTTTCAAGACTGCTTTCTCTCTATCTATTATAACTAACACATTATGCAAAACACAGTATGAATACATTGCATTCCCGTCTATTGAGTCAACTGTCATTAGAGAAATGTATCCCTCTGTGATTTTTATTTTGAGATTATTTTGAAATCTTATTGTTGTCTATATGTTTTATCTGTGGAAATAAGAACGAATACAACAAAATAAGTCCTGAAACACATGCAGCATGCACTGCAAGTATAGCTTTAACATGTTTTAGCAGTGGATTTGTCATTTGAATATGGCCCTGAAACATGATTAATCTAATCCCAACGACATGAAATACCAATACTTCTGTACATCTGATAGGTCATTAGCATTGTCTACTGTATCACCTTGAATCCCCTTGCCAAACTAATCACACTGGTGTACAGAGAATGTATGGTATGCGATATTTCATGAAAAATATGCAAAGTGGAAATGAGTCTTTCCTTTCACTAAGAAGATCTTTTTTTTAATCTCTGTGACAGCCAAAGTGTCCTTTACCTCATTTCAGTGTGCATCAGAATTTTGTGTAATTGACACACCTGTTTTGAAATATGCACACCTCATCTTTTGCCTCTATTAATGACACTGAAATACATGGCATACGTGGCGTACACATACGTGGCATATTATCATTATTATCATTATGATTTGGTTTTATAAATTGCTAGAAGAAGTTGCTGTAAGGTTTTAATGCATGACAAAGTAGAGCAGCAGTGGCACTCCAAGTCAAGCAGCACTTCTGTGTCTTACAGTATACTGTCAATTTTACACATGGGCTGCCAGCCAAGAGCAGAAGTGTTCATAATCCATGGACAGATTTCTGAATAACTTCACACATAATGAGTTTGATCCAGTGTAATCCATTTTCCCTGCACCAAGCATACAGTAACACACTTTGTTGGATGTGTAGTACAATGTGACACTGATAGTTTAGACATTGAGGTGTCACATTTTTTATAATCCAGCCTTTCAGACACAAAATGTAAAGTTTATAAATAAATGCAGAATTCCGGTGTCTGACAGGTCACTTCTGTTCAGCAAACATGAGAAATCAATTCCTTCTTATTGCATGTCATCGATGAAGGTCTGTGTTTAAACTTTATTAAGGTCATTGCATAACTGAAATTCACAATGCCCATATTTGAAATGTGCAGCTCCGTTGAGCCTGGTCACTGGACCGGGACTCCTAAGATGTAATCAGTAAAAAAAAGCTTCGAAAAGCTCTTATGACCCAGACCCTCCCTCTAATGAAAAGATATGTGGCCTCCTTCAGTGAGTTGGATAGAAATTCTGCTACCTGAGCTGTTTAGCGGACAGTCGTACAGGTAGTAGTGGTTCCTATGCTGCTATGTATTATCCTTTGTGAAATAAAAACAAGTGAAAGGCCTAACAAATTCCCTTTTAGCATGTAAAATTACACTGTCTGCATCCTCATTCACAACCCGTGAGAGAGATTCTCAACCTGTTCAGAAATGTGACAATTGATTAATTTGCAAGATTTGTGACATAAAAATATCTCTAGGGTTACAGTATAACACCAGAGTTTAACACCAGAGTTGGCAGAGAATAAATTGTGAGGGGAGTGCAGGAGGAGTAATAAGATTAAATCATACTTTTTTCCCTTTCCTTAATTAAGTACTTTTCATGTTTTCCTTCCCAACAATCTTCTAGTCTTTTTGGGATTTTGACAGGGCTGATTATGTGGCATCAAGCAGATGCTCTGTTGCCAAGATGTCCATTGACAATTATTGCTATTCTTCATAGCTCATTTCCCATGGAGCAGTGATAGAAATTGCTCCATGTTATTAATAGTACCGCTTGCTATGGAAATGAGACACTAATTTAATCAAAAAGCACTGTTTTTATTCTGGTTTGATTATCAAATTAACTATGACATTCTTACAAAAAATTGTATTATAGTCATTTGTTTTAAGTTGAACACATTTCAACCACATTCATTTATATTTTACTTGATTAAAGAGAACAAATAAGTGATAATTTACCCATGATTATTTGTGCATTTAACAAGCTCATCTTGTGTTGAACCAGTTGCACGTCTGTGTGCTTGTTTGTGTTTCAATGTAGCTCCAACAGCAAAATACAATTACATTGTGTCAGTCATATTTATATGGGACGGTTATTGAAATTGTGTGAACAGCTCAGTTTTGCTTTAGCGCCAAATGAAATCACAAAAAAAGCAGTTTGACTATTTTGCAATTCCAATTCCTTTTTGCAAGATTTACAGTAAATTGTGTGTACTTTTTAGTAAGTGTTTCTTGCAAAAGATAATTACAAGTAATATAAATGCTAAATGTAAATGCCAATATTAAATATATTAATTCATTTTAAAATGTGCTAAACTCAATCAAGACTATACATCTTATAAATATAGCCTACAATCTGATGAAAAAATCCAATGTACACTAAGCTCACAACCCTGAGTCCCGAACAGTAAGCATCAGACACACTTACAAATACAACATTTATAATGTCTTTCATATTATGCATGTGTTTTTACAGTGCACTTCATTCAGTATTAGGACAATGTCACATGTTAAGTTGTGTTGGCTCTCCAGTGACAATGACAATGACATAATAAAATGTCAAATCACAGCCTCAATTTCAGGCTATTTACAACCACATCAGATGAACAGTGTAGTAACTGTATCCCCTTGTGTCCCCCTAATTATAAGTGACTAAAATGTAAAAGACCAATGAAAATGATCTTAATAGACATTTTGTTGCAAATCATTTGCTTGTTAATGAGTGAACAGACTAGACAGGAGACAGTTCGTACTGCAGCAATCTTCACCTGTTGCTTGTTTGTATCAGAGGCTTTTCAGTCTGGTCTTCAGCAAGCAACCTGCTCAGTTGGGTTGAGGCAGGTGACAGACTTGTCCAGAACATTTGACTTTTGGGGCCATAAAAACCCCTTGGTTACCTTGTGTGTGTATCATCACCGTCTTAAAAATGTAATTAGTCTAATACTGTTCCCCCATTATAGATGAGACCACAAAGTACTATGTTATTACTCTAAATTATCCATCAATGGTGTGTTTCATTTGAGCACAAATAGGTTGGAAGCTTGAGTTTAGAGCATTGTTTTAATCACCTGAAAAATTGTAAACAATTTTAATATTAGTAAACATTATTATGAAACGATTTATTGTGTGCATGTGTGCTGCTACTTCAAGGACTTAGTTGATCAACCAAAGAGCTATCCATTACATGTGTGCCTATTTCAAATAATTTAGATGTAACAAATAGATTTAGCATTTACATTACATCTTATTATAATGAATTCTTTTTGGAAAACATGCTTGATTAAAAAAAAAGATCACAAATTTGATGTTGGTTGTAAAATCATGTGAAAAACTGCTTTCTTTAAATATTTTCAGCTACAGTAACCATGGCAAAATGAGGATGTTAAATCTGAGTATGCAATGCTGTACAGTCAGTGTGTCATATTTGAAAACAACATGCTATCTGCCTGTCGGAAGTGAGGATGATTGGGTGCGAGAGTTGAGGGAGAAATAAAGCATGATGATTTGATGACGAGGCGTCTCATTTCTCAAGCAGGGAGCTGATGATAACCTGTCATTCTTCTGGTCTGCTACACTTGCACACTAACTGACTGCTGGGACCGGTTTCTTCCTGACAAGCTCCCGTCTTCTCTGCCCTTTCATCTCCTCGCTTCACAAAAGACAGTTTAGAAGTCTTTTTATCTATGCCTGGGGGTACAGTTCCTTGTCTGCCAGGAGAGGAATTCAACCAATTAAGCATGTGGTACTATGCTTATGAATCACAGGAAGGGCTCTAAATGTTTTTCAGTGTGTCACTCTGCATAAATTGGCAAACTTTCTTTGACTCACCGACAAACTTAAATAGTATAAGTGAACACCACCTGTTGTTTTACTGGGTGTAAATGTGAATCTTGTTATAGTCTGTATTATCATGTCTAATGTAGCTCAGCGTAAATTCTGTCAGGGAGACTTCAGTTACGTTATCTCTTTTCTCTTTAACTGATCAGCTAATTGGTGGGTGTTAAGTTTCTGTAAACCAATCAGAATTGGGCACGTATGTTCAAGCCAATCACAGCATACTACCATGTTTTAAATCTGTTCTCTCTCCTGCTTCTGTCAGTTGTATTTTCAGACAAGAGTGCGACCCGCCTCCTCCCCTTCTACCTCCAGGCATTTTCAACCACGGTGTTCTCGGTCTTCTCCCGGCTGACGGCTCCGTTTTTGGTTTTTCATCCGGTCTACGGGTTTTTTGTCACCACCACCAGTGTCTAGATTCCATTGGGGGTTATGTTTGGTTTTCCTAAACCTTAAAAATGTATAGATACCTCTTTTACGATGGAGTCTAATCTCCAAAGTTTATGTATGTACTTACTTTGCAATAACTTACTAATAAATGTTTGCATATCTGCAATGAAGTCTCTCCTGATTGACATAGGAGAGCTCACTCATTACTGCTTAGTAGATCATTTATTTATTCTTTATTGGTTGCTCCCTGTTAAAATTAATGTTCACACCAGCATGTCACTTTTGAAAACAGAAGAAATCTAAAAACTGTCCTGTAAGAAGTTGCCTGACTTTGTTAATCAGGCTGACATGTGTATCATTGCATACAAATCTTGCTAACAGGAGCATCATGGTGGCCCAGCCTTCTATAGGATGCATGTTTAACCTCACATCCTCACTTTTAGCCATCTCTCTCCCTTTGTATATTCCTGCTACTCTCTACTAATACTGTAACTATCTAATGAAGGTGAAATGCCATTTAAACAAATAACCTTGTTTTGAGTAACATTTTAAAGCTTAAAATATTCCTCTACGGGATGTTACTTTAAATGCTCTGAACTCCCTCTAGCCCACTCTCCCTCTTGTATTCCCTCCTTGTATATTGTATTTGCAAAGCACATAGCGGTGCTCGAAGAGATAGCCAGCATGGATGCATTACTGAGAGACTGTCGGTGAGCAATTGCTGATCTTGGGGAGTGATAAAGAGAGCCAGGCTGTCTGGAACCTGAAAAAAGAGGCTGGAGAGAGCCATGGAGCATATAGACCAGGAAGGTCACCAGCTGCCAGAGAAGGGCCAGACCATCTCCAGAATGCCCTCGGCTTCTCCTCTATTTACTGACACTTGCGACAATGGGAACCTGCGGTGAAGGAGAATATCAGGAGAAAGTAGCAAGTATGTTTGGGACAAAGAAAACTTTCGCACAGACTGCAAAAACAGAATCTACATAAACACAAGACTGATTTAACATCATGACACAGTGATCTTGGCCTTTACACATGCAACGCTGAAAGTGGATTGATTAAAAGATATGCAAACGCGATAATCCGCTGGACATCCTCACTATCGCTGCCTTTGCATATGGTCATTTTAAGGAGGCGCTTATCTCTGCCACCAGAATTTACCATGCTAATAGATTTATTTCCTCACAACCCTGGACAATCAATTTCCTTACATTTGCATTTGTTTTGGGAAGCACACTTAAATGTTTATTTTACTGAAATATGCTTAGGGTGTTGTTTGTGCAAATTTTTGTCAGAAGCACGCAGTGTGTTTCACAAATCATTATTTTCAAAAGGATTTTACATTCAGTTTTCTGTCATCTCATTTCCTTGTGATTTGACAGACAATTGGATGTGGTTTTGAATCTATTTTCTTGTTCTAGCTACCAGATTTTCAGCAGTGTTTAGCCATTTATTTATCTGCAGGCTTCCCCCAATCACATTTCTAGGCAGGTGCATGGCTGCCCTCCACAAATTACGTCCAGGATAATTTCATATTGATTAATGCAGATGCGTTCCTCTTGGCTCTCGTAGCCTACCTGCAGTCTATTTGGTATAAATTACTGAAGCCATTTTGCTGCACAAAGCCAGCCCTCTCCAATAAGGTGCTGGCTCATGTGTCGACTGGGGCCCCCAAACTACCCCTCTGCCTGCAGGAACCACTAAAGCTTTTAATTGCCTTCTGTGCAAATGGTCCTTATGCACTTGATAAAGTATCTGGAAAGTCAGGCACGGGTTGGTCGAGGCGCAGGGGAGTCTGTGTACTTGCAGTATGTGTGAACGAGATAGAAAGTGTGGGTGAGAGATAGAGAGAGAGAGAGAGAGAGAGAGAGAGAGAGAGAGAGAGAGAGAGAGAGAGAGAGAGAGAGAGAGAGAGAGAGCGATATGTGTATATTGATAGTGAGATTTAGGGGCGGCTGGTTGGTGAATCCTATCCATGATATTACAACCTTTATGAGTATGGTGTTAAAGTTACCCTTTATGAGCTCTGTTACCACTCAGCAAAATACTTGAATAGCCCAGCTAGTGGCCCACAGGATTATTTCCTTCTGTGTACATTCGCTACAGTATAGTGGCTGATAAACCTGGGTAAAGCGATAAACAATCAAAGTGCGGCTTCAGTGGAAATGATTGCATTCTGTACCCTGCTCCAGAGATGGGGGCCATTATTAACGTGGGTCCTGTCCTGACAATGCTATTTTCTGGAAGGTAATTGCAGATTTAGATCTCTGAGAGGGCCTGACTGAAAGTAAATGCCACCTCTTTAATTATGGTCTCCTCCACGTCTCCTCTATTGAGCCGCGGAGATGTCTATCGCTCCACGGGATCCAGGGGAAAATGACTGTAATGGGAAATGACCAGTGTCTGGGAAGCCAGCTCAGATTAGAAGCGACGTTTCTAATTGATGTCTAAAGAAATCCCTGGCTGGATGACT
Organism: Sander vitreus; assembly: GCF_031162955.1. NCBI lineage: Eukaryota > Metazoa > Chordata > Actinopteri > Perciformes > Percidae > Sander > Sander vitreus. The sequence goes on from NC_135865.1 coordinate 9,777,006, forward strand.
GGGAAAAGTCACTTTGGAGCAAATGTAATTGGAGTGATTGGAGTTCTAAAAAGAATCATGGGATAATCTCTCCTGATTTAAGATTGTGTTTACGCAGACAACAAGCTCAGCAAGCCGCAGCACAGCATGAACCATTGTAGAAATTTGCACAAGTCAGAGTTGGACACCCTTTGCTTCATAGGGTCAAGGAGACATTCAAGATTTTGCAGGTGACATGCTATGTCAGGACACATAAAGGTGGAGAAATCAAAATCTATAGTGTTTAAGGGGGTTTACAGATACAAAGATACACAAAGATAGTGCACTAAGCTGTAATAAAACATGTTTCTTCATCGGCTGCCTCTCAGAATGACAGTGAGGGCTTTTCCTGTGGTTCTCTGGAAAAACACATTATAAGAGGCAAGGATGGCAACCTCTCCGCAGTCACAGTAGATCAGAATGACCACAAGACATGAAATCTAACGTAATCTGTTGAGTTTTATTTATTTGCACTTAATTAAATATCCTGTCGTGTAAGGTGACATCCATCATGCAATGTTTTTGTACCACAGCTCTAAGGTGCGACCATGGCATCCACACCATTTCAGACTTTAGCTATTATAATTTATTCTACAAGCTCTTGTAAGACATGTCAAATGTGTTAGTTTGAAAAAGAATTTAACCTTTTTCTTGATTGGTAATTTATTTTTGACCATCAAAGACTGACACCATGTCATTACTTTACGATTCAACTTTAGAGGATTTTACATTTACTGGATGCAATATTACAGTAAGGACCAATACATTACAAGTGAAAATACAAGTTGGTTGTCGAACTGGACAATTCTAATTCAAAATGCTAAAGGAGCATAACTGACTTGCAATACTGTGTATTTATCATCAAGTAAAATCAGTGACAACAGTACTGGGGAACAATCATTATTTCTGTGAAAATATATCTTTCTTTATGATGCTTTTAATTACTTACTAATTTATGATTTAAAAGTGAATTTTTATTTCTATTATTTTAATGTATTGGGCATGTATTTACATCTGCAGTAACACCTTGTGTATCGATTGTCACCAGACCTTTAAGATTGTCCGCAGCCTGCTGTTTTGTGGATGTTCACCAGCTCTTGAATCCATCACTGCTTTCTGTCAGTGGTAACAAATTTGCTGCTCTTTTCCGACTATCCGGTCATTAGTTGACATTCTGGTGCAGGGCAAAAGGATCTCTGAGGTTCTCTAACTGCTGCGAAATGTTGAAATGACAAAATAATAACAACATCTATCTTGTGTCTAGCGGTATTGACATAACATTACAGGTACCAAATTGTTTGTGTTGTGGAGTGTGTCTTGAAGATACCTCAAGCTTATGACTCTTAAAGCTCCAGACTGTGTCAAGGATTCCAAGAGTTGATGGCTGATAGTTGACTGGCAGACAAATATGTAATGGTGTACAGTGGACATGTGCAGACAACAGCACATTTTATTTGTATTTTAGTACATACATGGATGAATACAAGTGTGTGTGTCTGTGTGTGTGTGTGTGTGTGTGTGTGTGTGTGTGTGTGTGTGTGTGTGTGTGTGTGTGTGTGTGTGTGTGTGTGTGTGTGTGTGTGCAAGAGCAAAAGGGTAAGGAGTGAACCAAACGATGTGTTTATCTGCTCTAAGAGGCGGACTTTACCATTAGGCAAAGGTCGGCAAGTTGGCAATAGCTAGCTGTAGCTGATAAAATTTGCCAGCGGTAGTTGTCTTTAGCTGATAAAATTGATGATCACCAGCTAGAATTGATAGACTGCTTTTGTCTACCTTTGCCTGAAATCAATAGCCTCGTGAGACCGTCCTGATCTCGCGAGCTCCAGTTTTCCACTCGCAGATCAGTCTGGCATCTTGAGAAATTTGGAGCCGTTCGCCAAACGATAAATCAGCGTTGGTTTTGAGGCGGGTTTAGGTGTGACGTAACAGTTGTTTAGACTGTTCAGTCTAAACAACATAGCAGCTTCCATGGATGAGATCAGCGTAGCTATCGCGCAAATGTATCCGAATTAGAAACTATTCCTTCATTGAAAGAAGAGCAAAAAATGGCACTGGAGGCTTTTCTCAGAGGAAAAGATGTTTTTGCTCTTCTCCCAACTGGCTTCGGCAAGAGTTTGTTATATCGTTGATCTGATTGGTTGATCTGGCCTGTCACCACCTATGTTGGTGATAGACAGATGGTTTATCCTATCAGCTAACCAGTATTTTCGCCCCTTCCCAAAAGTTCTCCAATGGAAAGTTCCCGGATGGATATGCCGACCAAATGAGAAGCAATCCATCTGGCGGAGTCAGGTTATGAAATCACGGAGCCATTGTTAACAACATTACTTACAATTACAAATGTTGCTACACCTGTCAAGTTTTGGGGCTTTGGTCAATTGTCACAATACAAAAGCAGGAAAAAAAAAACATTTAAATGCTACACAAAATACTGTATCAAAATATGCTCCCCAATAATTTGACCTCTTTAGGCCTTTAAAATCTATTCAATGAAGCAAAAGCAAAAAAACAAATCCCTATTTGGTTGACAATCCATTTACATATGGGTGGCAAGTATGGGTGCTTGATATATAGACTCAATATTGTTATTGCGATATCATGTTGCACAATATTATATCAAAAGTGTCGCAATAAGTATGCAATTCCGTCCGTTGGCTGTGTGGCTTAGTTCTGTTCGATTTGGAGCCCGCTTGAAACGCTATAATGATCATGTTTCATTGGCCAGTTACCATGCCACTTGTGACAAACCCTATGGAGCGTACCACCACGTGACGTGTGTGCATATTTCGACAGAGTGACAGTGCAAGTGAAGAAATAGATAGAGACAAAAAAAAAAACGGAACAAAGAGAAGAGAAAGAAAAGAAAGGACCTAAAGAGAGAGCACAAGGGAGTCAGTGGAGCAAAAGTAAGAACACAAAATAAAAAAAAATGAGTGTTGCTTAGGGAGAGGACGAAATAACATAAATTGAAGAGGAAACTTTAGTGTCCAAAAGTAATGGCTCCTCTGTAGCTTGGAAATACTTTGGCTTTAAGCCAACAGATGTTGCACAGGCTAATACACTATGCAAAATGTGTCAAATGGTGGTAAACGGCGCACGAGGCAATACAACAAACCTATTTCCGCATCTTAAAAACCACCACAAGCCACTTTACAATTAGTGCAAAAAAAACTGTTGCAGTGATACGCCAGAGCTAGCCAAACAAGCCTCGCTAGCGAGTGCTTTTGCTAGTGGCACAAAGTACGACAAGAACTCGAAGAGGCATACCGAAATCACAAATGCTATAACGTACTATTTGGCCAAAGATATGATGCCCATCCACACAGTGGATCAAAAAGGCTTCAAGACGCTTCTGAATGAGCTAGACAAACAGTATCAAATCCCATCCCGCAATTATTTCTCACAGGTAGCTATCCCGCAACTTTCGAACAGTGCAGAAAGGCAGTGCAGGCAGAGTTTGGAGTTAGAAAGATTGAAGATTTTTCATCCACGACCGACCTGTGGTCCAGCCGCACTACGGAGCCGTACATAAGTCTCACTGTGCACTGTATTGTTATGAATCTATTTTGTGCATTTTCCCATAACTTTTGTAATTTTACATGTTTTAAAATATCGAAATTAATATCGATATTGCAATATTCATAATCAATATCCCAATATCACATTTTGTCAATATCGTGCAACCCTGGTGGCAAGTAGAAATTACTTTGTTTAAGGGGTCAGCTAAAAAGGTTGGGGTGGAATCTATATAGGATGTGCTAGAATATGTGCTGTTCCTTTAGCATTGAGCACCTGGATTGGTAAACATGAGTGAGATGTTTTGCAGTTTACTGACGTCACGTGAATTTCTAAAATCCAAGGTTTAAAGATTTTGAAAGTTAACCCACACTGCCATTTGTCGATGTGAATTTACAAAGTTGCTGAGTGTATCTTTAGTCGATGGAAAGTGCCCCTGAGTGCAAAGGCTTTATTCACTCCAAAAACTGAAATATGTGAACTCCCTCTCATATATGTATTTTGAAATTGTTCTCATTTCTACCTGCGCTCAAAGGTCAACATTCACATCTTATTCAATGAGTATTTACTGACCTTGTCACCTGCTTTGTATTGTGTGTGGACAAATGAATTAAGATTCAACAGCCTCGGTAATGGAAAAGTGTTTTAATTTCCCCCTGACATTAAGGTGTTGTGCCTCATAGGCATTTGGTGGCACATTACTCGGCGCCTGCTCTCTGGCTGTGCCATTGCCCCTCATGTTCCACTTAAACACTTCAATCACAGCAAAAGATCAAAGGAGCTGTTAAACTAATCAAGTGGAGACACAAGAGATGAAACTCCCCCTGTATTCAGTGTTTTTTTTCCTTTTAGCATTCTCCTCTCTCTCTCTCTCTCTCTCTCTCTCTCTCTCTCTCTCTCTCTCTCTCTCCCTCCTGCTCCCTTCTATAACCCTATTAACAAACACTGTAAATCCAAGTAGGAGGTTTGCTGGCTTAATTGTCTGCAACATATTTAGAGCAAACAATCATCCTAAACAAATGGCCGTGTATTCGCTATGAGCTGCATTATTGAACAAGGAGCGAGAATCATCTTGGGAATGTTCTACCTCTGCAGTGCTTAACGATAGGGAACTACAATTTTAACATCATCCTCTGCACTAGGTTCATAGTACCGTGTATTATCTGCATAGTATTACATAGAATGTACTTTTAGCTATCATTGGTGACAACTTCATTAAAACAGGATTTAGTTCTGCAACAAACAGTAGTTACATTCACAGTTGCATCAGTTCAAAGAATGCATGTACTTTCAAGTATTATTAAATTCTAATGACACAAATAAAGCCATAGGCAATAATGGGCTAACTGAAATGAACATATCTGACAGTAATATATTCATAGAATTCTGATCTATAGCTCCTTGCAGACAGAAAGCTTAAGAAGTAGCATGGTAAAATAGTCCCTCTAAAATAACCTACTGTAAAACAGACAAGACCCAAAAAGAATTTGAAGGTGTGTGGTTTCATAATAAAATGCTTTGAGGTTGAAGGACAGTATATAACAGTCCTTAAGAGTCCATACTCCAGCTTAATAACACCCCGGCTCAGACCCTCTGCCACTTTTCACTAGCTTTCAAAAGGCTGCCATATTGGATAATAACTTGTTATCAAGCAGCTGAACAAGAGGTATATTTTGGAGAAAAAGGTCAGGGGGCGAGCTCCCTTTGATTTTCTTCCTGAAGAAAACAATCTCGGGGATCTAACACATCTCATTTTGCTGTTAATTAAAATAAGAGACGTTGAATTTCTAAAAAGCATGAAAAAAACAAAACATTTGCAACAATAATACGTAGTAGATTCAGGGTTCAGTAATTTTCATGAACTGTTATGCTGTAGTTTCTGCAGTCTCTGGGTTCTGGGCTGGGTCAATATGTATTTTTTTCTACCGCGATTGAAAAGCAAGAAATTCCCCAACCGTAGTACGTCTTTAAGACCCGAGTCCTCTATGATGCTGACAGGTCTGCAGTTAGTTGCCACCCATTCCGCAAGAGCTGTAGTAATTTTTTTGGATTTGCTTTCATCCACAGGTCGGCAACTAGTAGCACTCTCCAGTCATGTTAACTGAACTATATGCTTAGCTCGTATGTGGTAGCTCAAGCTTGACGTGCTTCGATGATATTTTAATTCGGCATTACACAATGTGCATATGGCTTTCGACTTCTGAGCCATCCGGGAGTTTTGGAAAATAAGCGCCATTCAGAATTGTGTTGCTGCTGTCTTTCTCCATCATGCCTGCAGCCTGCAGCAGCAGGATGTGTTACGAGGAAGTATGGCAGCTTGATGATAAGTAAAGGTGCGGCAAAGGGTCAAAATAGTAGCCTGTTAGGCACGACGCGAAGCCAAGTGAAGTGCAAAATAAATTAATAAATGGCGGCATGCGATTAATGCGATTAAAGAAAATGAACACATTATGCTCGGCCCTTAATCGCATCACGATTAACGCATTAATGCTGACAGCCCTAGTTAAAAGTGAACAATAAAACAACAAGCTAGAGCTTCTCAAGACACGGTGGCTTTATCTATTGTCAATACTGCCGGTAAAGTGAACGGCGTTACCTCCGAAAAAACATTGACTTAAACCTTACAACATGTTGCAGTCCGAGTGCTGCCCGTCTAGCAGCTGAGCAGATAGAGAGCAGAGAGGGCGACTCGGCAGTCCGCTAACTTGTTGCTCTCTCTACCAATATAAGCCGCTCTGTTTTAGGCTGCGAAACGTGCCGTTTTATCGGGATAAAGCTATAAACAGAAGGAAACTCCATTAGCTGCTAGGCTAATGTACAATGGTTAACACTGCAGCTGTAACGTTAATGTGTCTACCTCAGCTGAGAACGGAGAAATGTCTTTGCCTTTCCTACCGTAATAGCGTCTTTTGATGATAAGTTTTGTTAAGAAAACCTTGAATCCACGTAAGACAGAATCAGACACAAGCCATGTCATTAGAATCAATGAATCCATGTCATTAGAATCAATGAATCCATGTCATTAGAATCAATGAATCCATGTCATTAGACACAACGTGCACACATTTGCAGGCCAATGTTTTTTTGCGGTGACGACGGTGACGAGCTCAGACCCGCGGTAGGCGTCACGTGACCGCGGTATTGCAGTAATGCGGTAACCGTCCCAGCCCTAATCTCAGGCACAGGAGGACACAATGACATCCTTGAACATTCAGAGTTTCATCAAGCCCAGATTTATCATTTCTTTCAAGTGTGACCTATATGTTGTGCCAATGTTAGAATTCATTTTGGTCTAATGCAGAAATGTAATGTACTGGAAAAAGGGTTAATTTGACAGGTCTTTACATTCCAATCACTAATTAAGTGCTTTCATTTAGGAGCCTAAATAAAGCAAACAATCAGGGAATATACTATTGCAGAAAGAAACATCTGCAGCTGCAACTGAAATGAAGCAATTAATGGTGAAAGACAGAAACTCATTAATTTAATGGGCAAATTACAAAATAGAGTAGTGCCTAGGGTGTTTTTTTGTATGCCTTTGTCCGTTTATTTGTTTTTACTGATGATAAATGTGGCTGCATTAATAACATGACCATGTGTCGTCTTTGTATTTTTTGCAAGTTCCTTAACTCTGTAATCATAATTACAACATTCATTCTATTATTGACTGGTGTCTGGATGAGATTAATTCATTCATGAAACATTTTAAACAATTAACTAAATATTGCATTTGTAGGGCTTTCAGGACACTTTATTTCATCCTGAGATAGAGAAGACTGAGAACAACAATTAAAAGCAAAAAAAAGTACATAGCAGATGGAGAAGTTTCGATCTGATTACAGAGGAGGGAAAGTAGCTCCTGACAAGGCACATAAACTCTTTGGAGCCCTGCTTGTAGTCTCCTTCTACCAGTCCTTTCACAAGGAAGTTAATGATGCTGGCAAGAAGATGAATCACCTCAGACAGCACACAGAGCAGCTCTGACAAGTGAGCACCGGCGAGTCTGACACCTGCAAGTACCAGAAGAAAGACTAATAGTCATGTCAGCTGCTACCTGTAGATGTTGAGCTATGTCTGTCTGTGCTGAAAGAAACTCTCCCTCTGATTGTAGGTGAAAAGTAGCCTGAGGGATATGGCTGACTGGACTTTAACAAAACATTAAGTCATGTAGGCCAATGAGAAAAAATGTTGGGTGACTTTATAACAGATTTCTAAACTTGTTTTAGGAGAAGTATTTGTGTCATGTATGCTCCATGGGGCAATTATTATTATTTTTTATTTATGTATTTTTATTACTTATTTGCATTATAATACAATATTTGGCAGCAATATAGACAACAATAAATCTTGAAACTGAGACCCGGCTCTGTAAATTCACCCTATGTCCACTACTTAAATGCTGTGGAATCTAAGGTTCTAATGTTTTAGTCAGTGTAAGCATCACACAGATTCAGTGATGTGCTGAGAGCAGTGGTGGAAAATAACAAAGTACCTTTACTCAAGTACTGTACTTAAGTACAAATTTGAGGTACTTGAATCTTTTCTTTTCATACTACTTTCTTCTTCTACTTCACTACATTTCAGAGAGAAATATTGTATGTTTTACTCCACTACATTATTCTGACAGCTTTAGTTATTAGTTACTTTACAAATTAAGATTGATGCACATAAAACCCATGTAGTTTATAAAATACAATTTTTTATTAGAAATTAAACTACCTAACAATATAACGGCCTACAAGTCAAGCTGAAATGATAAGCCGATCAAAGACAGAACGTTTTTGATCGTTTCCAGTTTCTAAAATGTTTAATGCTTTAAATACATTTTCCTGATGATACTTACATACTTTTACTTAGTAACATTTTCAATGCAGGACAGAATATTTTTTACAGTGTGATAATATTATATATGTTATATGTTATGTATATTTGGCTGTTAGTACTATATTTGCCTAAACTGCGCTGCTTTGCAAGATTGTTCAATTTAAAATACTAAACTAAAACTACTTGCACATATATGAGTCAAAAGAGACAGATGTAGAGAGATAATAGATATGACGTGGTTAAACTGTAACTGTAACAGTTTATAACAATGCAAAAAAGGTTAGTAGTGGTTACAAAGGTCAGTGTAATAATCAATATAATGCAGTATAACAATAATACATATGAAGACAGCAATTACTAAAGTTAGATAAGGTCTTCACTTGCAAGAGTCATACTGAGTAGCGATACCTGTGTCAAAACTTGCCTCAGGTAGTCTAATCTAAAATGAGATACTAAAAAGGTTGTGAGCGGAACTATTGTTGTTGCAGCTGACCCTGCAGACTCAGAACCTCAGGATCAATAATGTGACAAGATTTGGCATATGACTATTGTTGCTCTTAAACAGTATTCAGTCCAGATGTGAGTGATCTCTGAGAAAAAGTAATCAGATAAGACAAGCTGGTAAATGCATTCGCAGTTCATTTTCACTTAATTATAACAGCTGAATTTGATCAGAAAATGTAAAACGGAATAATAATGCAGTCTTTACGATGAAGAAATGGTAAGCTACAGTATGCCACAAAGTCATCCCTGTCAATATTTTGTATAATAGCTCCAGGTCAAAAAAAATTTATATTATGAAAATAGTGAAACACGTTTTCTTCAGTTGTGTACTATGGTTTTTAAAATAAAAATTCTAAAATAAATCTCTTCAGCAATTGATAAATCAATTTACGCCTTGGGCTAAGATCAATCTTTTCAATATCAGTGAAACTGAGGCAACTGATCCAACCTTATAAACTATTTATACTGTAATGTAAAAATATGCAGCTCCTGGTTTAACATAAAGTAGCATGAATGACTCATTGTTAATGCCAGCTTTAGCTACTTTGGTTAAAATGATTACCGGCATGTGCATTTGTGACTCAGGGTAATGCACTGTGCCACAAACAGAACCTTAAAAAAGTCCCTTTTTTTAGCATAAAAACAAAGCTGAAACCTTTGTGCAAAACTAAACTGAAACTGAAATCAGGTCTTTCAACACTGACTCGAATACAAGGAAAATCAACTTATTCTCTCAGCCATACAACACTTACTCCATGTTTATTATCAGTTTTGGAGGATTTGATAATCCACTCAGTCCCTAACTGGTTCAGGATGACACTTATTTTGGCAAACTGACCACATGCAGATTAAGATAGAGGGCTAGTTTCCTTGGTGATTTTCCTGCTTCAACGCATGACCTATAACCACCGTTGTGACTGGACCCATGCCTGTTTCCCATTTGATCGATTCCCATGACTAAAGAGGCAACATTTTCTGGAGAATGTTTGTCAAATCATCTTACACACAAGTGCCGTTAAACCCAAGGGGGTAAGCGTCTCCTCACAACCTGAACCTCCTATGGCATCATTTTGATGCTAATAAGCACTCACCCCCCGTTAGCATTCCATTGACTGTCATTCATTTTGACGCACTTTAACAGCAAATAACTTTACATCTAAACGTTTAAAGACTTTATTTGTGGGATATTTGAGGAATTACCGTATAGTACAGGAGAAGCTTGCAGACAGTTTCGACTTACATTAGCTGTTTAAGTTTAATTACTAATGTTAACTAGCATTTTAGTTAGCAATAATTAGCCTGTGTCCATGTTATCTCATTACATATACCTACGCTCTCCGTCTCTGCAAGATTGGGAATGATTGAGATTTCTCTTGGCACAGCTACCAGAAGGCTTACAACTTTCAGACAGGTTGCTCACGTCACATTTACGTCGTCTCTCTCAGTTGGAGGCTGCGCAGTAACGCTTGGCGCTCACCGGAAAAGTGCTTCAAATGGCCTTCACTGGTCTCCGTCCAGAGCAACGGGTTCTGTTGGTCCATTCTTATATACTGTCTATGGTTAAACCTTATCAGCCTTCTCACTCTGCCTGTTTTTGCTCTTAGTAGTATTATCACTCACACACACAAACATACACTTGTATCTACAATTAGTAGATAAGGAAAACTGTATGGATTCAGGAGTGATACATTTTACTGAAATTGTTGCATAGCAGGAGTGACTGGACACACACACTCAAATATGCTGGGTTTGCTTTCAACATTACTTTGAATAGAGACATACTTTGGCAGCACCCCCCTCCATTTTCCTACAATTAAATACAATTTAATTTACATTAAAAACAGAATATGAGAGTGCACAGCATTCTGCTACTATTGACATGTCTTTATGAAATAAACAACAGGATCAGCCTGTATTAGCTCATTATTGGCTCATTCAGTATTTGTATATGACTAAGCAGTCTATGTTTTCTATTTAATTTTTTTATTTGAACCACATTGAACCAACAAAAGCATGAAACAGATTGTCGAAACCACTCTGTTACAGTCCAGTTGTATTAACATGAGAGGATGCCATCACAGCTAAAATCACAGCCATGTGTTAATGAGAAATGTCTGCGTGTATCATCTTTTAAAAAGGAGCCATTATCAAAAGCAGTAAAACAAATGTGACAGCCTCGAGAGCATCCTTTCTCCCTGGACCATCGTAAAGTCCCCACAGGGATGGTGTGATGAACGATTCAAGGCCAGCTCTGGCCCAGGGATGCTCCACTGAACCATGCTTTGATCTATCATCCGGCCTTCCCATATTAATGATGAGGTCACAGCGTTGAGGGTCACGGCATTGCTGATAAAAGCGCAAAGCCTGCTATTTGTTATGTGCCCAACTTGACTGATCGTAACTCTTTCGATGAAAGGGAACATGATTTCACACCAAAGACATGCCCGTGTTCCTCATAATATAATGTCGTTTGAGGATCACAGTGAATGAGCCCTATCATAGTCAATGTAGAACTAAATTAAGTGGCTGTTATCACTCATAGGACAATGATTATGGTCTTCCAGGGGCGGTTTATGACTCCAACCCTGCTGATATTACACATGTACATTTGTAGGTTGTGCTTTTTGTAAGTTGTTTAGCGACCGTTCGGTATTTATGGAATGGACCACCGGAGGAAAATAGGGGAGGGTCATGTCTTCTTATTTTTTGGTTGAGGGGAGGGTCATCCAAAATTTTTTTAGTCTGGGCAGGGGGGGTCACCTAACTTTTTATTCATGAAAGAGAAAAATTTCAAAGTGGATTTTTTGGTGCATATTTATCCATGTAGCTCTCAGTCTCGGCCCCCTAGCAGATGGGTCTGACTGCATACGCGGAGATGGCTGCAGGAGGCCCCCCTGGTGGCTCAAACGGGTAATTGCATTGTTTAAAAAATGAGTGGAATAATTACATCTGGCATGACCAGATATTTTATAAATAGCTTAAATAACACAAAACAACTAAATGGTGGTAGGTAATACATCTGATTTCATATACTGCTTTAGTAAAAAAAAATATTACCTGGCTGACGATGGGAGCAGCAGGACGCAAAAAAAATAGACTGTTGTACTATGTCTGGACATCTTACCGTGCCATGTGCCATGTTTCCTAAATGCCACATTTTAAGTCAGCTTACTAATTGATTGCGGGTTTTGTGTAGATTTGGACTTTTATACGTTTATTCCACTTAAAACGGTGAAGTGGAGAGGCCTCGTTCACCTGTTTGGAGATGGCTGGTGAACGTGACGCTTGTATAGGCCTTGCTGGATACACCGTGACTCTGTTTGTGGATCTACTGATCGCTGTGGATTACTTTTTTTCCGTGTCATTGGATTACGGCAAAATACGGATCTTTTTTACGTGTCTTAACGTTTTATGGTGAGTTTGGAGAAGCATCTCAACAGACTGTAGGTCCAACACTGATTGTTCCCCGCTACCTTTTAGTTGAATTTAAGCGTCTGTCTATTGCGTTCCAAGACAGCCGTGCCGCGATTGGATTTCATAAGGGCGAATTGTTAAATTGTTACAATGTAATTTAAAATCTGCTTTAAAAATAAACATATGTGTTTTGGAATATAATGTTCAGCTTCGGCAGCTTTACCTACGTGCTAAAATATACAATAACAAAGCCTAGTGACAAGTCCATAGCAACCAGTGTTGAATTGTTATTTCCCAGTGTCCTTTGCTGAATGGTCTCAATGTTTTATTGTTTCATTTTAACTTTATTTATTATGTTTATATTGAATACTAGTTTACTAGAGGAGGAACTTTGTATTTGAAGTAATGCAGGAATGCATGAAGTGTGCATTTAGTTTCCATGCTTGTTTCCACTACAATGTTAGTGAGTAAATCTACTGAAATGGCCACCACACCATAACAGAGGAGTGTGATGTGTAAGATGAGAATGCAGAGGTTAACTCATGTACATCATGGCTGTAAAAATCAAATGGCATCTGTACTTCTTTGCTAAGTACAAACTTGCATGCAAGGGGAGGGTTGTCCCTCTTTTTCAAATCATTTTGGAGGGTCCTAGGAAAATTAGTACTGATGAGGGGAGGGTCAACTCTTTTTAGGTTAAAGGCCATAAAACTCCTCCGGTGGCCCCTTAATTAAATAACGAACAGTCCCTTACTGCAGCTCAGAGCCCGGAAGGCATTGGAGAAGATGGCCGAAACAGCTTTGGAAAGCAGTTGTAAACTGATAAAGTTAATTTCAACAAATGACTGTCTATCAACATTTATGTTTTACTTATATTTACACAGATTGTTCTACTTGTTACAGGTTGTAGTATCATAACGAGTTTTTAAAGACAAAACAGCAAAAACATATTGTTAAAGGACATAAAGAATTCTTCTAGACCATTACAAACTTTGCAGATATATTTGTCATATCCCTGTTCCTTAGTTTCAACTTGCAACTGCTGTTAACCTTTGCCAATGCAGTTGGTCTGTGCATGGCATGTGATGACTGTTCCCTTCAAATAAATGTGCAGTGTTTCTGACTGATGTTGCAGCAGTATGAGCACCAATGATTTGGCCTCTTTCAATATGTCTCCCATTGCTTTAAAAAACTCATGTGAAATTGCTGTTTTCTTCTAGCTGACAAATTCTGCCAACTGTCATTCAACCTTATTTGACTTACCTAGCAGCAGCCATTGTGAATATAAATTACTTCAGAGTGTCACTATCCTCCTATGTGTTTTATTTATTAACAAAGTTTCAGCTTCTAATTGTTCATTATTTGGGCTAATTCTAATGCCCCCTTGACTCAAATGAAAAAATATAATGTTAAAAAGCAGCATACAGCAAACATCTATGTACTATAAGAAGCTATTCACACATGACTAGAATTTCACTAGCATATTTTTTAACTGATCGTATTCAGTGTATTTGACCTATACCACATTGATATGAGAAAATGAATAGTATGTATTGGTAGTATTCAGTGTTTCTTCCAGAATGAAGTAGTCTTTCGTGGGAAACTAAAATCTGAAAGAGAGCATTTGATCTCTGGATGATGCTAACAAGAAAAATAATAAGAAACAGACAGTGTATGCGTACTGCTGATCAGAATCAAAAAAACCAGGTGAAGGGTTTTCCATAGACAACCGGTGCAGTATTGAACAATTTTACAATGTTCGTAATCAAACAAATCTGTGTCACATCCATCATATCAGAGCCAGATGACACTGTTTTATATTTAATAAAAAGCAAGTATTGGCCATGAGTGTGTGTGTGTGTGTGTGTGTGTGTGTGTGTGTGTGTGTCTGTGCTGTGAAAGCCAGCAGTGTACCTGTAGCACCTGCAGGAAAAGGCTCCCCGTGGTCGGCTCTCAGTCACTTCACTGACTGGCTCTGCTAACATATGGCCTCATCCCCAGGGATTCAGGTCTCACTTGGATTCGTAATGAGATCTGCTGATGAATCTTGACTAACTGCAGCAGTTTAGATTTTGTGTAAATCAGCCTCAATTTTGGTGAAAACTGGTTTTAGTTTAGTGCTAAACTGTAGGAGTCCAACTAACATTTTGGTGTTGAGGGCTTTTTCGGAAGGGGGCCTTAAAGAGACAGGCGCTAAAACTGAGCGTTTCAGAGTGTGGATACAGGTATATTCAGACAGTTTGAGGAAAATAATGTTTTTTTTCTAGTAAAATCCCAAAATACAAGTATGAACCTGAAAATTAGCATAATATGGGACCTTTAAAAAGTGATGTAAATACAGCACCAGTGCAAGCATTAAGTACTGGCCTGGAGGTTACATGAACAACTCTCCAAGATCAGGGACTAAATTGCTAATGTGCTGAGTTTTTTTATATAATTTTATATTGTGCTTAGAATATAGAATTACAGCGTTGTGAGGGAAATGAATAACTGAACCGCATGTTTTGAAATACATAGTGGGAGGCTGTAAAGTACCAGACAACTAAATTATGTTGTGTTGAGTTATAGGCTTCCAGCACCCTTCACTTTCTATCCTCTTACTGTGTCGATGGCACAGTTAATATTTGAACGCTGGTATTACTTAGTTTGCTAATAAAAGGATGAGAACAGCACGCTCTCTAATGGCTTGCCGTGAATGTCAGCAGGGACAATAAATTAAGCTGTGACATAGCACTCTGACCCAGACAGGCATGCTTTTGAATCAAGTATAAGTCATCTAACAGGATCATTGCAATTTGTACACATTAACTCATTGTTTGGTATATTATATTCAGCTCTCAACATTAATGCTCTAAACTCGTCACTACATAGAAACACTCACCTTCTATGGAGCTGTTTGACAGAAATTCCATTATCAGCAGCTTATGTTTCTGTGCGTATGCAAGCTTTGCTAAGGGCACTCAACATGGCTGACTCAATAGCCTGAGACAATGTTCAAATGCTACCTGGTTTACTTTGTGAAGTCAGGCACTACTGTAAATGCCTTTCTATCTGTCTTAATGTCCTTTCCAGTTTCTAAACCCTAGGAACTTTAAATGTACCATAGAAATTGTGTCCATTTGGACTGGCATTAAACCCGGCCATGTTACCATCCATCCATTAGAAGTAGTTTTTTTGTATTACCTTTCTTACAGCATAATCTTCATACATATTAAACCCTGTCTATCAGATCTACCATAAACGGCAATCTATTCGCTCACCCTTAGGGATCTATTGGAGTTCATTGAATGAATCTCAAACATCAAAGCAATCACTGCCCATGGTGAGTGGCATTTCTCTCTCCTCTCTCAGTCTAGCAGCCATGTTCCGCTTCATTTGAGCCGACATCAGGCCAGAGAATGATCTGAGCAGCCAGAGGAGTCTTCCCAGCCGTTTTGTGGGCGTCTGGACGTCCTGGGCTCCTCTCTGTATTCATTAGCAGGCTAGTCACAGCGGTGCGATGGAGCGTATCCTCTCAGCGGCCCGCAGGGACTGTCAGCAGAGTGACGGAGACGGATCGCAGGTGGACCAGCGAGAAGACCTGCCATAGATTAACTCGTCTGCCAGCAGGGGGACTCCGTGGTACCATTTGTTTTCAGCTCAACAGATAATTTTTCCAGTTAACCTTTAAATGCATTGCTTGATGTTGCATTCACAGTGTGGAACGCACTGAGCACTTTTCTTTTAGTCCTGGATGTTTACAAAATTGGAAATGTCTATGAAGACTAGTCCTTGAACTCTGATCTGAGTGATCCGATCACAAGTGTACAGCGTCCCAGGACACATTCCCTTACACACTGGTAAAAGAATGTGGTCACATGTGTGGTGACAAAATCTGCAAGGCATACAATTAACAATTAAAATATATATATAAGTTAAAAGGAATAGAAATTGTGAGATGAGAACATCGAGGCCACTCTTATAGCTGACCGTTAAATATGAAGCTACAGCCAGCAGCCAATTAGCTTAGCAAAAAGACTGGAAAGAGGGAAAAGCAGCCTAGCTCTCCTTTGGTTGCCTGGCAACTGCTCTGAGCCAAGAAACAGTAATAACAGACAGCAAATAACCCCCTGGTAAAACTGCAAATGGTCGTTTTTATACTTGCGTGTGTGTTTTTACCAATTAAAGAAATGAGCTATTTTTGAGCCAGGCTAGCAGTTTCCTCCTGCTTCTACTATTTATGCTAAGCTAACTGACTGCAGGCTGTAGTCTTATATTTAACGGACAGATGTGAGAGTGGTATCAATTTTCTCAACTACACCGCAGAAAGCGAATGTGTATTTCCTAAAATGTCAAGCTAGTCTTTTAGTATTCAAGTACCTATTCATATTTATATATTAATACTGTATATAGGCTATTAAGTTTATCTCAAACTAACCAAAAATATTTATATATTTATTTGTTTAAATCACCAGACCCCATTTACAGTGTGCAGTGAAAGTTTGTGAGATGGTCTCATCTCTCAAAGTATAACCAAGTGGAATCAGGACATTCAGTGTCAAACTTCATATTCACCATCAAATGTTGCCCCCAGGAAAAGAGACTGTATCCTCTGCAAATAAATCCAAAATGGCTATCCCAAGAAGATTTCCACAAGCCTAGAGAGGTTCATGCTTTAGATTAAAAAATGTGTAATTCCATAGCCATCTGGCTCGAAAAAAGAAATTTAAGAGCTGTGTGGATGCCAGCCCGATGCCACATCTTGGAATGGGCTATTGCTTTCCAAATGGCTTTGGGCTGTGTCCCCTTCCATGTATTTGTGCAATACCATTAGCTTGTTTTCTGTCTGCTCTCCTCTCTTCCCAAAGTTTAAAAAGTAATATTTTCTCCGAGCACGGCTGTTTTTTTGATAAGGAATCTAAACTAGGTCAAGGACTCAGTGTAAAGTCATTGAACAGTAATTAAAGTACCCGACGATGCTACAGTTCAAACTGTCTCCACCATGAGCTTTGAGATAGAAATCCATTGAAGGATTTGGAGAGCCATTGTTTCATTTTCCTCATGAGTAAAATCATTTTCTTGCTAGTTTTCTTTCTTCTTTTTTTCCTGAGAAGCCAAGTCTGTAATTATGCGAGCTGAGTTACTGTCAAGCCACTGAAGGGACTGGAGAAGTGCTGCCTGTTGACCTATAATGTGCAAGTCCACTCATTCAAATAAGCGGCAGGATGCTGGGGATAATGTGATTGCTAAACAACGGGATGCTATAACTTCAGCTTGAAAACAATTTGAAGAGTTCTTTTCCAAAACACTACATTGCCATTATAGAACAAATTGTTATTTATCCTTCCACATGTAAATAAAGGGCATCAAGCCAATTCAATTGTTTCATTAGCAGATGTTTTATTTAGTGACTTGCAGATATATCAGTAGTGTCAAAAAGCAAAAGGCATCATCATACATATGTTACATTTTCTGTAGCTGCAATATAAGTGTGAAAAGTGATACAATAGTCCTTTTTATACAGTTTTGTCTGCAACCATGAAAACATGGCCACAATATATTCTATCAGTGACTTAGTTATGTTGGTTCCTCATGTAAGTCATATTAAACATGTCATAAAACATAAAGGTTTTATATAAGAACAAAAAATGTAAAAATAGTCTGCACAATGTGGTCTATTTCAGAACCCAACCACTACTGAGAAGTTCTGAAAGTCAGTAAAAGAAAAAAATAAACAGAAATATATGCAGATCTAGAGAACAATATGTGAACTAATATTCTCACCAGTGGGACCACAATTGCCTTGTGAAATTCATAATCCCTCTCTGTAAGAAGATGATACTTGGCAGCCACCTCCATCTACTGTAACATTGTGCCTGTGGTCTTTTTGTTTCTTTAGGAGAGCTTCTGGCTGAGCATTTGAAGTTTTTAATCTGGCGCTCCAGAGACTAAGGTCACCTTTCACTAGCCCCCCCCTCCTCTTTCTCTCTTTTATTTGCTCTTGCTTAGTTCTGGCAACCCCACTATTTCACACACTATTAAAAGAAATCTGCTAATGCAAGGAGCAAGGTCCTTGGCTTGTGGAATGGGAAATGATGGCATTTCTGAATTCTGTCTCTCTAAAAAAAAAAAGGCCCGTAGGCATCTTGCGCAGGGTTTATGACCCTAAGATTAGTCACTTTTTGGAGCTGGATGTACTGCCTTGGGCTTTTTCTGCCAGAAACTGATTTTCATATTGATGTGCTACGTTGAGCCCTCTCTAGTCCACATATTGGCTCATGCATCACCTGGACTCTGCAGCTGTCAAGCCTCAGTGATAGCAAGTGAAGCAGACAATTTCTCTGTTAATAAATAAACAAGTGAGACACTGCTAGTACATATTATATTCCTTAAGCTCAAGGCATCCGGCTACGCACTGCACATTTCATTACCATTAACAGGGCATGATGCTCAATCTCAATTTTGGCCTGATTTCCTTTCACAAAGCATAATTTTGACATTTTTATGGATTGCTCGCATGCCTATCAACAATGCTAATGAATAACTATACAGTAGGAGCATATTTTGAGCTGCCATTGACTATTGTACTTTGCTCACCAGGGCACATTTGATTTTATATGGCCTGGCCTGAAAATTGAATGAAAAATATATTTAAAAACAAAATAGAAATCAGTTATTAAGTACTAGTACTTTTGTAATTCTTGTTCTGTTCCACATTTATGTTTAAATCACGTTTGTATAGACAAACTACTCACACAGGCAACTGTGAGAGTAGGTTAAAAAACATGCAATATACTTCATACTACTGGCTTTTTCCCCCTTGTCAGAGGGGAAAAAAGAGCAGTTGCAGAATTACATGGAGCAGAGCTTTGCATGTATTACACAGTAGAAAACTAAGGACAGATTATCCAAGGCCAGATGTGTCTCTCTCCAAGAAAAAAAAGAAAAAACATGTCGTCCGCTAAGAAGCAGCTATATCCTGCCACTGGTAAGCATCTAGCAGCAGGGCGTCGGCGGTCGGCTGTCTGGAGCATCACGCCGGTTGTCTCTGAATATGCAAGATTTCAGGTTTAGGAAGCGTCCGCCTTTTAATGTTGTTGACACATCATCCATCATACTTAGACAAACATTTACCAAGTTGACTGATTGACGGTAATGCAGCATTAGCCTCTGTTTGCTCAGAGGCAAATGTCATGCCTGTTTATGCATTTCTGAGAGGGGGAAATGTGGAGTTCAAATTAGCCAGTGAAAAGACCTGTGACGCTATTTCCCCTGCAAGAAAGAATATGTTGCACAGGATACAAGTGAGCATGACAAGACTGAACCGCTCTGAAACAAAACTGATATTTCATACTCCTAATATCAACACAACCACATTTTTTCTGGCTTAATTGTGAGGAGAAAATGTTCTTTGAGGAGCATCCTAAGCCAACGGCACCCTGTAGTTCATGAGCTATGACTCGAGAGAAGAAACCAGCGTGATTCTCTCAGTACAGATTGCGTTTTATTGAACCAGTGCTTGTCAGCATTTTTGGTGAGCTGGTAAAATATAATTGTGTCATCCTTTATAAAGCAGTGTTGGGGTGACAGCACCCACAGAAGCTTCATTACTCTGCTTTTTATTGGGGTGTGAAGAAGGGACATTCTCTCTGTGATGAATAACGTCTCTCGCATGAAGTCAAGGTAAAACACACTCACAGTGCCGGCGTGCTCCGCTGGATGTACAATGGATCATTTAAAATGAAATCAATTCAGCTGAAGAATTAGAGCTGGTAGCGAAAATGGTTTTTATCTGACGCCCATCAATACCTGTATTGATTTGCTAGTAGAATCGAAACTTGTGAGAACTGAGAGGAGAGAAAAAATGCTACACACACAAATATCTGAGCTGCATGTAGTAAGGTGTGGATTGACATCTGGTCATCCATCATGATTTTATTCAGGGAAACCCGACCTAAGTGTTGTGAATGTTAAATAATACCAAAACTCCTGGAATATTAAAACCTAAACCTCATCATGTTTTTATAACATTAGACACGTGCATATGTTCACAACTTAGTTGCCGGCGTTTAGGTGCTGCAAACCATCCGCCTGTTTTCTATGCAGGAATTTATTTGTTCAAGCTGTAATCGTTTCAAACAATTCAGAAAAACATAAAAGCATACAAAGAACATAATAAAATGCCACTATTTGTGGTTCGGAATTCCAAACAAATCTGCATAAGAAATACTGGTCCACGTTTGCATAGATTCTCAGCAGTGTTGCAGGGAAACTCCTCAAACTGCCCCTATCTCTATTTGAAGTGAGCGTAATAGTGTCTCCCAGCTCCTAAATAAAATAGCATATTCCCCCATTCACCTGCACTGTGATTTATCAAGTTAAACAACCATCTTTATTGTGTTTGGGTCCTCACCACGGCCATAAACACTTTTTTATGGATAGAAAACAGAACGTTTCACAGTTTAGCAGAACATTTCATTAGAATGGGTTTAGCCTGGAACACCAGCAAGGCGAAATGAAATGGAGGAACCCGAGGATCCTGATCGTAAGTTATTAAGACAGAGGGGTCGCTCCAGGGACCCACACTTTAAATAAAGCTCCAAAGTTTCCAACTTCATTTCCTATGCACAATCAAGCTTGCGCCCATGAGAGGGAGGGTATTTAAGATCCAATGAATGGATGTGGGCCAGAAATGGCGTTTAATAAAAGACGAAATACTAGTTGATTAATGCACTGAAGAACAATAAAGCCATAGCAGATCTACAGGGAAATGTAAGGTTTCATTTTCTTTTTTTCCTGACAGGGATTAAGTACAAATATCCGTGCTACCGGTATTAACTTCTGGCAGGATTGCTCTGTGTCATGATCAGTTTTTAAGTCCTGTGTCTGTTCACTAACATAGCTGCAGAAGTAACAGACATCACCCTCAGTAATAACAGTAATAAAACACAGCAGATATGATCTGTAGGGTTCAACTGATAAGGGTTTAAAGGCCTTTCTGCTGATACATTGAAGGCACTGCTAGTATGGCAATATTCAGTATCTTTAATATGGACATTTTAATGCCAGAGTATAGTGTTTACCAAAGACTTCTATGCTTATCCTCTGCAACGGCATCACTTAACACTCAACATGAATTTATATAATCCATTTGAATTCCAGGCTTATTAAATTCCTGCAGGGGGAACAGCTCTTTAAAGCAGACTGACTCACATCGACAATGCAGTGGGATACATAAAAATTAAACGGAAAATTCCTTTCCAAAACCCATTGTTTTGCAAATATATGAACATATAAAATGTGCAAGGAAAATTAAAAAGATATACTTTTATTCTAAAAAAAGATATAGCTGTGGTCAGGGAGGACGCTCAATCATATCAGAGGTAACAGTGATATCTGTAATAAAAGGACTGTTCCATTGCTGATAACCAATATATAAATCTAACCTCAGTCATCTAAGCAAAAGCTACTTGAGCAAAACAACTGAGACTGCAAAAGGCTATCTTGTTTTTTTCTCCACATCCCATAACAGTAAATGACAAGCACAGCCCCAAACACTGCACAATGTGAGGGGAATTGGGGCATTTAGTGAGGGTAAACGTCACTAAGTGTAATTAAGGAGCATCTCACCCTCAGGGACTCTGTCAGTTGACAAAGTGAACAAGTGACAGTGAGAGTCTCTGTCACTATATCAAATGAGCAGATACGGGCTTAAAAGAGCATGGCTTAGAGTCAATATCAAGTTGTTTCTCAAAATTGTTATCACCGTTTGTCAGGCACAGAGAATTCTTCTGAAGTAGCCCATTTTTCACTTAAACTTTTCTTCTCGACAAGGAGAAGTTTCACAGTTGCAGCACAAAAACAAAAGGCCTAAACTGGAATATATAATTAATGAATTCACTAAATGTGTTGTGTTATCTGTAATTGATCACAATATGAACAGAGGGGGTCAATTAGTGGCATGTTTGGCCTGGTTTATCTCTCACACTAATGGTGCAATATGTGGCCTGCAAAATAAATATGTTGCCATCACTTATCTGTGGCAGTTCTCCATATTCACACCCACAGGACCAGTCCTGCAAATTGGACTATAAGGCCTTGAATCACTAGATTAATGAGACAGACAAAGGTAAACCCATTCCAACCTTTCTGATTTGTGGTGAATCACCTTGGATAGGTTTTAAACCTGCGTAAAGCTGTAAGATCACTTCTCTGCCACACAATTCAACCTCATTGAGAGAAAAAAGACTGAATTCTGCAACTGGAATTTCCACCTTCACCTTATAGTGATTTAACTGATGTAACACAGAATTTACAAAAGGAAAAAAAAAAATCCTTGGAATCAACATTCAAATATATATATATATAATCATATTTTGCCGGACTCAGAGCTGTGGAGGACAGCTGCTATATAACAGCAGCTGCTTAACAGGACTAATTCTCCAGAATGAAATACGCCGCAGAGGCCAGCCATTTACAGGACTGGTATCAAAGCTATATTTCAAGGGACGGCCGCAGCCTCTGCCCATTAAAGTATGTGTGATGTATGTTAGGGCCAGTGTGATGTCCTGCTCTGGTCTCAGAGAGGTCTGCACACTGACATGATGGCTGATATAGAAGATGCCTTTGGCCTGATACTGACTCTCCATACAGAGGGGAGCAGAGGACAGGAGCCGTATTAAAGAAGATAGACATCTGAAGAGTCAATCTGACCAAGCAGCCAATATCTATCTTAGAAAAATGCCATCAGTTTTTGTCTTTAAAAATAAGGCAGTGATCTCATACATTTGTATCTTTAATAAGATTTGGAAATAAAAGGCAGCAATTTCACAAATGATGAAGGTTGCTGGAAAACGTGTGGAAAATAAAAGACATTTCAACTTTAATTTTGTTATTTCTATAAAGGTTATCAGCAGAGTACATCCTGCAGTATAAACATCTGTTCTTGTCAAAACATTAGCTGTGAAGTTACCTTCAAGATTCTTTACTTTTATATTGTTAAGGATTTTGTTGCAGGTGTTTTGATGTTAGGAGGGTCAAGTGTGTGTTAAATGTTTTAAGAATAATGTTTTGTGCACCTTTTAATTAATATGTCTTGCTTTATTCTTGTGGCGATATTGTGTATGTGTTGATTTTTGAGGGTACATTTTGATTCCTTGATACCAAACATTCACAAATCATTCATGTATTTAATTCATTGCTGGAGATTTAAGTCAACCTTGGCTCACCTGAAGTCAAGTCTGCACAAACCCTAAGCACTGAAAGGCAACAAGACATGCTGCAACGTCTGCTTCTCATTTTAAATCAAGCTTGTTATTTAGGCATACAAACACAGAGCACATTGCACATGCAATGCATGTCACTGCATCAGAAAGTTAAAAAAAATAACTGAGGTGTACTCAGGTCAAGACAAAATAATAATAATATTCACACTTTGAACACATGGCCTGTTTCCTCATTACACTAAGTGTAAAGGTACACTGATGAGCAACATAAAGCCAGAGGCTGGAGTTCAGCTCTGATAGCTAGCCAGATGGACTGAAGAAAGTTGCTCTTTTTTGAAGAGGTTTTTACATGGATGCTTCTCATAACCATTACCACATATGGCACAGCTGCAATGCCTGAGATTTACAAAGTAACAAAGAAGTATTTATGGATTCATATTTTACTATTGTTACAGCATCGCCTGCATGATACAAAGCCGACGAGGTTCATAGAGAAACGTAACCTAAATGTTCAACATCAGAAACTCTGGAGAGACATGGCTTGTCATATGCCATCAGATAAGCATGCAGCAGTAAATAAAAACATTATGCAGCTAACAGTATAAAAATACCCAGCTGTTCAGCACGACTAAGTATAATCAATCAACTCGAAAACAAGGTGAGCTGTGAACATTTCATTACATTTATCTAGCAGAAAACTTCTTCTATGATAAGACACCAACTGGCATGTGAAGTAAATAGTTCTTGAAGAGCATTAGCTGCAAACAGTGTCTTGAGGTTGATTATCTCAATGACTAATGCTCTGTCACTCTGTGGTATGAGAGGGCCCAGCGAGGACCCCCGGTAATGGAGCCTGAGCAGGTGCTGAAAGCCCACTGACATCAGGGGGGAGTGCACTGACAAGAATTTCTGATGAATTTCAATTACTGATCTATTAACGCTAATGAGGTAAATGAGCAGCCAGAATACATTTGCAAGACAGCTTGAGACAAGACCATGGCGGTCTGACGTGATTTTGTGTTTATGCCATTGTTAGAAATGTCTATGTGTTAGCCGGCTGAGTGGGAAGTGAAAGTACAGGAGTCAAATAACAAGTGACTCCAACTGTGTTACTTTTTTTCACACATTAGGCATACTTGGTTTTTGGTTACGTTTGATTAAAGTTAGTGTTGTCACCCTTGGCTGTAATGCCATATCTACATGTAAAGTCAGTGTGCCATCTACTGGATTTAGTGCAATGGAGCGCAGATACAGCATCAGCTGTATTCTCAGACATGTAGTACCATCTGCTGGCCTTATGGTGAACAGCATCATGGGGAAGCTCAAGTTTTAAAAAGGTTCTTTTTATGAATAATCTAGCTCTTTCTAATGATATTAGGCATCTATAAGCATATTTGTAAACTAACAAAAAACAGCAGTCTTTAATTTTGAATTAATTACTTGACTATATTCTTTAAGAAATTTTAAACAGTGGGTGTATTAAATTTACTGGAAAAGATGAAGATAGAAATAGTCCGGCACATAACACCCTGCTAAAGCACATGCTGTTTTCATGCTTTGGTTTTTTTGCAGAAAAAAACATTATAAAGTGTAAATAAGTAAGCTATGGAGATGCTGGTAGGTGGATTTGATTACCTTTGGAAAGAGCCAGGCTTCCCCCTGCTTCCAGTCTCTATGCTGAGCTAAGCTAACCAGCTGCTGGCTTAAGATTCATATTTACTGTATAAGACAAGACAAGAGAGTGGCATCAATCCATCATCAAAATGAGACACTACAGTATTCCACCAACTACTCTAACTGGCAACTCAATTGTTGTATTGGACAAGTTTGGATGGAAAAAAAAAAAATACAAAGTGTGTGTATGTGTGATATAATTTGATTTAATTAATTTCACTCATGATGATATTAAACTTGAAATATTTCTTTAGACAACAAACTGAAAATGTTTCCAGGGTTACTTGAATGCTACTGGATTTGGTCCCCCTCCCGGTGCTCTGTGATGTGATTTAATTTACAATAGATTTACTATGTAAGTAATTTTAATGAGCCAACAGCAACTGTATTTATCATTGTGGTAAACATACTGAGTAAATGAGGTGAATGCAACAGCACATGGTAAACTTGATTTTAGCAACAAGCAAATATGCTGCATTTCCGCATATGGCAAGGTAAAGTAAATGCAAGACTGTACAGTACATACTCAAGCATAAACAAGTATGCAGCTCATATTACTGTTAAATAATACCCTGCCATCTTTTTCAGTGCTGCACTTGTTTTTGAGAAGTTCTAACATGCCTGCTCTGTTCTCTGGAGAGAAAGACTGGTAGAAGTTATTGTTCGCTGTCATGTAATTCAACAGACATTTACCAGTCTGGCTGCTTGGACTGAAGCACTCAGTGATGTCAAAGGTGTTGGGAATCACGTGCTCCTCATATTTCAGACCCTGGCTCTTCAGGCAGGCAATTACCTCTCCTGATGAGCGGTATTCTTGGAGGGCGTCGACACAGAGATCCTTCTTGTATGTCTTCTACAGGGTGTCCCAGCCACCGTTAGCTGCATATTGTGAGATTGAATACATTAATTCCAGAAGAAATATATCGGCAAACAGAGTGATGCATGTCTTTGCTCTTCAGTTAAGACACAGGTTAGGAGGAAGAAAGAGAGAAAGCAGTATGGAAAACTTAGTTCTACTTACCTGCTTCAATGATGATCATAAGCCTGCCATTGTTCTTCAGAAGGCTATGGTAGAACTTGATGGTGTCGGCGAGGTTATCCACATAGTAGATCATCTGTTAAGGACAGAGTTGTGGGGAACCTGTAATTTAACCTTTTGGATTTAAGCTTGCATTCACTCAAACCCACAGTTTGAAGTGTCTTCTAGTCATTGTAGCTGTGTCATGGAGATTTAGGCTATGTCAGAGGATACAATATATACGATTATTTCTAACACTGATCTTTTTCCACTTTTGTTTGGTTCTGCTGATATGCTCCCCAGTGAATTCAAGCAGCAGTTGAAGACTTAGTTGGGAGCTAAATAAATTTCATTGCATACACAAAGCAAGACTGACATTCTACCAACAGTTCACAGCAATCTTTAGTCCTCACTTTAACCCAGGACAACATGTAGAGAACATGCAAAGCTCAGAGGCCAGAAAGTGAACCCAAAATGATCTTGTCATGTCATCAAGCAAACTCATAATACCTGAATCATGTGTATGAAGTCAAAAGTCTTCATGTCTCCTTTTTCTTTGACTTGCCTCTCATAGTCCTCACTGTGCATGATATACCAAGCAAATGGGATCTTCTGAAGGTTGGTGGTCTTTGCTACCAAAGCTACAGTGGGGAGAACAAGTATGTGATACACTGCCGATTTTGCAAGTTTTCCCACTTACAAAGCATGTAGAAGTCTGTAATTTTTATCATAGGTACTCTTCAACTGTGAGTGACGGAATCTAGAATATAAATCCAGAAAATCACATTGTATGATTTTTAAGTAATTAATTTGCATTTTATTGCATGACATAAGTATTTGATACATCAGAAAAGCAGAACTTAATATTTGGTACAGAAACATTTGTTTGCAATTACAGAGATCATACGTTTCCTGTAGTTCTTGACCAGGTTTGCACACACTGCAGCAGGGAGTTTGGCCCACTCCTCCATACTGACCTTCTCCAGATCCTTCAGGTTTCGGGGCTGTCGCTGGGCAATTAGGAATTTCAGCTCCCTCCAAAGATTTTCTATTGGGTTCAGGTCTGGAGACAACTCCTTAGTTGCCCTGGCTGTGTGTTTCGGGTCGTTGTCATGCTGGAAGACCCAGCTACGACCCATCTTCAATGCTCTTACTGAGGGAAGGAGGTTGTTGGCCAAGATCTCGCAATACATGGCCCCATCCATCCTCCCCTCAATACGGTACAGTCGTCCTGTCCCCTTTGCAGAAAAGCATCCCCAAAGAATGATGTTTCCACCTCCATGCTTCACGGTTGGGATGGTGTTCTTGGGGTTGTACTCATCCTTCTTCTTCCTCCAAACACGGCGAGTGGAGTTTAGACCAAAAAGCTCTATTTTTGTCTCATCAGACCACATGACCTTCTCCCATTCCTCCTCTGGATCATCCAGATGGTCATTGGCAAACTTCAGATGTGCCTGGTCATGCGCTGGTTTGAGCAGGGGGACCTTGCGTGTGCTGCAGGATTTTAATCCATGATGGCGTAGTGTGTTACTAATGGTTTTCTTTGAGACTGTGGTCCGAGCTCTCTTCAGGTCATTGACCAGGTCCTGCCGTGTAGTTCTGGGCTGATCCCTCACCTTCCTCATGATCATTGATGCCCTATGAGGTGAGATCTTGCATGGAGCCCCAGACCGAGTGAGATTTACCGTCATCTTGAACTTCTTCCATTTTCTAATAATTGCGCCAACAGTTGTTGCCTTCTCACCAAGCTGCTTGCCTATTGTCCTGTAGCCCATCCCAGCCTTGTGCAGGTCTACAATTTTATCTCTGATGTCCTAACACAGATCTCTGGTCTTGGCCATTGTGGAGAGGTTGGAGCCTGTTTGAGTGTGTGGACAGGTGTCTTTTATACAGGTACAGAGTTCAAACAGGTGCAGTTAATACAGGTAATGAGTGGAGAACAGGAGGGCTTCTTAAAGAAAAACTAACAGGTCTGTGAGCGCTGGAATTCTTACTGGCTGGTAGGTGATCAAATACTTACGTCATGCAATAAAATGCAAATTAATTATTTAAAAATCATACAATGTGATTTTCTGGATTTTTTTAGATTCTGTCTCTCACAGTTGAAGAGTACCTATGATAAAAATTACAGACCTCTACATGCTTTGTAAGTAGGAAAACCTGCAAAATCGGCAGTGTATCAAATACTTGTTCTCCCCACTGTATACGTCGGACATAAAGAAACAGAGAAAGCTAAATAAACACAAAACAGTTTATGACAACATTTTATATAACAAACCTAATGACCTAATTGCAGATTATGATCAGGTGAAGAAGACAAAGAAAAAATACAAATCAAAAAGTGATAAAACAACATTTCACTGTGTGGCGTTCTGAATTGTTGATACCTTTGAAGTTGTCTGTGAGCTGAGAGCTGCCCTCCACAATGTCAGCAGTGATCGGGACAGCAGGAAATGTAGACTGCAGTAGAGTGAGCATCTGGGCATCTATTTCTCCTGGAATAAAACAGGAAGTCTTTAGACTTAGAATTCCTACTGCCTCAGTGTAATGCTGTTTCAATGTAAAAACCTCACGCACCAAAAGGTACACACATAAGTGTGTATGAGGCTTAAGCAGTCTGACTCAGTCATATCAGAGTTACAGCCTTTTTAGGACACAATTCCTCCTTGTGTTTGCCCAGATAGTGTTTCCTTGCTGAACTACAGTAACAGAGTAACACAAAGAGGGAACTTTGTAAAAAAAAGAAAGACTGCAAGTTTGGATGCATAAGTCATATTAGCTTCCTTTGCATGTATTTTTTCACAGAAATGGGTCTGTGGATTTTGTCTCCCATCAATTACACTGAAAGCACATCTCTTCAGTCAGTATGAACAGAAGGAATGATTACAGCAACAAAAAACTGAATCAATGTTCATATGGGCAGCTTTGATACATTGATAAACTCTGTACATCCTGTATATAAATAGGACATTTACTATATATAGATTTGCATAGTTCGTGATTACAGTAAATGGGACTTTTGTGGAAAATTAAGTCAAAGTCACTGGTTAATTTTTTTACATCATGGAACAGTGTATTTTCCTCTGGTGTTTAAAAAAAACTGCTTCTTTTAACACATAGATCACACAATAATGCAATCTTTTGCACTTGATCTTTGCCTTCATGCACTACAGTTAGTAACTGAGCCAAAACTACTTCTACAAACCACGTGTTCAAACAGTCACCAGTTCTCATCACATACCTCCACCACTTCCAACACCAAGAACATCCAGACTGCCTTTACCTGCTCCAATTCTGCATCAACACATGAGAGATGGAAAATAAAAAATAAAAAAATAAATGCCATGTATTACCCAATTAGCACTTAATGTAATACCTAAAATATGTTTCATTATGATGTTGATTAATACCAATAATATGGCAGTTTCTTGACCTGATTGCTGATATTTCTGAATTTAAAAAAAATCTCCATTCTCTTTAAGAAAACCAATATAAAACATTTCAAAAAATGTAGTATCTCACCCCTTAAGTCTAATACCAGACGTTTCTAATAAACCCATGTGTATTTATGCACACCACTCAGTAACTAGAATTAGAGACTGTATATGGAAAGCACATATCAATCCTGCTGGTGTATGGAAACAGGACTTTACATTCATCAAATGAGAAAGTACAGTACATCCTACAAGCACTTTTCATTATTAGTAAAACATCCGTCATTACTCTGTACACTGTACCCTAAAATCTGTACAAGATTAAAATTAATTAAAGTCAAAAAGCCATCAACAACAACAAAAATCATGCTAGAGTGTTACATTAAATTGAACGCCACCCACCAACTTCACTGTTATCAGAGTTGGAAAATTGACTTTTGACCAACACAAGGGCCCTTAATGTTTCTGTTACTGCAGCACTATCGCCAGCTTTGTACCTGAATGAAATTATAGGCAATATCATCTCCCTTTGAAAGAACATTTTCCAACTTCTGAGAGAAGTCATGAAGAACTAAGTCAATGAGCTAAATGATCTCTGTCTTCAAACTGCACAAAAAGACAAAAAAAAGGCACCCACAACCTCTACTAATTCTGTGTGAATAGTAGAAATAGTTAAGATTAAAAACAAGTGCAGTGTAGCACTCCGAGCCTTTTTTTCTTGTACCTTTTAAATTCTCCTGGCAGGATGTTGTGAACACCCCGGAGAATGGCCTCGTGCTCTCCCGAATGTTCCAGGTAGAACTGAAAGCTTTGGACAGAACTGCCCTCATAACAAGTCTGCTTTGCTTCTGCAGCCATGACTGATTCCTGCAATGCATTACACATAGCAGTTGGAAAAGGAATCACATTGCAATGATTTATCCTTGCGAAAAACAACTAAAAAATAACTTTTAATCCCATGGTAAGCATCAATCATGCAATGTTATAAGTATTCAACAATTATTAATAATTATTACTTGAATATGTGGAGAGTAAATACAGAGAGCCGATTGTTCTACCACTGCAACAACTGCAACTCTGCTGTCAGATTCCTATTGGGTGTATTCCATTGATGATTATGAAATCAGCCCTATCATTAGTGTTTACAGGAATCTTAGTAATTCTCTGATTTAAAAAAAAAAAACTTAATAACTAAATAACTTTAGTTAAAAAGTTAGTTTCTGTATTATCCTTTCGGAAATTCCTGCCGTGTCTGTAAGATGAAAAGGCATGACAATTTCATATCACGATTATAGTGACCAAAATAATCACGGTTATCAGTATTATGGCAGTATTGTTAAAATGTGCTCAAATGTTCAAAAGGTTCTGACACATACACTAAAATTATTACACCACAAGTTTTTGTTTGCATAAACATTAAACTCATAACAGAGAATGCCTTGTCATAATAAAGACCATTAAAGTGCCCATATTATGCTTATTTTCAGGTTCATAATTGTATTTTAAGGTTGTACCAGAATAGGTTTACATGGTTTAATTTTCAAAAAAACACCATATTTTTGTTGTACTGCACAGCTCTCTCTCACTGCTGCAGATCCTCTCTTTCACCTGGTCTCTGTTTTAGCTACAGAGTGAGACCTCTTTTCTTCTTCTTCGTCTTCTTCTGTACTATCTTTGATTGCACTCGCACATGCGCAGTAGCTCAGATGTAGATCATGTCAGCTAGCTAGCTCCATAGACAGTAAAAGAAAGGCTGTTTCTCCAACCGGTCAGTTACAAGGCAGGGTCGCTGGGAGACTTCTAAATGAGGGCGCACATGTAAGTAGTTCTTTTGTAGATTATGGTGAACTTGTGTGTGTTGTAGCAGTGCTTTGCTATTTAGAATGAGGTAGCATGCTAACGCTAATGCTACAAGCTAACAGTTGTGGTTAGCCAGCTCGTTTCGGTTTGTGACATCACAAGCCGTGCCGATTTTGAACAGCTCACCCGGAGACTGAAGGCAGGACACATTCAGAAACCGTATCTCACTCAAAATAGCATGGATGGATTTTTTTTCAAAGTTTGTATGCGTGTGGAAGCACCACAGACACAAAAGAACACCCCAAATCCCAGAAAAAGTTTTTTTTATTATGTTTTTTTCATAATATGGGCACTTTAAAATGGTTTAAAACAAAACAAAAAGTTATCTGTAACTGTAAAAAACAGTGTTACAGTAAGAAAAAATAAGATTTCAAAAAGTTAGCTTGAAAAGAATGAGACTTACAAGACTGATGCCATATTACTATTGCTAGCCCTATAGGAAAAAGTCACACTAAAAAATACAGGATTGGTTTTAAAATAATCCAGACTATATTTGAGTTAACTGTTGCTTCTTATTTTTTGTATATTTAGTGTATGTAAAGCACTTTGTAATACAATAAAAAGCAATGTACTTCATTACAGAACAGGAGTAAATAGATAGCCGTAAGAAGCATTTCAAATGTTGGTGGGACAATTTATTGGGGGAGGGGACATTTTTAATAGAGTAGATGTCGTTTCCTGTATTCTGGTGCCTTTTAACGCGTGGTTTGATACCAGCATGAGAACTCTTGTCTAATATGACTATGGACTGAGACTGACAAGGTGAATGAACAGAAGACACTGACACAACATTTACTCAGCTCAGACCACCAGATTCAAACAGATAATTTACACAGACTGTAGATGAAAAAAACATCATGTTATTTTAGCATTAGACAAGAAAATTAAATTAGAAAGGGTGTCTCTCTGTCATGGCAGACCATGCCGCGGATGAAAAATGGTGACCCAAATTCTTTGATTCATGTGTATGAGTTGCAAAACCCAGATACGGATCCTTGAGCAACAGGTCACACTCTGCTCGAGTGAGCACACACACTGCACAACACACATCTTCAGGGTCAGATATAGGTTTTGAGAAAAGACAGTTGTGCAATTGACACACAACTGCCAGATAATCTGTTTAGATAGCATTTTACAATGCATGATATGGCTTTGCATGTTTTGCAAGCTGAGAATAGCCTATAGATGTTAAAAAGAAGAAAGTACAGGACTTGGGTGTAGGCCTGTAACAATTATTAAATAATTGTCAGACTGCAATTTTTTACATAATCACGGCTATTTTGTATAACAACTAAAGCATTTAAAGCAATTAAAGCATTAGAGCATTTTTTTTAATGAGATTGGTCACACTATTATTTGGATCCATCAAACGCGTTCGCAATACCGGTGTATCATCACCTAACAGTAACGTTAGCTAGCCTATGATACTATGGATTTCTAGCAGAGGACGCCCCACCCGCAATTGCAAGTCCTGTCGGCTTTTGCTAAGGTCCTAAGGGGTATGACTGTTAATAGTAGCTAATTGTTGATTTTGTTAAGATGTGCCAAATTGTAATTATATAAGTTATTATTGGTCGGACTGTTTAGCTAAAGCTATGCTAGCGGCAGCTGTCACTTGTTGCCATAGCAGCTCCAAACAACCTGGGCTGGTAGCCGTCTAAAGCCAAACCTGCTCCGTTTTTTGTTTAGGCCTATGATTAATGCTTTGCTTGTTATTGATGGAAATAAATGTTCTATTATCAATTTTTTGTTCATTTAAGCAAAAGATACAATGTTTTATGATAATAAAGAGGTGTGGTTTGCTTCATAGGCTGTGAACCTGCATATCTGGGTCACATAACAGTGATATAACAAAAGATGTATCCTACTGTAAACTTCAATTTGTTTGAAAAAGTAATAAATAAATAAAATATTATTTCACTATAAGGGACAATTATATTGTTAATTGCAATTATTTTTAAGACAATTAATTGTCCAGCAAAATTTGGAATTGTTACCGGCCTACTTGGGTGAGATGTTTTGGCAATGCCCAGCAGTGGCAACTGACAGGCACACCTTAAATGTATTTCAATCCAAGTTTGCAAACATACAGAACACAATGCAATTTAATATTTGATGTGTTGTTACACCTACAACCTGAAGGCCTGCACAGAAAAACAATAAACATGTTGAGCTTATTCACCAGAGGCCAGAGGCCTGTACTACGAAGCAAGATATTGCATTAACGAGGTAACTTCAGGTTCAACCCAGGGTTTTGTGTATCACTACGGTGGATCACTTGTTACCAAGTTCAATCGCTGTGGTAACTCATGCTGAACACCTAACCTGGTCGAGAGCAGGTTATGTTGGAGATTAGAGATTAACTGGTGTAAAAGCACCGCTTACTGACCAATCAATACTTGATTGATAACGGTGTCACCGTTCTTAGAAGATCCGGTGGAGCTTGGTGCGCGGAGAGAGAGAGGTGAGCTCATAAAAGTTAAAACATTTAGAGACCGACAACCCTCGTTAACATTCCCTGATGGTTATCTTTAGGAAATATATAGATTTTCAGCGCAGAGAATTATGTATAAGCTATTTTCGGCTTCTTGAGCCGTGTGTTGCCAATGCCACATATCGGTTTGAATTTTATTTTTATATTTTTTATTTGCTCTCATGATCGCTTCCCACCACCAGGGTTGCAACTGAAATAATAGGCTAAAGAAACGACAGTTTATGGAAAGCACAAGTGTAATTATGGTCAGATCGTGTGCCTGACTGATGGGGAAGTGATATTGATAAGCGTTGTGATTTACGCATTTACAGCTTCGGCTATTTTTTTGAGAGCTTTCCTTCCTGTTTTAGGAAGCAGCGACTGTATTGCTTTTTGCCTGTGAAACCGTGTCTGTGTTCTTCATTTTTATGTAGAATTATAGTTTGCTCTTCTTATATAAAATATGTGGCTCTGGTAGATGTTTGCGATTGGTCGTGCTGTGCAAACACCGCCTCTTTTATGTGAACGCGCGCGCCGCTGGATTGGGAAACCCTGGGTTGATTGAACTAGTTGTTAACCACCGGCGTGACACAGTTTATGCGGGACCGCGGTTGTTAGGTTAGGTGAAGCTGGGTAACTGAAAGAAATCCAGGACATGTTGATCTTGATTTGTAGTACAGGGCCCCATTTCAGGAAGCAGGTTTAGTGAAAACTCTGAGTTTGTTAACCCTGAGATGAGGGAAACTCTGGGTTTTCTGTTTCAGAAAGAGAGGTAACTTCACCTCAGAGTCAGTTACTATGGTAACTGAGCCTGTGAACCTAACCTGGTCGGGAGCAGGTTTTCTTCAAGAAACCTCGAGTTTCTCTCAGTCTCCTCCCTCTGACACCAGCCCAGCATGCTGACACAGCCCTCTTTCATTTCCTCATTCATTCAGTCTGTATCAGGCGCATTTTAGCATAGTTTGTTATCGGCATTAATAAAAAAAAATTGTGTTGGTTTATGTTTGGCAGATTATAAAACAAAATTATTTTTTTTCTAAAAACATGGTATTTCCTTTTGTCGACGATCCCGTTGATGAAGAACCTGTATTACTTCTGCTTTACTTCGCAGGGTGTTATATGTCGGGAGATGATAAACCCTTTGAAATAAAAGATTATGAATTATAATTCTGTTAATGATGGTGCTGCAGCCTCAGTGGGATTAGTAGGCGTAGTACTTTTTCGCCCGCAGTACTGCACCTAAATGAAATAGATTATAGGTTTAATACCATTTCACCAGTAATATTAGGCTATACTTATGATTAAATATGATATACACTAAATTAGAATATACACATTTACTCTAGCAGCAATTTTTTCCCATGCAAATTCTCTTTCTTTTGCAGCAGCCGCTGTGTTGTTTTTTTAACTCGCTGTATGTGAGCATGAGTATTTCCACTGACCCGTTTGTTTGTGGTTGTTACCATGGTGAATCGTAGTATCATGGCTCCATTCATGCTGCCTTATTATTGTGATGGTGCACGCGTGTGAACCTACTCTGAGTTGATTGAACCAACTCAAATCAGCTGTTCTGAAACCGAAAACTCAGTTTTCCATCTCAGGGTAAATCAACTCAGAGATCAGGGTTAGACTCAAAGTTTGTTAAACCTTCTTCCTGAAATGGGGCCCTGTACTACAAATCAAGATCAACATACCCTGGATTTCTTTCAGTTACCCAGCTTCACCTAACCTAACAACCGCGGTCCCGCATAAACTGTGTCACGACGGTAGTTAACAACTAGTTCAATCAACCCAGGGTTTCCCAATCCAGCGGCGCGCGCGTTCACATAAAAGAGGCGGTGTTTGCACAGCACGACCAATCGCAAACATCTACCAGAGCCACATATTTTATATAAGAAGAGCAAACTATAATTCTACATAAAAATGAAGAACACAGACACGGTTTTACAGGCAAAAAGCAATACAGTCGCTGCTTCCTAAAACAGGAAGGAAAGCTGGCAAAAAAATAGCCAACGCTGTAGATGCGTAAATCACAACGCTTATCAATATCACTTCCCCATCACTCAGGCACTAGATCTGACCATAATTACACTTGTGCTTTCCATAAACTGCCGTTGCTTTAGCCTATTATATTACCAGTTGCAACCCTGGTAACTGTCCTTCAGTCCTGACTGCACTATTGTCTTCAGTGGTGGCGGAGCAATGTAATATCTTATAAATTAGACAAAGGTTACTATATTTAATCAGGTTTGCCTTAACTTAAAAGTCTGTCTATTTAAAATTTGGCAGCTGTGATGTTGGGTTTCTGATCTAGAACTTTGAGAGTACGTTTATATAGAGTTTCTAGTGGCTTCCTTGTGGATTTGTAAGCCTGAGTCCAGCTAGTCAAACAATAGGTAAAAATCCATCCATCTTCATCCGCTTATCCGGGGTCGGGTCGCGGGG
The DNA here is from genome assembly GCF_031162955.1 of Sander vitreus. NCBI lineage: Eukaryota > Metazoa > Chordata > Actinopteri > Perciformes > Percidae > Sander > Sander vitreus. The sequence goes on from NC_135865.1 coordinate 9,813,390, forward strand.
GTAGCAGCTCCAGCAGGGGACCCCAAACTTCCCTTTCCCGGGCCACATTAACCAGCTCCGACTGGGGGATCCCGAGGCGTTCCCAGGCCAGGTTAGAGATATAATCCCTCCACCTAGTCCTGGGTCTCCCCGAGGCCTCCTCCCAGCTGGGACGTGCCTGGAACACCTCCCTAGGGAGCGCCCAGGGGGCATCCTTAGCAGATGCCCGAACCACCTCAACTGGCTCCTTTCGGCGCAAAGGAGCAGCGGCTCTACTCGAGCTCCTCACGGATAACTGAGCTTCTCACCCTATCTCTAAGGGAGCGCCAGCTACCCTCCTGAGGAAACCCATTTCGGCCGCTTGTACCCTGGATCTTGTTCTTTCGGTCATGACCCAGCCTTCATGACCATAGGTGAGGGTAGGAACAAAAAACTGACCGGTAGATTGAGAGCTTTGCCTTCTGGCTCAGCTCTCTTTTTACATCTAACGGTGCGATAAATTGAATGTAATACCGCACCTGCTGTGCCGATTCTCCGACCAATCTCCCGCTCCATTGTCCCCTCACTCGCGAACAAGACCCCAAGGTACTTGAACTCCTTCACTTGGGGTAAGGACTCATTCCCTACCTGGAGAAGGCACTCCATCGGTTTCCTGCTGAGAACCATGGCCTCCGATTTAGAGGTGCTGATCCTCATCCCAGCCGCTTCACACTCGGCTGCGAACCGATCCAGTGAGTGCTGAAGGTCACAGGCCGATGATGCCATCAGGACCACATCATCTGCAAAAAGCAGCGATGAGATCCCCAGCCCACCGAACTGCAACCCCTCTCCACCCCGACTACGCCTCGATATCCTGTCCATAAATACTACAAACAGGATTGGTGACAAAGCGCAGCCCTGGCGGAGGCCAACTCTCACCTGAAAGCGAGTCCGACTTACTGCCGAGAACCCGGACACAGCTCTCGCTTTGGTCGTACAGAGATTGGATGGCCCTGAGAAGGGACCCCTCACCCCGTACTCCGCAGCACCTCCCACAGTATCTCCCGGGGCACCCGGTCATCGCCTTCTCCAGATCCACAAAACACATGTAGACTGGTTGGGCATACTCCCAGGCTCCCTCCAGGATCCTTGCAGAGTAAAGATCTGGTCCGTTGTTCCACGACCAGGGACGGAATCCGCATTGTTCCTCTTCAACCTGAGATTCGACTATCGACCAAACCCTCCTTTCCAGCACCTTGAGTAGACTTTACCGGGAGGCTGAGAAGTGTGATACCCCTGTAATTGGCACACACCCTCTGGTCCCCCCTTTTTTAAAAGGGAACCACCACCCCGGTCTGCCACTCCTTAGGCACCGTCCCAGACTTCCACGCAATGTTGAAGAGGCGTGTCAACCAAGACAACCCCTCCACACCCAGAGCTTTAAGCATTTCTGGACGGATCTCATCAATTCCTGGGGCTTTGCCACTGTGGAGTTGTTTAACTACCTCAGCAACCTCCACCAGGAAATTGATGCCAATCCCCCCCTCATCCTCCAGCTCTGCCTCTACCATAGAGGCGTATTAGTCGGTTAGGAGTTCCTCAAAGTGCTCCTTCCACCGCCCTATTACCTCCTCAGTTGAGGTCAACAGCGTCCCATCCTTACTGTACACAGCTTGGATGGTTCCCTTCCCCCCCCCCTCCTGAGGTGGCGAACGGTTTTCCAGAAGCACCTTGGTGCCGACCGAAAGAGTCCTTCTCCATGTCTTCTCCGAACTTCTCCCACACACGCTGCTTTGCCTCTTTCACGGCAGAGGCTGCAGCCCTTCGGGCCCTTCGGTACCTTGCAACTGCCTCCGGGTCGTCTGGGATAACATATCCCGGAAAGACTCCTTCTTCAATCGGACGGCTTCCCTGACCACCGGTGTCCACCACGGTGTTCGTGGGTTACCGCCCCTTGAGGCACCTAAGACCCTAAGACCACAGCTCCTCACCGCAGCTTCAGCAATGGAAACTTTGAACATTGTCCACTCGGGTTCAATGCCCCCCAGCCTCCACAGGGATGCATGAAAAGCTCCGCCGGAGGTGTGAGTTGAAAGTCTGTCGGACAGGGGCCTCCTCAGACGTTCCCAATTTACCCGCACTACCCGTTTGGGCTTACCAGGTCTGTCCAGAGTCTTCCCCCACCCCTGACCCAACTCACCACCAGATGGTGATCGGTTGACAGCTCCGCCCCTCTCTTCACCCGAGTGTCCAAAACATATGGCCTCAGATCAGATGAAAGCGATTATAAAATCGATCATTGACCTTTGGCCTAGGGTGCTCTGGTACCAAGTACACTTATGAGCATCCCTATGTTCGAACATGGTGTTCGTTATAGACAATCCATGACTAGCACAGAAGTCCAACAACAAACAACCACTCTGGTTTAGATCAGGGAGGCCGTTCCTCCCAATCACGCCTCTCCATGTGTCTCCATCATTACCCACGTGCGCGTTGAAGTCCCCCCAGCAGAACTATGGAGTCCCCAACTGGAGCCCCATGCAGGACTCCACTCAAGGTCTCCAAGAAGGCCGAATACTCTGAACTCTTGTTTGGTGCATATGCACAAACAACAGTCAGAGTTTTTCCCCCCCCCCACAACCCGCAGGCGTAGGGAGGCGACCCTCTCGTCCACCGGGTTAAACTCCAACGTAGCGGCGCTCAGCCGGGGGCTTGTGAGTATCCCCACACCCGCCCGGCGCCTCACACCCTGGGCAACTCCGGAGAAGAAAAGAGTCCAACCCCTATCCAGGAGTATGGTTCCAGAACCAAGACTGTGCGTAGAGGTAAGCCCCACCAGATCTAACCGGTAGCGCTCCACCTCCCGCACAAGTTCCGGCTCCTTCCCCCACAGAGAGGTGACATTCCACGTCCCCAGAGCCAGCCTCTGCTGCCCGGGTCTGGTCCGTCGAGGCCCCTGACCTTCACTGCCACCCATGTGGCAGCGCACCCGACCCCAGCGGTTCCTCCCACAGGTGGTGGGCCCATGGGATGGAGGGATGTCCGCCACGTAGCTTTTTCGGGCTGTGCCCGACCGGGCTCCGTGGCAAACCCGGCCACCAGAGCGCTCGCTGACGAGCCCTCCATCTGGGCCTGGCTCCAGGCGGGGGCCCCGGGCTTCCTCCGGGCAGGGTCACTTCATCCCTTCCTCGATTTTTTCATAGGATTTTTTGAACCATTCTTTGTCTGGCCCCTCACCTGAGACCACTTTGCCTTGGGAGACCCTACCAGGAGCACAAAGCTCCAGACAACACAGCCCTCAGGTTCATAGGGACACACAAACCTCTCCACCACGATAAGGTGATGGTTCCCGGAGAAGACAATAGGTAAAATGCGAGATAATTATGGCATTCATATCTATCATAGCAGTTTTAAAGCTGAGTGATTGACTGACAGATCTAAAGTTACTCAAATTAAATCTATATCTTTTGCATACACTTTTACATGAGATTTGAATGACAGATTTGAATCAATCCAGACACCCACATACTTGTATTTATTCACAACTTGCAAGTTTTGCCCTGATACAACATGACATCATGACTTAGCATAAACATACACACCACTTTCCTAAAGCCAAATGGCGTGTTATCTGTAGGCATTTTGAGCTATCCACGTGTCTACGCTGTATACAGCTGATGTAAACACATACACGTGGCGTGCTATCGCGAGAACAACGTCATACGCGTGTAAAACAATAAACGGTTGGGTTTAGGAAAAAGAACATAACAAGGGGAAGGCTTTATTGAAAAAAAAACAAAAAAAAAACGATTATGCGCCTTGATAACACGCACAAACAGCATACGAATTGGCGTGTCATACATACGCCACTTAGTGAGATCAGTCTTCCTAATATCATTATATCTGGGTCTGGAGTGCTACATGGTCGCTTTGAAAATAACATACCAACTGTTTTACTAACATTTAACTTAAGATGTTTTTAATATAACTATTTGTCAATCCATGTTATAATAATATGGTTCATTACAAGTTTTGAAGCAGTCTGCAGCTTTGTACAGCTGTGTACACAGATCCAGCAGAGCTGTGGAACCCTATTGTTTTCCAAAGGTTTCTTCTTATTATTCTTCTCCGCCTAAAACTGATGCTACAGCCTAAACCGTACATAGTGGCGGGGGTGCCATTTTCAGGACTGGTCCAAATCTCTGAAAGGACCTCAGAAAACAAAATTCAGCCACTTCCACCACTAGGTGGCGCTATAACAGAAAAAAACCGCGTTTGGCCTTATAACTCCCAAACCGTAGATCGCAGATTAAAAAGACACATATAACACATTCCCTGAATTCAGCTGAATCTCCTGATATAGGCCAAGCCCATTTCTGCCTATACTTTTATGCGCGAAAAATCGTGATTTATTGTAAACCTACTTTTTCGAACTCCTCCTAGACCGTTCAACCGATCTGCACGAAACTTGGTACGTAGCATCTACAGACTGACCTGACAAAAAGTAATCAAAATAATTCTTATCGGATGAGAATTGCACAAATAACGCACAAACAAATTTGTGTAGCTAGCTACGAAAATACAAACTTTACCATATCTTGGCCAAAATAAATGCTATCAAAGCCAAACTTTAGATTCTTGTTTGCCATGAACCTCTGGTCCTCCAAAACATTTTTACAAAAATTGGCCACTATGGGGCGTTACAAGTACAAAAAGTTTATATCTCATGAACGGCTCATCCGATTTTTACGAAAATTTGAGGGTACCATCTAGGGCGCAAAACCAACTTTTTCAAACTCCTCCTAGGCCGTGCGACCGATCTGCACGAAACCTGGTACGTAGCATCTTCAGACTGACCTGACCAAAAGTTATCAAAAGAATTTTGCTACGTAAAACTATGCTCAATTTACGACCAAACTGAATTTCGTAGCTAGCTACAAAACACAAACTTTAGCATATCTCGGCCAAAATAATAGGTATCAGAGCAAAAGTTGGTGTTATTGTTCGATATCCCACTCCGAGGCTCGTTAGGGGGCGCTATAATGAACATAGATGCGTTTTGGCAAATAACTCAATGCATTTAAATGGGAAATTTGCAATGGCAATATCTCTGCCGCAGTAAATGCTATCATCACAAAACTGGTGATGATCGGCCTTTAGGGGGTGCTATAATTGAGGTAGAAGCACTATAGTCAACGACCAGTTTTGGCCCTTTTACTCAATCAATGTTAATGGGATATTTGCAACGGCAATGTACCGCAGACCTTGCGGCTCACGGTCCCGCTTTCGCCACTCCCTGGGTAGTCGGGGGCGACTCGCGCCGCTTGGACTGGCTTGGACCCGTCATAACTGGTTGCAGTTCTAGTTATTCTTATTACCTGGGAATATCCTTGTAAACATTTGGGCTATGCCCTGAATTACATTGATAAACATACTGCTGTCTTCCTCTACATTCATCCCAGTTATAAATTCATTGAACATGTTCCAGCAGGAATGTGATCTGAAATTGAGGAGAATCAACATCTGCACCCAAAATTACAGCTTTCTCTGACATTCGCATGTAGCTACAGTGTATGTAATGTAAACACTGCAGCAGCGTGCCTGGAGCAGATGGCCATTTACAGAAAACCCACTGTACTGCACTGTACTACAAACTGTCATTTTGATTGGTAGAGAAACCTCAGGTACATTAATAACATGGCATGACTTTAATTTCCAGGTGATGGGCGTCAACATGTCACCTGACGGGAAACTGATCGCCACCAGCCTCTACAACTGAGCCTTTCAACTCTGGTTGTCTAAGTGATGTCCTGGGGTCTCATTTATAAAGGTGGCGTATGCACAAAATGGGGCTGAAAATGTGCGTATGCCACTTCCCACGCAAAGGTTGTGATTTATAAAAAACAAACTTAACGGGAGAACGTGCGGTCCTCCTCGCAAACTCTGACCGATGCGTACGCACATTTTGGAGACAAAATAGGAATTGGCGACGCAGATGGTGAGGTGGTGAACTGAAGTCAGACTGCAGAAAGTAAATGGGAATAACAATTACTCGGAATTAGGGCTGTCAGCATTAACGCGTTAATCGTGATGTGATTAAGGGCCGAGCATAATGCGTTAATTTCTTTTAATCGTATTAATCGCATGCCGCCATTTATTAATTTATTTTCACTTTGCGTCGTGCCTAACAGGCTACTATTTTGCCGTACTTCCTCGTAACACATCCTGCTGCTGCAGGAATAGCAACGCGGATTTCGGTGCCTCATTCTGGTGCCACTGATATGTCTGCACTTCTCTCTGATGCTCTGAAACAGACGTTACAGGCAACAGAAACATTGCTGCACGTGACGGTAGTTAACGCTATACTCAACAGTAGCTAACGTTAGCCTACCGCTAACTAGTAGTTGGATTAAACACGGTTACAATGCTGACAGCTAACGCTTAACGGTGTAAAGTTTGTATTTCACTGTAGAGGATTCCGACACCGGGATGTAACAATCTGCAGCTGCTGTTGTCGGAAAAACACAGACGGTGCGTTCAATGAAACTGGTAATTTACAGCCTCGTGGTGCATTCAAAGTTGTTGTTAAATGCCCTTTTCCCATCTGGTGGTTGTTTTTGTCATTCAACAGCTATTTACTAGTGAAATAAGTTATTGTTATAATGATTACATTATTATTAAACATTTAATTTTGACGATACAAGCCATTCTTTAATGTCGCCAACTGTTTAGTACCCTTCTTTTTTTTTACTTTCTTAAAAAGTATCGGTTCAGGCTAAGGCATGGATACGTTCAGACAGATATTTAGAAATTATGGTCGGGTTCGGTCCGGGCTCGGTCACATCAGCGTGATAAGACATTTGTTGTAAAATGGTGCTGCGGCTCCTTTAAGAGAGCTCATGTGTCTGTGTGTGTAAGTGAAAGAGAAAGAGGAGCAGACGTGTAAATGCGACCGGAGCAGAGTTATTCATGTTATAACGGCGGCCCTGGAGGTACCGAGTCTCCCCTGGTTTTCTGATCATGGTCGGAAACGAAGCAAGCAGTGAAGGTTAACACATTGAACATTTTAACAGCTTATTAACGTGAGCTTGTTGCCCCGTGTGCGCTGATGCGCTCATCTGTTGACATTTCCGAATGCCTACAGTTGCTTAATAAAAGCTTTCCACACAAACAAATGTATGCCTACATGTGTCATTAATATGAGAAAAAAATGAGATTTTAACGGTGTCGGGCTCGGGTCAGGCTCGGACATAAATCTCTTGATGCCTATCGGGCTCGGTCACGGTTCTGTCGGACGCGGGCCGGGTTCGGACAGAAAGATTCAGCCCGATCCGGACTCTAGTTCAGGCACCGTTAAGGCACCGGTATGAAGTTATATATAAGATATAAGGTTTTAAAAGTACCGCTTTAGCACCGGTATCCAAACCAAACAATACTCAACCCTAATATTGACTCTAGATTCAAATGTGTGACTAGATTAACTATATAATAAACAAATACAAATCTTAAAATCAAGTTCATAAAGTAATTTTCTTTGCATTCATTTGATTCCCAATCAAGATACACTAATAAGAACTGCTTTCCATTGTTAATATGTACTTAAAAACAGTTCTAAAATGCAAAATAATAGAATTTTAATCATGTGATAAAACATGCGATTAATCGCGATTAACTATAGAAATTCAACGATTAATCGCAATTAAGAAAATGTAATCGTTTGACAGCCCTACTCGTAATATTCGTGCCGTAAGTATTGATGCCTCACGCACATTTTTTCACTCCATATCATCCACGTCACCATGAAGATTAAATCCTGCAGTGTTATTTGCGCTTGTACTGAGTGATAATTGTTCCATAAACACCTCCAACTCAAATCTTAAATAAAAATTTGTTCTTAATGTTTAATGGATCTTGGATCTATGTACTGAATTGGGTCCAGTAGAGAGGGCCACGCGCCGGAACCGTGCCATCCCAGTCTATCCCGGTCCAAATACAGGTCCTCGCCACTCTGGGGGCAACCGGCTGTTTCCAGAGGGAAATGTCAGACAGCTAAGTATTTTTTTTAAATAAATATTATATATATATATATATATAATCTTCAACTTTATCACTAAGGCTTGTTTGAAAATAATATATAGTTCTGTTAAATCTTATTATATACAGTACGTCTGGTATATCGAAGCTGTCCCAGAGTGCTGTAATGCCTGCCATTTTGGACGTATTATTAATACATGTAGTTATAGATCAGGTTTCCCTACACTGTGCAAGAACAGGCCGAAATTATAATTAAATTTGCAGCAATTCCTTAACGTCTGAGAAGTTTTTTGCTTTTTCTCCACCAGTCATCATGATTCGGTGTAACAACTACCAGTGTCATTCATATACTGATCAGCATTCACGAGGTGCTTTGCATTGACTATTTATGGTTAAAAATGGGCGTGTACAGGGCGGGATAAGAGGCTGATTCACGTACGCACACTTGTAGGTAATCTCTGATTTATAAAGGGAACATTGCTTACAGGTGTGCGTACGCACGGTTTTATAAATCAGACTTTTTTTTGGCATACGCCATTTTGGGCTTTTGGGCATACGTACACTTATAGTAAGGATCCTACGCACAGTTTTATAAATGAGACCCCTGGTGATGTCATAAACGATAAAAAAAACTTACAAATGTTTAAGTGTTTTTAAAAATTTTGTCTGTTTGTTTACAACAGTTTTTAGTTCCCACACTGTCTGTGTGAACACACTCTGAGAGCATTAATAATGGCTCACCCTGCCTGGCTATCATGCTAACAGAAACCACACTCCTATAACCTGTAATCTGTCAGCAAACTTCTTATCAAATGAAAGGTTTATCAGTTTCACAGAAATGCAGTTCAGAGAAGCTGCTGTGTGTTTAACCTTCATCATACCTATAATAAAGTACTGTAAGAAATAACGATCTGAGCAAAATGTTATTTCTTCTCAGAACATTAGTTATGAAATACAAGTCATGTGAAAACTGATTTTTATTAATTTAGGAAAGTTACGGTTAATTTGCATATTGTTTTAAATGAAAATAAATACCTTTCTTTAATATAGAATTCAGCTTTTATCCCAAAATACAATCCACTTTAAAAGCTTATTTACCATCCTTTGATTCTGGTATCATCGTTTTCAGTCATTTCAAGTGAACATTATTTGTGATCTATTAATATGGTGAAAGTGACTCCTATAAAATAATTTACAAGAAGAAAAACAATTTTTATTTTATCTTTCAATACAAAAGTAGAGAGAGACCTTGGTCAAAATAAAGGTTGAATAATTGTATTTTAATTTAGATTTTACAATTTGCATGTGTGTCTGTCTCCTTTGAAATGACTGACAGAGTGCCCGATCCGCTCTGATAGTGTGTTCCCATGGCAAATATGAACTAAGTAAATAGTTACATATATTAAAACTGCACCCAACTGGGAATTGGGTGCTTTTGACTGGGATACCCCAGGACCCCAAAAAGCACTAATTAAAACAGAAAACAATGATTTATAGTCATTAGGAATAAATTGATTGATAAAGTCATGAAACACTGGAATGATAGAATAAAGCACCTGTGAGAAAAGGTTTACCTCTGGGGTCTGTAGCTTAATCTTCTTTAATGGACCGATTTAACAAAGACGAAAGCAGTGACAAAGAGTCTCAAAACCAGTTTTCATCACTGCCTTCTGGACGTGAATTTCGATTTGATCCCAAGGGCCAGTCGGAACACGAGAAGTCTTTTATTCCTTATACAGGCATTGAAAACAGAATGACTGCATCATGGAACACTTTTATAAGATGTGCTCTCTTTTATTAATTATATAACTAATTTGCTGCTACCTGCCCATTTGCACTATTGTACTGTATATTGTATACTTTTAAATAGTGTGTTGTGTTATGTGCACTGTATGTATTTTTGATGTACTTGGGGAAAAGCCAAAGAAAAATTTCCACTGAGGTGGACAATAAAGTCAATCAAATATAATCTGCTTGCTAGGAAAACCTCATCAGATACATAAATGTCTGTTTAGTTTATAAGGTTATGCATGGTCCAACTCCTCCTCTTCTGTCTGGGTTCATTAACTTAAAATCTACCGCAAACAGAGCCACTCAAAGTGCAGCTAGGGGGGAAAAACTGCATTTAACCTTTAGAGCATCAGTGGAATTCAGTACCACAGTCAATCAGAGAGTGATATTATACATTAAAGTGTAAGGAGATGGCTTATTGAGAACTAACAACCTCAACACTAATGCTATTTTAAGTTTTAACAGTATAAAATACAGTGTTATCCTAAAAACAATGTATAGACCTGCCCTCTTTCCTTTTTCTGTCTGAGGGATGTTTATGGACGACAGCAAAGAGCCTTTGGGCCCCACATTGGTGTGTAACCCCCAGCCAATGACAGCGTGCAGGGTGTGCAGTGCAGCCTATTCTCATTCCCAACCGCTGCTTTTCCCTTCATCGGCTTATATCAAGGCACAAATTTAACTGCCACAGACACACAGAAACAAACAGGATGAAGCTATGCATTCACTCATAAAACGACACTGTGGCAGCTTCCCGCTGAGGTGTGGGTGTGTTTATTTGTGCTTTAGCAACACATTCTCATACCTAAACGACATAGACTCACAAAATGACGCATATGACCGTTCTATTCACGGCCACACGATGGAAGTTTAACCTATATTGAAATCATGATTATTTAACACGATTACCCCTGGACTGCAGTGTTACACAAGGATACACAGAGGAAAATACTTTTTTTATTAAAGTTGTTAGTACTGGGGGGAAGGGGAGGGGTGTTCTGTATCATCTGCTGTAATGGGACTGTTTTGTGTCTTTTGCACTCGTTCAATTGGATGCTTGTTGGAGATCTTAGAAATGTATTAACTCGACTGCAAATGCCCAGTGCTATTGTCATCTGAAAGAACTAGTGCACCACCATGGCTGTTCCCTTAGTTGCATTTCATTTGGCTGTTCACTCAGTCAATGGTCGCCAAGATGTCCTGATTGGCCACTTTAAATCTAATGATGTGGAAAATTAGTAGAGCTCATCTTTTCAATGTCGGGGGTTAAGATCAGTCTCATATAGAGGCTAATGAATGCCTAAAATGTGATAATAGGAGTAGAATGTATTTTTGTATTTTCAAATTACATATTACTTGTATTTTAATTAAACTGGTGGACAGGTGGAGAACGACAACAAAATAAATGGAGAAGTGGAAATGTACCTGAGGGAGGGATATTCCAGTGAAGCTCCACCTCTTCCTGTGTGCAGATATACACTAAGGGCTGCACATATTGGAGACAGACAGGCAGAAAGAGGGTCTACATGTGGACATGGATCACCTGTTGGTGCTGTTGCTGTTGAGTTTAGGTAAGGCTCTGCTTTAAGGCGAGACACTACAGACAAAAACGTAGTTTTTTCATGCACTGGTCAGTTTAGAGATTTTGGGCTATTAAGCAGTCTTCTTTCAGACAAGTGGAAAATAGTTATTTTACCGCACTTTGTCTCTCTGATCTGTATTTCCTAAATTCACCAAACGTTAGCATTTCATAATGCCTCATTTGCATATTTAAACAACATTTCAGAGACCGTGTAATACAACAAATAATTTCCTTAGTGTAAATAATGAACGGGGGAAGTGTCATGGTGATATCCATTAGTTAAAGTTGTAATCCCTTTTCAGCTGTAATATCTTCAAAATGTATGGAAAAAAAACGCACCTTTAAATGTTTTGTTTTCATATTATAAACCAGATATCTCCACTTCAGTAGTACATACACCAATATTTCCAGTTTCATTTCTATATTCGGAAGGTTTTTGCAGAAGGGTTTGTTCGTATATCATTTATAGAGCTGGGTACCGAATTTGAAACCTTTTAGGCACCGACCAAATTGCCTCCTTAGTATTTGATTTGATTTATTGGGCTCTCCATTAGCTGGGGCCATAGCCACAGCTATTCTTCCTGGAGTCCACCCAAAACTTGTGCAGCTATACATTGCCGTATTGAGTATTGAAAAATGCCTCGTCATTCAATACCCAATTTCCATACCTAAGGAGTAAATCTTATCAGCGTCAGTGAGCCAATAAGCATGCAGCATGCTTCTACCAAGATCTAATAATGTTTGTGATTGGCTGTCTAACGTTACACGTCATAGAGACACACAGAAAAAACTCTACGTTAGGCACAGAGACAGGACTCACGTAGTAGGAGCTGAAAAATAAATAAAAAGATTTGTGCCATAATGTTTAATGTTGTAATTTATTTTTGTTTGACAAAATTGGTATCAATAAAAGTATCGTTTGGGACTCGGTATCGAAGTCACGGTATTTGTATCACATTTCTTTTAACGATACCCAGCCTAATCATTTATAGCCTGATTTATACAAAATGTCATTCCTTCATTTCAAACATGGAGAAACATTTTTTTCATGGCTGACTAGGGCTGGGTATCGTTTAAAAATATTTGATACCGGTACCGATACCAATACTGTGAACTACCACATTTCTATTTTATTTTTTATCTCTGTCCCTATACATTTTAATTATGCTCGTTTGTGTTTATAGTGTTCCTCTTGCTCGTCATCACTGTAAATGAAGGCAACCTCAGTGTCTCACTAGTTGAAATAAAGGTCATTTGATTGATATTTGCCTATTTAAACATACAATTTCAGAACTTGTAATACAAAAAATGATTGTCTTAAAGGAGAATTCCAGTCGATTTCAACCCGTAGCTCTGTTGTTTGTAAATTTGGTACGACGGAGCATTAGGGCCACATCAAGGGGAAAAAATTAAGGAGGAAGATGTTTTATTTATTTTGCATTTTGAGAATAAAGTCGAAATGTCGAGAATAAAGTCAACATGACGAGAATAAAGTTGACATGTCGAGAAAAAACTTGATAGCCTATTTCAAGAATGAAGTCGGACTTTTGAGAATAAACCAAACTACTAACTTTACCTATTGTATTCTACAAAATACATGAACTCTTTCTCTTTTAGTGTATAAACACAGTATGGTGATAAGTATTAGGACTTTGAAGAGATTGTGCTGAAAATTGCGTATGTTCAGAAGACAAACTTGGAAGAGGTGGCCGTATTCAAGGCTTCAAACTGAAATAGCTTGTAATGGACAGATGCAAGGGTATCGATGGTTACACCTACGTGCAATACAGAGAGGATATGTTGTATCACAAACGAAAACAATCGGTGCTGCCTACACCGTGTTATCCTTCTGCTAGATTTTGCAGCCAACAGGCTTAAACAGGGCAAGTTTTAAACTTGTTTTTTAGCCTCTAAACATGTTTGAAATGTCATTTCAAGTGCCTACCCATGTGCAGTTATTCCTACCGAGGGAACACAGCGAATTTGACTGCAATAGCTGTGACAGAAATGCATAAAAGTTGTGTTAATCCATACCTCTGTTTATTTCCTGGTTTCTGGTGAAGTCCACACTAGTCGATTGCCGAACTCACACAATCCAATATTCCACAACGTATTTTTCCCCCAAAAAACGATTTGCCTGGTTATTTCCATAGTAATGACTGTAGCAACAAGCTGTAACCTGACACCACACCACAGCTCAGCCTGCAGAGTGGCCATCTGGAGTTCAAAAGTTCAACAGCTATCGTGAATGCACATGCATAAGGTAACCAGGGCAACAGTGAAGACTCAGACTTTTTTTTTTTTTTTTTACTCACAGACACCTCACAGTCAGCTGAGCTGAGAGAGAGATGACCACGGAGTTTTGGGATAATAACAAGATTGTGTCAGTGTAGAATATCAGCTCAGATGGATAGTTCATCCCAATCTGATGTGCAATTGCACAGTTCTATTAGGAAAAAGTAAGAATATGTATATTTTACAAGTAAAGAATATTTTTGAATAAGTAAATTGTAAGAATAAGTAAATTGTACAGTTCTATAATATATTGCTAACATCTGTCTGTTATCAGTGGTTTTATAATATAACAGTACACATTTCATTTGTGCTTTTGTGTCTTTACTTCAACAACAACAAAAAGGAAATTACAATATCACAATTTAGACACAATGTAAAGTATGTACAGTGCGTGTGTGTTTTAATTAGGGCTGTCAGCATTAACGCGTTTATCGCGATGAGATTAAGGGCCGAGCATAATGCGTTAATTTTTTTAATCGTATTAATCGCATGCCGCCATTTATTAATTTATTTTCACTTCACTCGGCTTTGCGTCGTGCCTAACAGGCTACTATTTTGCCGTACTTCCTCGTAACACATCCTGCTGCTGCAGGAATAGCAACGCAGATTTCGGTGCCTCATTCCGGTGCCACTGATATGCCTGCACTTCTCTCTGATGCTCTGAAACAGACGTTACAGGCAACAGAAACATTGCTGCACGTGACGCTAGTTAACACTATACTCGACAGCAGCTAATGTTAGCCTACTGCTAGCTAGTTAACACTATACTCGACAGCAGCTAACGTTAGCCTACCGCTAGCTAGTAGCTGGATTAAACATGGTTACAATGCTGACAGCTAACGCTAAACGGTGTAAAGTGTGACTGTATTTCATTGTAGAGGATTCAACACCGGGATATAACAATCTGCAGCTGCTGTTGTCGGAAAAACACAGACGGTGCGTTCAATGAAACTGGTAATTTACAGCCTCGTGGTGCATTCAAAGTTGTTGTTAAAGTCAAATGTGTGACTAGATTAAATGTATAATAAACAAATACAAATCTTTAAATCAATTTCATAAAGTCACTTTCTTTGCATACATTTGATTCCCAATCAAGATACACTGGTAAGAATGGCTTTCCATTGTTAATATGTACTTAAAGACTGTTCTGAAATGCAAAATAATAGAATTTTAATCATGTGATAAAACATGCGATTAATCGTGGATTAACTAGAAATTCAACGATTAATCGTGATTAAGAAAATGTAATCGTTTGACAGCCCTAGTTTTAATACATAATCTGAAATGTACAAAGAAAAAATAGTTCAGTACTCTTTTCCTAGGTCTAGAACATGCTCATATAACACAAACTTGAACCATTTCTCATATTCCTCCTGATCTAACTCCAAGCTCCGTCTGTCAGCTCTGTGAGCTTCTCTCTGCTTTCGCCAACAAGCTCAACCGTTGCTATGGTTACCTTATGCGCATGCACGCGATAGCTGTTGAACTTTTGAACTCCAGCCGGCCACTCTGCAGGCTGAGCTGTGGTGTGGTGTCAGGTTACAGCTTGTTGCTACAGTCATTACTATGGAAATAACCAGGCAAATCGTTTTTTGGGGGGAAAAATATGTTTTGGAATATTGGATTGTATGAGTTCGGCAATCGACTAGTGTGGACTTCACCAGAAACCAGGAAATAAACAGAGGTATGGATTAACACAACTTTTATGCATTTCTGTCACAGCTACTGCAGTCAGATTCACTGTGTTCCCTCGGTAGGAATAACTGCACATGGGTAGGCACTTGAAATGACATTTCAAACATGTTTAGAGGCTAAAAAACAAGTTTAAAACTTGCCCTGTTTAAGCCTGTTGACTGCAAAATCTAGCAGGAGGATAACACGGTGTAGGCAGCACCGATTGTTTTCGTTTTTCTCGCTACTGACAGCACTCCAAATTCTACAAACTTCTCCTTTAATGTACGTAATCAACTGGGGAAGTGATTCACAGCTTCAGATCAATTTCAAAATAAAACCAATACAATATGAGTTGTTATGAATAAAGGAAGCAGCAAAGCAAAAACATCCTGCAGCTTTATGAAGAACGAATTTAAGTCAAACAACACAGAAATGTGGAAACATTATGCCATTTTGGTGTCAGTTTGATGTATTGTCAGGAGTAGCAGATATATTATGAGACAATTGTTACAGATGATATATTTGAATCAGAACATCATTCTATATAAATCTTAATCCAAACAACATAGTATCTCTATATTTATTTCGGGCCCTCCTAGATGTGTGTAGGATGGCCGATTTAACCCGCCAGTCCTCATCAATATAGTGGCATGTGTCACAGTTGTGGTTAGGGCTACACAATATTTGAAAAAACTGACATAATTGTTGTGTTTTGTTTTTTTCCTGCAAACAAGACGACATAAATAGCTCTATTTGGAAATAATAAATTATTCTCAACTAGGGTAATTTTGTAGGGGAGTGCATCTACATAGAAAATGGGGACTTTTCTTATGTGAACCATTCTATGTTGAACTTTCATGCTTTACAAACACCAAAGCAAGTTAGCACTTAGGTAACTAAATACACTGGTTGATTCACATGACATCATTGTATTCATATAATAGAGTGTTTCCTCTATGTTGATTTGGAAGTGGCGTCCCGCCACGGAAAAAATTCTGCCACCACGGTATCAGAAATAGGGCAGACGCACATGTAGTCGTAGTTGCCTTTTAAATGAGCTTGCTTGTTGGAAAGCCTGTCCACGCCCCCTGCAGGTGGTCGGCGATACTGCAGTCTGATGCCGGTTTAGTGAGCGGCACTGCGCTTTGCATTATTTTCCTTTCACCATGGCACACTCGTTAGAGTCTACTTAGCTAATAATCGCCGTTAATATGTGATACCGCCGGTTTATATCACACTCTGTGTGCTTATAGTTTGCTGAAATCTTGCTTGTGTGTGTTTATATGTTAAAGTTAACTTTTATAATAGTGTAGGAGGTTATTGTGAAGTGAATCTCAGTTTCTGTGCTCTGTAGGCTATGTGCATTTAACCACCTCGTGATTTAGTCAACACTCATGTCTGTAGCCTACTTGTAACATTGGTTAACAGCTACAGCTAATATCATTGTGCACTGTAAGTTTATAGGTGCTGCATTTAGTTCACTTAGTAACTATATTAACCACAGTTGATTCCTATAACATTCATACTTATTAGTATAGCTCCTTTATCATTGGCATCATTATACTGCAGAACATTACTACCCAGAACATACTAGAGAACATTCCCCTACCGTTGTAACCTTTAGAGAACGTTCCCCTAACGTTCCCCTAACCCTTAAGTAAGTTTATGGAACGTTCCCCTAATGTTATTTTTTTTACATTCCCCTAACCTAACAACCATGGTACCAAAAAATAAAAAAATTAACACATTAACACAATATATTGTATAAATGTAGAGTGCAAAGTAATAGTGCAAATGTAGTGTGCAAAATGCATATTGGAATGATAAAGTATGTAATGTGTAGCTGAATGGCCAAAGTGGGGATGACCCCACTTATCAGCAGTTCAGGAGAGTGATGGCAGTGGGAAAGAAGCTGTTCTTTCGTTTGGTTGTTTTTGTGTGCAGGGATCTGTAGTAGAGGTCGACCGATTAATCGGCCGATTTTTGGCATTTTTTTCATAATCGGCATCGGCCAATATCCCAGTATATCAAGCCGATTAATAGGCAGGCGCATCTGCGGGCAACCTAGTGTTAAAAACATGAATAGGCAACATTTTTTACAGCGCACCCAGACCAGCTGCCTCCAGCCCCTCCCCTCGTGAAGAACTCAACAGTCCCGCCCACAGTGGAGTATAAGCCATAAAATCGTAACCGTCGATGGTAGACTTAAAACCAGCATGACGACATGACTCAGCGATTGTATATGCTCATATAGAGACCACAAATCATGGGGCACTACCCTTGTTTTGAGATAAATGTCTTTTATTCGCGATGTCTTGGATAAGTACTTCATTACCCACAATCCTGAACAATCCCACAGTGATGCCTCTGATTGGTGGAACTCATGCTGGTGAGGAGGGGGGTGTCAGTACCCGATCCGTGCTGCCTGCACGATCCGTCACGAGGATTTACGACACTGCACGAATCACGATCATGATCACGATCTGTTCCATGCTTCTGACGTTAGCCTCTGCCGGGAAGCTAACGTTAGTTTAGCTAACAGCTAATTCGGCTAACCGCTAGCTGACAGCTTGATTCAGTCTAAAATAACGTTAACTCAAACTTAACACTGGGTAAAGCCGTCTACAGCTGACGTAACAGCCGTTACATATGTTAACGGTTATTTTCAGGTTTTATTTTGAGGGTCTTTTAAAGTTATTACAGCTGTCTCAGCTAGCGGTTAGCTGAATTAGCTAAACTAACGTTAGCTTCCTTTGTTCAGTGGTGCGCGGTGGTTTATGGGAGGAGTAGTTCCAGCGCTCTGAGATGACGATATGTACACAGTCTTGTACCTTTGACTTTTTTGGGATTTTCTGTTTGTTTTTTTTACTCTAAATGATACGTTGTATGCTTATGAGTCACATACCACCTGGTTAGCCTAAGGCATGGTCTAAAATTCTTTATATACAGATTTTTTCAGACGTCAATGGGAGAAATGAATGGGAAATTTACTTCCGGAACCCAAGGTCTCTCAGAGGACGGGCGGGACTCGCACAGTCTCGCACAGTCACTTCAGGCTCAGACGCTACCGTTGGTAGTAGCATATTGCTGGTGTTCTTGCCTTGGGATTAATTGTACTAATAAAACCGTACAAAACACCGTGGCCACACCGCTGTGGAAGCTCCCCAAATGGCATTTATCAGAGTCTGGTTGTTACCTTTGTCCGTGGCAGTCTCAGCCACTCCTATAACGGAGCTAACCGCTAACGGAGCTAATCGTTGCTAACAGAGCCTTCAGTTCTCCGTGCCTGTATCCATGGATGTCCTCATGGCTAGGGAATAATTAATGGTTTTAGTTGTTATACATTATATACTTTCATATGTGAACAACTTAAGTGAGTCTTCTTACCTCACTGTGTGATGAGTTACTTCCCTCTGTGTGATGAGTTCTGCTGTTTACAACAACAAAAAAGTTAAGTTACTCTCAAGTTCCTTGTCATGAAATTGTATTTAATTGGAAATGGATAATTCAAAGCCACTGTACCTTCAACTGGGTCCCAAGATGAAGTGACAGGCAGAGCTTGCGTTACAATAGACCCATCCAGCTCTGGGCAACCGGCTAGTTTCCTGTGTGATGTTGACTCATCTAAAAAGAAAGTAGATATGAATATTGGTCAGTTCATTTATGGTAGGTTTCTTGCACATGCCATTGCAAAAGATGAACCTATGCTGTTACATTAGACAATCGCTAACAAAAATAATAAAAAAAAACACTTAAATGCAGGTGGTGGAGGCAGTAACATCTGCTGACCTGAAAAAGGGCAGGAAGGGACAAACGCATCAGAACAGTCACGTGATATGCACCAGGTTGAGTGTCAGTAGTTCCATGGTAGGAAATATGACTGGTTTCTTAAATGCATGCATAAATGTTAACTTACGGACAGGGCTTCCAGACACACGCTCCGTCCTGAAATGCTTTCTTGCTTGTGGAATGGATTCATCTGAATTAAAAGACCATACAATTTGTACTGATTGCAAAAAGAATATTTGAAGTGTAAATAATAATACATAGTCTGTACTTAAGGTCTTACCATGATTATCTACATAAACGATGGATGTATTTAGACAACCAAGGAGGTGTAATCATTATGTTGTGCTAGGTTAGCCTGCAGTTTCGTGAATAGAGCATCTCTTAATACATCCATGGCTTTATCTCTCATCCACGTTACAGGCTTTACAGCATACAGCCCTCGGATGTATCGTAAGATAAGTGTTAAACCCTAAACCCACATTGGCTCTTAGGGACACATAATATATTACGTTAACTTTAGCTAGCTACCTAGCTAACTAGCTCCATTGTTGCTGTATAATGCTGGCAACCATGTCAGAGCTTTCTTTAAGTTGTTTACCAAAATCTCTCACCTTGTTGTCCAGGTTCCTTATGGTGGTTAAAACATTACCGAGGGAAGGCTCAGACTCTGTGGCTAACTTTGATGTATCCATGGGGCTAGCAGCGCTCGCAGCATAGCTAGCTGTGGAAAGCTAACGTGTTTCCCGCGTTAGCATACGGGCTAGCAGTCTTGAGCGGAGAAAAGTCTTTACTGTTGACCACCGACAATGTCTTTCTTGGTATCTTTGTCCTACCTTGCGTTATAACACCGCCGGTGAAGTGCAGTCAGCATATGTTTTAGTCAATGGCAGTATTTCAGTTCGAATTTGGGACCAAACGAACAGATCTTTTGTCTGCCCTGTTCGCCAGGTGTGTATACTGGTGTTGTATACGGAAGTCAGGACAGGACTTGAATCGGTCACCTGAAAGCAGAGGCACTGTCTTCCCCCTACTGGCGGGGGGGGTGTAACGGTTGGATTTGTACACTGAACTGAGCCACTTGTTAGAAGTGAAATGTGAAATTAAAGAAGTTAATTTTCTTAGTTGTGGAAATCGTTCTATTGATAGATTCTTGTTCTAAGTATTTTCACATAATACAGTTAAAAAAACGAAATCAAGCACAAAAGTATTGTTTTTAACAAAATTGTTATCAGCCTAAAAATAAATATATTCTCTTGCTATGTTGTTTATCTTACTTAGATTTTATAAGACCAATCATTTTTGAGTGAATCTAAATCAAGTGACTGCAAACCTTTTATATGCTACTTCAAAAACTTAAATGGAGCTGGTATAAATAAACATTTTCAAAATCGCCCTCAGAACAACCAAAAACAACCAAACGGGAATGTTGTGTGGAGGTACAGTGCAACCACAGGAGAACGTTTCAGTTGGTTGGTTCCCTTAACCTTTAGGGAACGTTATAACCATGAGGGAACATTCCCTAAACATTAGTTTTTGGTCTGGTTCGAACTAACCTTTAGGGAACCAGAAACTAACGTTCCCCAACGTTCCCTAAACGTTCTGTGTTAGTGGGGATTAGCTTAAAACATTGCATTAATCAGGTGATTTATATCTTCTTTGTAGCGAACATAAAACACTGACTACTGTAGCTTCACTGCCCATGGAAAAGCATGTTCATCACTGTGTCAGCGGCAGCTACCGCTTACGGTACTTTTCTACACACGGGAGAACCTCAATTCCCATTACAAACCCCTAATGTTACGTCACATACACACGTTGCCCACATGGCCACCTGTCTCAAAGGGGTAGTGTTGACCGGTAACAATCATGTTAAAGTGCCCATATTATGCTCATTTTCAGGTTCATAATTGTATTTTAAGGTTGTACCAGAATAGGTTTACATGGTTTAATTATATCATATCATATATCACATCATATTTTTGTTGTACTGCACCGCTCTCTCTCACTGCTGCAGATCCTCTTTTCACCTGGTCTCTGTTTTAGCTACAGAGTGAGACCTCTTTTCTTCTTCTTCTTCTTCTTCTGTACTATCTTTGATTGCACTCGCACATGCGCAGTAGCTCAGATGTAGATCATGTCAGCTAGCTAGCTCCATAGACAGTAAAAGAAAGGCTGTTTCTCCAACTTCGGTCAGTTACAAGGCAGGATTAGCTGGGAGACTTCTAAATGAGGATGCACATGTAAGTAGTTCTTTAGTAGATTATGGTGAACTTGTGTGTGTTGTAGCAGTGCTTTGCTATTGAGACATTATGCTAACGCTACAAGCTAATGGTTGTGGTTAGCCAGCTCGTTTTGGCTTGTGACATCACAAGCCGTGCCGATTTTGAACAGCTCACCCAGAGACTGAAGGCAGGACACATTCAGAAACCGTATCTCACTCAAAACAGTATGGATGGATTTTTTTCAAAGTTTGTATGCGTGTGGAAGCACCAGAGACACAAAAGAACACCCCAAATCCCAGAATATGGGCACTTTAAGGAGAACATTGAACGTTTCTCTGTCAAGCAGCAAAAAAGTTCTAGCGTTAACATCGCACGTCCTGCAATGTGACTATCGCACATTTGCACATTGCGATGTAGATGATGAAACAAAATATTGTGCAGCCCTAGTTCTGGTACCATAATGGCCCCAAAGTTCTGAGACCAGAGAAACCTGGCTGTGCTCCAATCATGCTGTTTTATAATTATGTTTATCTTCTGATTTTTTTCTTCAGGACTCCAGGCTGAAGGAAAACACAACTCAACAGGTAAATAAAAAAAAAAGAAAAGAGAGTCCGTTCCAGCTGCTTTGCGGGGGGGGGGGGGGGGGCGGTTCTGTCTTTCAAACAGTCTGTTAAGGTCTTTTTCGTGGATCAATAAAGCAGAATCAGCAGTCAACTTTTAGTTGAATCTTTTCTTAATTTAATTAACTTCTCCACTCCTGACTTTCTGCTCAGAGTCTGTCAGGTTGGTGGGAGGAGATAGCCGCTGTGCAGGATCACTGGAGCTGAAACATCAGGGAGACTGGAAACAAGTGAGTGACACTCACTGGAACCTGAACAAAGCAGCGGTTGCCTGTAAAGAGTTGGACTGTGGCTCTGCTGTTTCTGTAGGATGGAGAGAAGAGTCCTCAGACATATCTGTGTGGAAGATCAAATATGACTGTGTTCAGTCTGGATCTGCTCTGAGGGAGTGTGCAAGATCAGGTTCCTCTTCCACCATTGTAAATCTCAAGTGTTTAGGTAAGCCCATCAGTGACATCATCTTTGACATAATCTATGACAGTTATGTTCTCAGGTTGACACACACATGCACCAGATAGAATGGCAGCAGACTATCTCCAGCAGCCATGACGGACTTTGATGAGCTGCAGTCTCAGTAAATCAGGTGCTGAATGCACCAATATATATATATATAATTTTCTTTGTGAATGAATAATGTATCATAAATAAATACATGTTTTTCCTTAAAATACAGGGGACATAAGTAAGTACACCCCTATGTTAATTTCCCATAGAGGTAGGCAGATATTTATTTTTAAAGGCCAGTTATTTCATGGATCCAGGATACTATGTATCCTGATAAAGTTCCCTTGGCCTTTGGAATTAAAATAGCCCCACATCATCACATACCATTCACCATACCTAGAGATTGGCATGGGGTACTTTCCATAAAATCATCTCTCAATGCAAATCAAACCAGCTATTAGGCTAACTGAAATAAAACCATGCCAATCTCTAGGTATGGTGAAGGGTATGTGATGATGTGAGGCTATTTTAATTACAAAGGCCAAGGGAACTTCATCAGGATGCTTAGTATCCTAGATCCATGAAATAACTGGCCTTTAAAAATAAATATCTGCCTTAGAGCTGTAATTGGGCCTTAAAAGTATGGCCCGAAAAGGCCCGAGCCCAACAGAGTTCGGCCCGAGCCCGACAAGTACATTTTGATTGACAGCTTTTTAAAAGCACAAACCCGTTTACAGCCCGACTGTACAAAAGGCCGTCTATCAGCAGTGATTAGAGTGTCGGAGTGCAATAGTACGGACACGCGCTTCACACCGCGAGCGGGCACACGCACCACTCGGCGGAAAAGGGAGTGAAAGAAAAAAGAGACTGTGCCTTATTTATACATTTTTTAACATCATTTATTCATGACTAACGGAGGCTATAGGCCACTTGGAAGTTGGAACAAAGAAATGAATTAAGTCCTCCAGAGACCAGCCTCCGTTTCACCTCCTCAGGATCCATTTTCACGCTAATCGAAACACATCACCTGACCGCTCATTTACCATGCAACCTGAAGCGCAAGCCCGATCCCGTGTAAAATAATAGAAATTAAGACCATATATATATATATATATGTTTATGAAGAAGTCATAAGGAGTCCACTGGGCCAACCACCAACTAGCCTGAAAGAACTCCTTCAGCTTGACAGCTTTCTGGTTTCCACCAGCAGGTTCTTTGGTTGCCAGCTTAACAGGCACCAATGACCTACTGGTCACAACTTTGAGCAGCTCAGCTCAGCTGGGGGCTGTGCAGTATATCCACACCCAACTTCCTAAAAGGAGAAAGATCAGCCCCAGGGAGTTTGAGGCAAATTACAATAAGTTCAGTTCCGTCTGTAAGGTGAACATCAGGAAATTGAAGGTCACCCAGGTTTTTATGTTTTTAAGTGTTTTATCTCTTTTTTTATCTTCTGTCATCTCTCCAGAATTTGTCAGGCTAGTGAATGGGACTAGTCTGTGCTCAGGCAGACTGGAGGTGAAGACTAACCAGTCTCCCCAGCGGTGGTCCTCGGTGTGTGAAGCTGACTTTGACCAGCAGGATGCAGAGGTGGTCTGTAGGGAGCTTGGCTGTGGGGCTCCTTCAGTCCTGCAGGGGGTGCACTATGGAGAAGTGGAAGCCCCAATGTGGACCAAAGAGTTCCAGTGTGGAGGCCATGAGTCTGCTCTCCTGGACTGTAGAAGCTCAGGCTCAGATATAAATGTCACCTGCTCACCTGGCAAAGTAGTTGGACTCACCTGCTCAGGTAGAAGAAGAGCTGCAGCTTTGATTTGGTTAATTCCTGTTCGCCTGAAAATGACATTATTTTACTCAAGACTTTTGTTTCTTTTCAGAGCCTGTTAGGGTGGTGGGAGGAGACAGTCGCTGTGCAGGAATAGTGGAGCTGAAACATCTGGACTGGAGACCAGTGATTAACTATGACATCACCCCAGAGACAGCAGCTGCCACCTGTACAGAACTGGACTGTGGCTCTGCTGTTTCTGTAGATGGGAAAGAGGAGTCTTCATACAGAGCTATGTGGAGGGTCAGCTCTGACTGTGTTCAGTCTGAAACTCTTCTGAGAGACTGTGTAACACCATGGCACTTTCACATCGCCCTGAATCTCACCTGCTCAGGTAAGCCCATCCATGACATCCTCTATGACAGTAATGTTTCAAGTGTGCTCCTTCCTCTCACTGTGACAGTCAGTGGTTTGGGTATATATACACGTTGCTGCTGAATGGTAATACCTCTGACACACCCACCAAACGAAATAAAACTTACCTCAAAGACAGTAGCACACCTGTCCAAGGAAACATGTCGTTCAACCCGGAAACTGAAGCAAAACGGTGCACATGTTTTCAGACTGAGCGCTGCTTCAGCCAATCATCTCTCTGTGGGTCTGCACCATTAACACACCGGCATACACCTGAGGGGCATCGGGTAGGCAGAGTTGCATACCATTCAAACTAATAAATACAAATTATTTAACCAATGAATTACCAAATGAATAAATACAAAGTACAGTGTGGCCATTTGTGTTGTGATGCGCTGCTATGCTCACATTAAACATCGTTGTCCTGCCCTCAGAGAAAAACTAATACATTGGAAAAAACATAGTAATACTCATTACAAACAGATTTCAGAGCTCTATGGAAATGCCACACCAATCAATGTCAATCTTTCTGTGTTCTCACAATCATTTAAACATTTTTAATTAAAAGAAACAGAATAACTAGAAAACTGAGACATGCTGCTCTTGCAAGACGTTATTAAAATCTGTGATGCTAGGCCTTTACATTATAAATATTTATAAATTCAAAAAAGTACCACATCTAGTTTGAACTTTTTTGCGCTGCCAATGGCACTTTTGCCATAGTGCCGTAATTTATTACATAAACTAGTACAAGAAACTTCAACATATCATCGCAAATGAAACGGAAATGACTTAGGCCTACATTATTACGATGCTCTCTCTCCTCTCATCCGTCTGTTATTTTCCTTGTGATGCATTGTGGGATACTTTGAGTCCACTATAAAGGGTATAACAATTCTCACTATACAATCAGACAGCACTACAATAGCGGACTATAACAACTAGTGGTGAGTGCATGATTTAGGACACATCCTCTGTGTTTACAGATCTGTTTCAGCCCAAGATCTCTGTGTCCTCGTCCATGGACGGGAACTCTGAGGCCCAGCAGCAACGCTTTCAGGTGTTCATTGGCTCTACCTTCAACATCAGCTGCTCCATTCAGCCACAGTACCCAGGAGGCTCCTTTCAGCTCACCTTTACCTCCTTGAATTCCACACACAGCTACACCCAACCAGCTGTCAATCACTCTGCCCACTTCCTGTTTCCTGCTGCAGAGCCCGTCCACCATGGAAAATACAGCTGTGTTTATCACGTCTCTGTTTTATCTCATAACTTCTCCTCTGAGAGCCGTATGCTCTCTCTCGCTGTCTCAGGTAAGCTGACTGTTTACAGGTTTTCAATCAGTTGTACACACAGTACCGTCCATCTTCTATCTGTAAACATGTTACGATGGTGTTTGTACACACAAAATAGGCTACCACATAATGCGTTGTTATCAACTAGTATTGCCGACAATTGCAAACTTGGCTAGAGTCCCCCACCCTGTTACATATAATGGTTTTTCCGAGTTGTACAACTCAGGTGTAGTCTTGAGTTGCCAGACATTCCTCGACAGCGCTGTGGAGGAGGGTCTGTCTAGTCCACACAGCATTCCGGGATGGAAGAAAAACATGCTCGGATTTATTGGCTTTTCTTTAAACCAATCACAATCGTCTTGGGAGCGCCAGACGGAGCAATGTTTCCTCTGCAAAATAGCCTCGGGAAGGAACTCGTTTTGGTGGAACATGTGTACGTTCAAAGGTTTTAGTCGTGCAACAGAAAACTCAGATTCGACAGATAGTCTAGCTAGCTGTCTGGATTTAACCATAGTCCTCCAATCCACCGGAGTTTAAATTCCAAAACAAAGAAAGTGTAATGTTTGGGACATCCCTCTGAAATGAGGGACAAGAGGCGGAATTTCCGGCGGCACCTGAATATAGACTAACTCAGGTGTGACGTCAGAAAGGTGGGAAAAACAAGTGGGACACACCTGAAAGCATCATGGAGGAGAACAGAAAGAGGAGTGAGTGTGGCTAAAGGAGGAGATCATTCGAAATGTAAAAGGTTCTGTATATGACATTCAGAACATTAATATAGCAGTAAACAATAAATTTGCTATGTAAAGATATAGTGGAGTAATGGCGTCCTGAGCAGAGAATGAAGTAATACTCCCTCTGTGTGTGTTGTCTGGGGCCCAACTCTTGCTTTGGATGTTTGGTGATGAACCTGTTACAGACCTGCTTCATCCATTCATCTATCTGTGTTTACAAACCTGCTGCTTCAGCCAATCATCTCTGTGTTTACAGACTTGCTGCTTCAGCCATTTGTCTCTCTGTGTTTACAGACCTACTGTTTCCACCCAACATCTCCATGGACGGGGACTCCGAGGCCCAGCAGCAAGGGTTTCGGGTGTTCAGGGGCTCCATCTTCAACATCAGCTGCTTCATTCATCCACAGTACCCAGGAGGCTCCTTTCAGCTCACCTTTACCTCTTCCAACTCAGCACACAATTACACCATGCCTGCTGTCAATCACTCTGCCCACTTCCTGTTTCCTGCTGCAGAGCCCGCTCACCAAGGAAGCTACAGCTGTGTTTATCACGTCTCTGTTTTATCTCATAACTTCTCTTCTGAGAGCCGTATGCTCTCTCTCACTGTCTCAGGTAAGCTGACTGTTTACAGGTTTGGAAAACATGATTTGTCCAAACTGAATGAAAATGATGAGCTGACAACATGTTTCTGGAATGACACTTTGATGACTGCCATTGTGTTACACATGTCAACTAGTAACTAAACGGAAGGATGTAACAAAAAACAGGTTGTAGCCTTCTCCCCTGTGCCTGTATAATCCATCCTCCTTGCCTAGAAAGTTATTTCTGGTACAGTATCTCTCTCTTGCTGATTAAAACAGCATGGCTAATCCATTCATTATTTCAGTTTAACTATTTTAAAGTGCACTTGCTGTCATTGTGGTTAATGACAAATGTGCATCGGCTTTGCAGTTTTGTTGTATCTAGCACAATAAAGATAACTTGTTGACCGTTTACCATTTTGAACTATAATAACGACTGCTCATTGCCACGGCTGCCAGAACATGACACTCGCCCTCTCTTGAATACTAATGACAGGCTTAAAGAACAATTGTGGTTTTAATAACCCAACATAATGTTACTGCTGCAAACTATGAATGAACCTATTCAGTTTGACAGCATAGAATGAGAAACAACAACACATACTCAGTAGGCCTATCTCAGTTTTGACTTTGTATTAACTGAATGCATATCAAGATACAGAAAAATGTAACTCCCTCTCTCCGTGTGTAGAGTTAGAACAGTTCTAGGAACAGTTCTTACCGCGTCTGAAGAAGCACAGAAGCGATGAGCTGCAGGAACGACACATTCACCATAGCAGACCATCCTCAGCGCGGTATACATCCGCGACCAACTCCAAAACTCCTCCTGACCGCAATCTCCACTCTCGTCCCTTTGTGCAGGCGAAGAATGCGACCGTCGTCTCTCCAGCAATGGCGGCACATTAGCCAAGCTACGTTAGCTGGCTTTACAGTCCAACGAAACCACACTTGTTCGGAAGTAAAGTTATTAGCAGTAAGTTTGGCACACTCGTCGGAGCATAATAATCGGGCAAACAGTTCACAGTCATATGTAGCTATATAAAATACACATTAAACGCTAGGTGAAATGGTTTCTGACAACTCCCTGCTCAACTCTGCTCTACAACTTTAGTTTCTCATCACCTTT
Organism: Sander vitreus; assembly: GCF_031162955.1. NCBI lineage: Eukaryota > Metazoa > Chordata > Actinopteri > Perciformes > Percidae > Sander > Sander vitreus. Next base: position 9,841,708 of record NC_135865.1, read on the forward strand.
CTCGCGTGATTACCCAGAGGTCAACAGGAAATCACACTTTCCAGGCGTAAAAAAATACATAAAAACATCCATACTGCCGGTCATTAATTCTCTAAAGTAAACAAGAATGATAATCTTTTAAATATGCTACTGAACAAGCCTTGAATCATCATGAAAAATGAAGTAGCCTAAAGAGTAGTTGAATGATAATTATAGATGCACAAACAATTTCAATGAATCTAATGCACATTTACATCAAAGGATATGTTACCTTATCAATAACCCACAAATTTTAAATGAGAGAAAAATAACTTGTGTAAATCAGGCAATTACATCTAAATACATGATATTATAATCCTGAGCTCTCAGATCAGGTGCATACATATGCACAAACTAAAATATGAAGTAGCCTACATATAAAGTTTAGTATGTTTAATAAATAAGTATCCATGTTGAAGTAATTTTAGATTTTAGGTCACTACAGTTGTGTTTAATAGGATGTGTTGGACTCATGATGTTGTGTGATGTGATGGTATGTCCATGTGTTTGATCAGATCCGACACCTTTTATCATCAGAGTGGTCGTCCTGCCGCTGACTCTCCTGTTGGTGAATGCTGCCCTTTATCTTTACTGTAAGGTACTGACACATGTCTGTTGTTTGGACCCCTGACTGAAATGAAGCACGCAGTCTGTGTTTATTGAGCTGAAGAGAGGTTGATGCAAGAAGTCACATCTGTGTTCTGTCATGTCTCTCCAGGCTAGCAGGGGACGGAAGCTGGGCATGCAGGAAAACATTGAGCTGGATTATTCTAACCTAGGTGTCTCTGCAGCTGAAGGAGGGCTGACCAATTAGGAAGGAGCTCATCTACATCCAGATGGATTTCTGACACACAACCCACCATCAGCTCTTTCCTTTAAACAATAAGGCTGTAATTATAATATTACATTATGTAGGGCCTCACTCTCAACATGAAAAGACCAAAACATCAATGTGTTAGTCTCTTCATACTTTCTGACTTCCTGTCTGTGGCCCTCAGCATCATTGGTTTCTACTGAAGATGTAATCTTTAAAAACACCTAGAATATAAAGTTTCATTTGAAAACTAGACAGAGAAAGCAAGAGTACAGGAATCTAAGCAGCCGGTGCAATTTGAAACCATGGCGACATTATGTTTGTGAACGAGTATTGCCATTTATTATACTTTTGCCAAATCCTGTCAGAATTATGGCAATCAAGAAAAGCTTTAAGTGCAGTTAATTGTTTTTGCAAAAATGTATCGTCAAGTTTGTTAAATACTGACACGCTAGCCGCTTCAACAGAAAGCTGCAACCATCTTGCTTGTCTTCTGAAATGCATTAACGGCACTCTTCTTTACAGTCTTCTTTTCAAACACACACCATAAGAGATAAATGGTTGTGATTGACCCGTCAAATCTGAAGTTGCTGGAAATCTGTTTGAACAAAAGGGGGACCAGACGCATCTGCCAGAGCAAATAGAAGATGAGCTTTTAGATTCATCTGGTTCATAGGCAAGGCTAGGGAAACATCCGCAGCCTGTTGCACCAGCTATGTGTAAGTTCTCTCTTAGGTTAGGGTGTAAAGTCATTAAATGATACATTGAAATTAGTTAGTTTGATACTAAACTTGTTTCGATGTTTGGTTGCACTACGGAGACGTAAGGTTAATCTTAGTTACTCTGGCGTAAAGGCCACACTAATCAAAATATTGTCGCAGAGAATGACATTCTCACTTCCAGTGGTCAATCAGGGAAAAGCAGTATTATTGATGCAGTGTATTAATGTCCTGTCAGGGTTGTCTCTTGGGCCCAATTGTCTTTGAACACTTTGCTAGCAATATCGAAGCTAACAGCTAAAAATAGCTAGGAACGTAATATATATTACGTACCAAGGTACGTAAAGTACGACAAAGTATTATAATTATGTGATAATACAACCCTAACCCACAGGTAGTGCAACACATAGACTGTAAAAATAGTGCACGTAGCAGCAGTGATGTCAGCCATTGGTTTGTGGACTACAGTCTTGTAGCCTTGAGTTTGGCAAAAGGGAGGATGACCCAGCCAAACCAGAATCGTTTATGGTCACAATGGTGCTGCGCTAGGCTAAATGCTAAAGAGAGAAAGTTGCCATCATTTATTAATCATTCATTTCTTATTTTTGTTTTTCATTTGTTTGTTTATTAGTTTAGTCTGTAGTTATTAATTCAATAAATCTTCATTTATAAAGAACTTGGTTCCATGGTTTGTGTGTATGAAATATCTAGTAGAACTCCAGTAGCAGCCATCAAATTATGATGCTATGATTAATTAATTATGGCTATCAAATTCTTATTTTGATAGGTGCTGCTTCGAGGTCATGAATTCTGTTAATTTGTATACCACTCATTGTTCCTGATAGTCAAAGTTAAACCCTATTACTCTCCTTCACCTTTAATGCCAATTTATTTGTTTATGGGATACTTTAAAGTTCTCAATTATCGTTAGATATTTTGGTATTGATAAATTAGTAAATATTAATAATTGCTACTGTACTGCTACATTTGGGTTGACAAAATCAATTCAAGACTCACCACATAGCTAGAAAAGTCAGTAAAATCTTTGGATACGATTGTTTTTCGAAATCTATAAAGTTTTGTAAGGCACACTGAGTCAATTGTAGTGACTTTAATCACCGAATAGCAACTACAAGTTTTGTTTTTATCACTTTGGTACACATACATAGTGAATGAGGTGAATATAGTTTAAAGAGACTGAAAACTACACCCCATGGTGAACTTCATTTTAGCAACAGACAAATATACTGTACTTTTGATCAAATGGCAGCGTATAAAGTGAAGGCAAGAAGAGTCCATAAAACATACTCAAGCATATACAAGTATGCAGCTCACATTATTGTTAAAGAACACCCTGCCATCTTTTTCAGTGCTGCACTTGTTCCTGAGAAGGTCTAACATGCCTGCTCTGATCTCTGGGGTGAACGACTGATAGAAGTTATCTTTGACTGTAAAGAAATTCAGCAGACATTGTCCAGTCTGGCTGCTTGGATTGAAGCACTCAGTGATGTCGAAAGTGTTGGGAATCACGTGCTCCTCATATTTCAGACCCTGGCTCTTCAGGCAGGCAATTACCTCTCCTGATGAGCGGCACTCTGTGATGGCACCAACGCAGAGCTCCTTTGTGTAAGTCTTCCACAGGACGTCCCAGCCACTGTTATCTAGATAGCATGAGATTGAAGAAATACATTGATTCCAGAATAACATATTGGTAATAATAATTACTATTTATAATGTTGTTACAGTTAAGAGAAACTCTTGGTCATCTTATAATTGTATATACAGTAACAGTCAAGAGGGCTTTTAGCTGTAGCCTCAACAGTCCTCAACACAGCATTTTTCTTTGTGAGCCTGAACATCTGCTGAACACAAAAACCCAAGAGAGCACTGTTTTTCCAGCACAAACAAAAATATGTATCATCTTGGGTAAATTAAGCAAAATTCAGACTGATATATCTTCTGGCGTTTCAGTAAAGATTAAGACACAGGTTAGGAGGACGAAGGACAGAACGCAGTATGGAAAACATAGTTCTACTTACCTGCTTCAACGATGATCATAAGCCTGCCGTTCTTCTTCAGAAGGCTATGGTAGAACTTGATGGTGTCGGCGAGGTTATCCACAAAGTAGATCATCTGTTAAGGACAGAGTTGTGGGGAACCTGTAATTTAACCTTTTGGATTTAAGCTCAGAGGCCAGAAAGTGAACCCAAAATCATAATTTTAAATTGAATGTTCAAAAAAGTAAGTAATAAGTAATTAGCCTGCCACTTATTCACAAATGCATTTAAAACATGAGCTTGTCTGGTTCCCAGGCTACAATGTCATAATACCTGAATCATGTGTATGAAGTCAAAAGTCTTCATGTCTCCTTTTTCTTTGACTTGCCTCTCATAGTCCTCACTGTGCATGATATACCAAGCAAATGGGATCTTCTGAAGGTTGGTGGTCTTTGCTACCAAAGCTATAAGTTGGACATAAAGAAACAAAAAGATAAATAAACACAAAACAGTGTATGACAACATTTTATATAACAAACCTAATGACCTAATTGCAGATTATGATCAGGTAAAAAAATACAAATCGAAAAGTGATAAAACAACATTCACTGTGTGGCGTTCTGAATTGTTGATACCTTTGAAGTTGTCTGTGAGCTGAGAGCTGCCCTCCACAATGTCAGCAGTGATCGGGACAGCAGGAAATGTAGACTGCAGTAGAGTGAGCATCTGGGCATCCATTTCCCCTGGAATAAAACAGGAAGTCTCAAGACTTTGTATGTTGTGCTGCTTCAATGTGAAAACCTTTGCACCTAAATTTGTATTTGTTTGAAATAATGCAATCATTTCTTAAAAAAAATCTATTTTAGTGTTCACTACTCCATTAAATAGGACCAACCTTAGATATGACTTGGAGATTGTTAATGTGTTGCTATTGCAAAGGCACTTCCATTTAAAACAGTGAACAGACCGTTTCACTGGAACTACTTAGTAGGTATCCTATATCACGTTTTACTAGACATCCTGCAGCCAATTATAGAATCAAGTATTCACCCGGACCATGGTATAACTTTGATCATCTTTGAACACTTTGGGTACACCCTACATAAATAGGTACAGAGATTTGCATATTTCATGATTACAGAAAAACAACTTTGGGCGAAATTCAAAGTTCAAATTCAATGGCATTATTTTTGAAAAAGTGACACATTTATTTTTACAGCAGTGGTCGGAGTCCTGCAGCTGGCCGCCTTTGCCAACTGAGTACTGTAGCTGTCTGTAGAGGAAATATTAAACATGATAAAATCATGGAACAGTGTATTTCCCTCTGGTTTTTAAAAACACATAGACACAATAATGCAAATTACACTTCAGTTAGTAACTGAGCCCAAACTACTTCAGCAAACCGCAACATGTTGTGTTCAAACAGCAGTGCAGTTGCTGTATATCATCACATACCTCCACCACTTCCAACACCAAGAACATCCAGACTGCTTTTACCTGCTCCAATTCCGCATCAACACATGAGAGATGGACAAGGGACTGTAAACAAATAAAACTTTGAAATGGTAAAAAATAAACAAATGAATGCATTTGTCTGATCCAATGCATACTCAAATGTTTCATTATGAAAGTTGAGTAATACCAATAATTTGGCAGTTTCATGTCAGTTTACGTTAGTAGTGAAGTAAGAGCTTAGTCAATGAGCTAAATGATCTGTATGTCTTCAAACTGCACAATAAGACTTAAAGAAGATGTCCACAACCTCTACTGAGTCTGAGCAAGTAGTAGAAATAGTTAAAATATGAAGACAGCCTTTCTTTCTGTACCTTTTGAATTCACCTGGCAGGATGTTGTGAACACACCAGAGACTGGCCTTGTGGTCTCCCGACTGTTCTAGGTAGACCTGAAAGTTTTGGAGAGTCCTGCCCTCAAAACAAGTCTGGTTTGCTTCTGCAGCCATGACTGAGTCCTGCAATGCATTACACATAGCAGTTGCAAATCAAACAAATAGCAATGATTTATGCATGCAAAAACAATGAAATTAAACTTTAAATGACTATGGTTAGCATAAAGCATACAGTGTAAGTATTAAACAATTACCTTGAATATGTGGAGCGTAAGGACAGAGAGTTGATTGTTCTCCCACTCCTCCCACAGGCTGGCTGGCTGTCCTTACATGAACTTGTGTTGCTTAACTCTTGTCATGACGTACATGGGAGTATTCTAGTGGTGAAAAGTATGCATAACACAAAAAACACAATCTATTTACCCATTTTCAGTCAAATGGTAGCCTTGTTGAACTAAAACATTATTTCATCCTGCAAACCACAAATCACTAAAAAGCCACATAACTTTACCAAGGCTACATAGTCTTCTGAATGTGTTATTTAACAAAAGAATACAACAACCAGACAAAATAAAATTCTCCAATGCTGTTTAATTCCACTGGCTAGGTGGAGCCTTTTGAGGTCCTCTCACAGTCCAAACACATGCAGCTTAGTGTGAATGTGTTTGGCTGTGTGTATATCTCACCAACAATAGTCTGAGAAGCAGCTATAGCAGTTCTGACAGTTCTGAAGGGAAAGCTCATCTCATACTCAACATATAAAAAGAAATGAAAATAAGAAGTACAAAACGAATTGGAGGGGGAAAAAAATCAAACAATTACACCTATCCAGCCAACTAAACAGAACCTAAAAGAAAATATAGCAGCATGTAGCAATTCAGTGGATCAAGCCAACATGGATCCTGCAGACCTTTGACAGTTTCCGACACCTGCATTAAAGATAACAGGTTTTATGACGCTTATTCATTTATAACCAAAACGATCAAAAGTTTGCTTTTTTTCTGCAGCGATGACTGATTCCTGCAATGCATTCCACATACCTGTTGGAAATTATTATTTATGCATGCAGAACCAACAACCAGTAAAAAAGTATTTCTAAATCACTATGGAAGCGTCAATCATACATTGTAAGTATTCAACAAATACCTTGAACATGTGGAGAGTAAGGACAAAATGGATTGTTCTCCCACTCTTAGGTATTACAGTATCTCTCCCCTCCTACAGGCTGGCTGGCTGTCCTCACATTAGCTTTTGTTGAGTAAATCCTGAAAGATGAATCTGTACATCTTGTTCATACATGAACTGTACATCAGAGCAGATGCTGTCAGATTCATGGCCATATTCCAGTGGTAATTTGAAATCAGATTATATTATTTCATAAAGTCAAACAGTAAAACCTGCAGTATGTTGTGCTACAATTTACACACCTCCATCACTTAGAAGCTTTGTATAAATTCGACATTAAAAATGAAACGTTTTAATTTAAAAAAAATTAAAGGTAAATTTGAATATTTTGAATAATTTTAATTGGAATGTTTATGGAGTTATATTCCTATCTTTATTCAAAAGCGCATTATTTCAATTCGAGAGCATTTCTCACTAATATTACGTTCAGATGTAATACTTTCCCTCAAAACCTTGCTCTCACACTCAAATAGTCACTGCTTGCGCTTGGATTTGCTGTGCTTGTGCTCAAACTTTGTGCTTGGACTTGTGTGACAACCATAGACATTACATAAGAATGGACCAACAGATCCCGTTGCTCTGGACGGAGACCAGTGAAGGCCATTAGAAGCACTTTTCCGGTGATGGCTGAGCGTTACTGCGCAGCCTCCAACTGAGAGAGACGACGTAAATGTGACGTGAGCAACGTGTCTGAAAGTTGTAAGCCTTCTGGTAGCTGTGCCAAGAGAAATCTCAATCATTCAGAATCTTGCAGAGACTGAGAGCGTAGGTATATGTAATGAGATAACATAGGCACAGGCTAATTATTGCTAACTAAAATGCTAGTTAACATTAGTATATACACTTAAACAGCTAATGTGAGACGAAACTGTCTCCTGACTATACGGTAATTCCTCTACTATGCGACAGTAAGTCGCGTGGTTATGACACAATCGTTAGCCTATTTTTACAAAAACATCTGCTACGATACGTGAGGTACAAGGTAATGGAGCCTTTTATACATTGTCGTGTTTCTTTATAAATAAACAATGGACAAATAGAGTCTTTAAACGCTTCAGATGTAAAGTTATTCACTGTCAAAGTGGTGCCAAAGTGAATGGCAGTCAATGGAATGCTAACGGGAGGTGATGGCTTATTAGCATCAAAATGGCGCCATAGGAGGTTCGTGGTCCGAGGAGAAGCTTACCCCCTTGGAAAAATCCGAGAGGAGAAGATTTGCAAACGTGCAGAATCAGCCTGAGTGCAAGGAGAAATATCTGAGTCCAAGCAGAAAGTTTGATCACAAGCACAGCATAAATGTTTTGTTATTTATTGTCTATCAAACCCACCAGAATTATTGTACTCCACAGGTAAGCTAATATAATTTGCACTGTATATTTTATAATTTTTGTGAACATTTTGAAACCTCTTATTAATGTGTATTTGGTTGTCTTCATGATGACTCCATCATGTCATGAACCTTTTCATGTTGTTCAGGAGAGTGGAAAAACCTTGTATCTTTTATCAACTTATCGTCATACACTTCCAACTGATTTAGGAGACCTCTGGAGCTTACTAAAATAATTTGGAAGTCAAGACTTCAAAAGGGAATTTCTATATTTTTCACCCTAGAGGCTATTACCCCACGCATCTGTGTTTAAGTGACTAATGTGAACAATATCTTTGAAATTGGTCCAGCATTAAGGGAGAACACTGTAACCAGCAGCCACAAACTGGACAATTGCAATGTAACCCAATGGGGCAATAGTAACTGCCAATGTACGTCCACTTAAAGTGCTGTTTTTGCCACTGACAGGCTCAGATTGTTATTTTAAGTTATTTATTTCATTTGCCCATTATTGTACTGTACAAACAGTTACTGAAGCTGCCCTCAAGATGGTGGCAATACTTCATATATCAGTGATAATTATTTTGTCTGAATAGTGAGGCCAACAGCTACCATTGTGCCTGTGTTTACCTATGGATCAGTATGTACATACCATTGGTACAGGTTGGAAAGCTGAAGAGACATTGTTCCTGATGGTCTAACTATATTTAAGTTGTGTAGAGTTATCACAGTTGCATATAAGCCACAGATCTAGAATCTATGGAAAGTAGGCTAAAGTAATTGATTAATAAAGCATATCAATTACATAAACTCCATTGTTTGGTTGGTTACATTTCTTGATTTTCCAGTCAATTTGTCCAGTACAGTTTACACCATATTTCTATTCCTATATACAAGTCCTTGTCATTGACATGGGACTGAACATTTTTTATTTGTATAACAATAATTTTTTGTATTTTAACAAGTCAAAGTTTAACAATGGTAAATATGGATATGGGACTTTTAAATAATTATAAAAATATTTCTTTGTCACATGTTAATTCTACAACAGTTTATATGCAAAATAGAAAAGCCAGCAGAAACAGGTCCTGTTTTTTAATTTGTGTAATCTGTTAGTGTAAATATAATCTGCAACCATTTCAATATATAACATTCAAAAATCCAGACACTCCCACAGGAGTATGCATCTAAACGTAACAACTCAATCTTCATGGAAAATTAAATGTTTAATATTCCATTTATTTTTATAGTATTAAAGTAATATGATCCAATGGGAGCAACAGTGTAATGGGGTTGGAAGCAGACTGGCAGCTGTAGCACATAAAAAATGCTATCATGAGGAATCTGAGGCTGATGCCTGAAGTTGATTAAACCTTAAAAAAGAAAAAGAAAATCACAATCAAGCCATTTTCATTTTGCGCAAGCAAAGACACATAATTAAGAAATAATACTGGTATCAATACAAAAAACTGTTCTTAGAAAACAGAACTGATCATGAAAAACAAAGCATTTCCCACATAGGCTTAACACTTTTTAATTACATAGAGCACATTATAAAGTGTACAATTTGAAACAATCACCATGTTTAAAACTAATTCAAGTATGTTATTAATGTGCTGCAATTGTCACATTCACTGCATTAACCACTTGTTTTTAAGTAAGCTGATCTATGACTATCACTCCGAGGTTGTTGTTAAAGATAACTTTGCCGTTGGACTCCACACTACAGTCTGGGTGCCGGAGTAACTCCAAGACACCAGCTTTCAGCTCAGGTGAGGCGGTCTTACTGAAGTCCAGCACCTCGGTGAGAAAATCAAGCAACAGCTCTCCCTTCTCATCCCCCTCAGTGAAACACTCGGTGATATCCATTTCAGATGGCAGCTCGTAGCTCTGGTAGCTCACTCCTTTGGAGTCCAGGAAGCTTTTGATGTCTCCAGTGGTCACACATGGACTTATTTCTGTGTTACAGAGCTGGTTCCTGTAGGTCCGCCACAGCCTTCCCCAACCACTCTCACCTGCAATAGATGACAAGAAAACAAGACTAAGAGTCTACAGGCATGCTAGCAGCTCTGTGAGGCTGTACTTTGGCAGAGGGGTGCTTTGAGCTAAATGCTAATATCAGTGTGCTTACATACTCACAATGACAGTGCTAACACACAGGTAATGTTTGGATGAAAAAGGGTTTCCTACATTAATGTGGCACACATGTTGTCTACTTGCTGAAATGTCCCTGTTGTCTGGTGTATGTTGGGCAAACTAAAACAGCTTTGACGATTTCATGTCTGAACACCAAACTACAAAAAAACACACACAAACCATGGACAATTCTATTGCTCCACATTATGCTAAGGCTATCCGTGGCTCTGCTGCAGCTTCATTAAAGTTCTGGGGAATAGAGAAAATCTCACCCTCTATGTGGTGATATTGTCAACTCACTGCTCTGCAGAGGCATATTAGATTCATACGTGAGCCTTTTGATCTGAATTAAATTACATGTATCCTTGAATTAATTACACTTTTTACATGCAGAACATGTACTTTGTTCCCCCTTGGCAGGTATAATGTTTACCATGTTCATCATTTTAGTTAAGCGTGTTAGCATGCTAACATTCGCTAATTAGCACTAAACACAAAAGTACAGCTGAGACTGATGGGAACGTAATTATTATTGTAGGTAGGTCATGAACTTAAGTCTTGGACATGTGAACCTCATGATGGCACTAGAGGAGAAGTGAAAACCAAATTAATACATAACATAACATACATTTGACGACCACTCCAAGTCATCATTAACATACATCCTCTGACGTACAATCCATACCATCATCTGGATGTTGGGATATTATCCTAGTTAAGTTAAGTAAAAACGTTGCCCTGTTAGAGGTGCCAGAGAAAAAGACAGAAGTTTGCAAAAGTCAGTAGGATTCATCCCATATAAACCATGAATGTCCGTATCAAAATGTCATGGAAATTCCTCTAATAACTGTTGATATATATGTCAGTCTGAACCAAAGTGCTGGACCAACTGACTGACAGACCAACATTATAATATTGAAATATGATGACTGATTAATGTGTTGTTTGTAGTTGCACTATTTTTCAATCATAAATATAAAACTTTTTAATGAACTTAGTAAAACCAGACAAAAATATGTTTAGTAAATAGCAGTGTAACTGCTATCCCCCCAACTCCATTAAACATTTGTACAGTATATACCAAAATGCCAGAGGGAGTTTTCTCTTGTTTTTTTTCCCCACTACCTCTGATAACCACAGTAATAGTATTTTTAGATAGATACATTGTTAAACTGGTTTTCATCCCTAGATGTACTGAAGCCCAGCAATCAGAGAAAAGAAAAAAAAAAAAGTTGCGATAATTTAAGATTAGTTCCATCCACTTACCAGACACTAGAAGGATAAGAAGCTTCCCATTCTTGTCTAGGAGACTTTGGAAGAAGCTGATGGTAGCTCCAGGATCCTTCACATAGTACAGCATCTGTCGATTTCACCGCAGATAATGAGCTGGTAACCGGATTCATGGAGCACCTAATTATAATGCCATGCTAGACAGATGTTCTAATGGGATTAATTGCCGTGGAGCGCCACCGAATGAATATGGCCTAGATGTGTCAAAAATACAGTCTGTGGGCCAGAAGCACTACGTCGGCAACAACCAACCTGTATCATGTGAATGAAGTCAGCCTTCTTAGTCATCTTTTTCACTCGCCAGTGCTCCTGAAACTCAGTGGCAGTCATCTTGTTCCAGGTGAATTTGATGTAATCTAAACCTGGTTTCTGTGACACCAAAACTGCATCAACAGACACAAAACAGAGTTATGGAATGTAATTGCGACATTACAATGTCAAAAATCCCAATATGTATTGTTACTCCATTTTGCTTTGTGTGAATGATAAATATATAACAGGGGAAGTATAAAATAACTAATATAACTCAGAAAGCACTCATTATTACTGTACTTAAAATTCACTGTATTATACAGTAATGTTAACACTGAAATGAACATGATGTTGTAGTGTCTACACTAACTATCAACACATTTTTGGAAATAATTCAGAAACTCAAACTGCAAAAACAGTGTGAGCACATACTGTAATAAGCACACAGTGCATAACAGATGATAAAAATGAGGAACCTCAGGATCACCACTTTACCTACAACTTTTATTATGATAGTTCTTTGACTATATGTGGATGTGTGAATAATTAGTAGCAGTGCTACAAAGTATGTGAAACTACTGGTCAGAGAGCAGCAGACCATGAGCTGATGGGGATTCAGTGTGTTCAAGGTGTATACTTGCTGACATGAGGGCTTGAATCTAGGGCTGGTGGTTAAAGGACCATTTCCCTACTACTGTAATACATGAATAACTGTATTACTAATGTGTTAGTTAGTGTTAAAGCCTAGGGCTGCTTTAAATTGTATTATCCGAATTAAAAATAAAATAAAAAGTATATTCCTTATTTGCTGTTAAATTAAATATTTAAGCCTATTTTGGGGCACGTGAATATACAGATACAGTTAAAATTTGTGGTATGTGAGATACGTGTGTGCCTATCAAGACTGTACCTTTGTAATTATGAAGCTGAGTGCTGCTAGGCTCCACCACCTCGTTATCCACCGTCACCCCTGGGTGCTTCAGATGGAGCTTGGCGAGCATCTCGAGGTCAATCTCACCTACAGGCACAAATACAGTTTTGATTTTAAAACCACCTATTTTTTGTAATAACATTTGACCTATAGTCTTCCAACAATACCTAGTGCTGCAGATTTAAGCAGGAAATGGCTAACAGCCCTTGTCAGTTTAGCAGGAAATTATACATTTTATGTTGCAATAATCTCTGAAAAAACCTTGATTCAAAGCTCAAAACCACAGAGTTATCACTGTGATATTCCTTTCAATATCACATAGCCACAGGCAGGTGATTTTGTTCTAGTTCTTATTGAAGCTGACAAGTTGCCAAGTACAGAAGTAAATCCAAGCAAAGAAGCTGATCTGGACAGGAGCTGAATCTTTCTGATTAGATTGAATAATACCTTGCGGGGGAGTTTGTCGTCATTTTAATGGATTGCACAGTCCATTAGAGAATCTGTACCATCGCTCCATTATGACACTCACATGACAGTTCAGGTAAATTAAAAGAATTGTCTTTGACATAAGTGAAGGGTAATAGCACTCATGGGCACATATAGTGGGTTTGCTCAGGAACACCTTAATGTATCATGAGCACTGGAAACAATGTGCAGTAAAACCACAGGCTAGTGAGGACACTGTCTGCGACTAAGGTTAAAGATTAATCTGACAACTGGACAGCTGCATACAAACTCTTGGCAGTGATAATAAGGCTAAAGGTTTTTTACTGCTGCAGCCATAAATGACAGCAGAGCAATAGAAACCGTTACAGCAGGCTGATTCAGCAACGCCTCCTCACCTTCGCTGTCTGCCGCAGAGGTCGCTCAGCTATTTACTGTGTCACATAGAAGAACATAACATAACTTCAGCAGTGAAAGTGTCCTACACTGTGTGTTCTTCTTACCCGCTCCACTTCCAACTCCAACGACATTTAAATGGGACTTTCCATCTCCAATGCTGAGGGGAGAGCAAAAAAAGCACTTCAAGAACAGTCAAGTTTGGAAATTCACATCCTCTAACCTGCCGGATGTGGGTCACATTTTTGGGCTTTTACCTGTCAATTTGTGACACATGTGAGATGTTCTGACATAGTGTCTTGAGCAATACCGAGGCTTTGATTCTTGCTATGGCATGTTTCTGTCACTCACCGTCTGAATTTTAATAACACTATTACACTTTTTTTAATTTACTTGCGAGTCATATCTCTGCAGATTCTTCCCTGGTGTGCTTCTTAGACAGTCACAGGGTCTACATTTCCATAAACACTCACTCATTGTCATTCACATATGCACACCTTGTTTCAGATGGTTAATCTATATACATTTGTGTAGTCAATTATTTGGTTTTGTGGGCATAACAGTAACAAACAGAATGATCAAACCCATATATAACATTCACATATTATGTTTGGGGTGTTTCGAGTAACCAACTAACGCTGCTAACTGTTTTCAGCAGTAATGATTAAGACACAATGCATGTTGGTTGATTTGCACAGGTTAAGTTGTGTAATTGCTTGTGTGCTACAGAAGTCTTCACACTTTATTTTATCCCTTTTCTTTTATCACATTTCTGACAGTGTTATAGATTGAAGTGTGCATACTCCTTTTTCTGATACAATCAGTAGAAATAAATTGAATGTTTTGCTTCCCTGCTAATGAGCACACTTACTTGTCAGCCAAAGTTTCCAAGAGTTCTGTTTTTTAAATAATGAGAGGTGGAGGATGATCCTCCTTAGTGTTAATCAATCTCTCTCCATCTGTCCTGTTTAATACATTCCAGGTGTTAATTGGTGAATCATTTATTTTTTCTAATCTGCCTCCCTCGTTAACGTCCTGTATACTGTACTGAAATCTGTTCTTTGTTTCCCCACTCGACTGGTTAAAGATTAAGACCATATTTTGGCTTATGTCCAATACAAATGTTTGACAGTTCTGGTAATCTAGTAATGATATACATTTTTTTCACATAAAATAAACACACATAACATAATCAAGCATTGTTGATAAGGATCCCTTTAATTTGTTCACAGACTATGCAAGGTTGACAATGTTTCTTATGATCTCAAATATCTCTTTGGTATTTTTGTACTGCAATGTCTACTTGTCCTGTCTACTTATCAGCCGCCATATATGCCAATATAGCAGTATATATATCGTCACTTAACTAATAGCAGCCATTATATCTGCGTAGCTCTGATGCCCTCTTCATTCATTTCACTTTAGACCTTTAAATTGTGGATTGTGGATTTTTTCTGTACTGGCCGTACTGGTCAACCAGTTTACTATAACTATTCTAATATATAATATTCAAATGTACACTGATGTTTTTTATTATATTGTCAACTGTGTGGTCATGTGGCCTCACTTATAAATTGTGTGTGTGTGTGTGTGTGTGTGTGTGTGTGTGTGTGTGTGTGTGTGTGTGTGTGTGTGTGTGTGGATTACCTTGCCAGTATATCTGGCAGTATATTGTGGATAAAGTCCCGCATACACTGATGCTCAGAGGAGCGCTCCAGAAAAAGCTGGAAGGATTTCTGGTACCTGCTATCATCATCAACCAGACACTTCAGTGAAGATGCCATGGCAAAAAATCTGGCATAAAAAAACAGAAAATATTTCTATCAACAGATAAGAGGGTCAGCAGAAGGGCAATCTCTAAAATGTGTGTTTTTCTTTTCAGTTTTTTTCTTTTCTTTTAGCTTTAACAGTTGCTGTTGCAGGTGAACACTTCTATCCCTCACCTGCCTGTCAAACAGCATGGGTGGTACTGTGACATCTGTATAGGGAGTAGACAGTGTTCGAACTATACCGTGGTCTCTGGGGGAGCCCACTTTTTTTTTCACCAGGGAGGGGGGAGGGTCGTGCGACTTACAATGACTTACAAAGATACATAACAGCTACAAGTGTATGCATTATACAGGATTTACCCTATTATACTTTATCGCCAGGAATTGATAGGTCAAACAGCAAACAGCCACCCACAAATAGTCTATAAACAAAGCATCAGGCTGTCTTTGAGATTTCACATGAACAACGGTTAAAGTTACTCAGGCTACCGAAGAATAGGCTACCATAATTCCTCCGTTCAATTAGGCCTAAGCAACACACCCCAAGCTTCCATTTGTTTAGCCAGCAGCGTGTTAGCATTTGAACAAAGTGCTGTGTGTCCACAGTGTGTGCAGACTGTAGTTACAGTATTACCTGAGGCCTTTGGTAGGAGCAACACTTAGGTTTTAGTTCGCGATCTCCCTGCAGGGGAAACGGTCTCTAACATGTTCCGTTTGAGCTTTACTCTGCAAACTAAAGTGTATTGGGAGTTGCACCTGGAATTGCCTATAGCCTGAAAATAAACAACAAGAACACCAAAGGATGCAGCCAATGGCCAAGTGTGACTTTGCTCAAGATGCAAATACTATATATGCTGTCAGCTATTCCATCAATCAATAGATAATCTCTCTTTAACTGTCCATGCTCCAACGTTTATATTTTTTCTACGAACCTTTGAGTTAACATCATAGACATATATAAAATGGACCAACAGATCCCGTTGCTCTGGACGGAGACCACTGAAGGATATTATAAGCACTTTTCCAGTGATGGCTGAGCGTTTCTGAGCAGCCTCCAACTGAGAGAGACGACGTAGATGTGACGTGAGCAACCTGTCTGAAAGTTGTAAGCCTTCTGGTAGCTGTGCCAAGAGAAATCTCAATCATTCCGAATCTTGCAGAGACGGAGAGCGTATGTATATATAAGGAGATAACATAGGCACAGGCTAATTATTGCTAACTAAAATGCTAGTTAACATTAGTAATTAAACTTAAACAGTGAATGTAAGTCGAAACTGCCTGCGAGCTTCTCCTGTACTATACGGTAATTCCTCTACTATGCGACAGTCGCATGGTTATGACACAATCGTTAGCCTATTTTTACAAAAACGGGGCCATAACGTAAGATACAAGGTAATGGAGCCTTTTATACATTGTCGTGTTTCTTTAGAAATAAACAATGGACAAATAGAGTCTTTAAACGCTTCAGATGTAAAGTTATTCGCTGTCAAAGGGGCGCCAAAATGAATGGCAGTCAATGGAATGCTAACGGCAGGTGATGGCCATGGATGTATTAAGAGAACGGTGATGGCTTGGTAGCAACAAAATGGCGCCATAGGAGCTACGCGTTCAGGGGAGAGGCTTTAATGAGTGAATTAGGTTTAAATCGCTGTCATGCATGAATGAATTAATTTTTATTTTCACAAATCACGTTTTCAGGGGAGCCCATTAGGGGAGCCCTAGCTACCCCGTAAATCGCACCCTGGATATAGTTGCGGTCATATTTGTCATCTTAACATTCAGTGCAACTAAGCTACATATATTGATTCAAGTTATAATAGCTTGTAATTTAGAGTGTTTAATTTTCCGATCTACATTATAGGCCAACTATACTCACTTACTTAAAAATATGTATTATTTGAATATTTAGCCTACTTTCTCAAAACAACTGAGCCATTGCATATTTGTTTTTACCATTTTTCAGGGATCACACTATCTTCCCTCAGTGTTTGAACCTGTTGCAAATTGAAGGGCGGACCCCCCAATATGAAACGGACTTCACTCTGGCGGCTCGCTATTCTTGGCTATAGGATCGCTGAACCTGAGCATGTGTCCAGCCGCTGCACGGCATATCTTTACTATCATGAGACAGCTACCCCGTGTGTTTTGGAGAAATGTTTCCAACAGCACAAAAAATCCGCCCCATACAGAGAGATACAGACAGAGCCTATCGCGTCCCTTAATACTGTAGCCTATATGTGTACAGCTGACTGGAATAGCCTACGTGCAAGCAGTTTGCTCGCTCAGTTAATGTCTGGTTTGAATCATATTCAATGTGCATGTGGTGTTTGTAGCTGTACAGATCGAGACAAAACGCGACATTTTCCACTTACATGTCCTGCTGGAGTGAGTCCGGAGAGATCTGCAGCCTGGAATTAAACCCTCCCACTAGAGTTACAGCTTCCCTTTCAGGAGTGCCAAAGGTTGCAAAGAAAATCCGCCAAAGAAAAAGCCAATGATTAAACCATAGATAAGTGGAACGTAAATCCTTAAAGAGCTATGAGTAGCCACACACACCACTGCATATTCACAAATGAAATATTTGACTTGAAACTCTGCTGCGTTTGCATATTGCTACAGTAGCCTAAACAAACATAGCATTAAAACGCAATAATCAGGGTGATTAAGTCACTATTCTAATGTAGGCTATGTGTGTGTAAATAACTTGACAATCAATTTGGGGCTAAAAGCAGGTTGCAGACACTACGTTTACAATTTTGGGAGCGCCAGTTTATATTTGGATAGCTGTGCCTTAACATCATAGGGAATACCATTTGGCGTTATATAGGCTATGTGCCTCATTCCTGAGCGAGTAATTGTATGTTTTGAGCACAGAGAACTACATTGCATTTTGAACAGAAATTAAAGCTCGCAAAAAATAATTTAGTTTGAGTAAACAAAAACCTATTCCGTCCACAATAAATGTATTTGCATGTTTTTCTCTGCTTGCAGGTAGGCGCTGTTGCGCTCCGGTCACGTCTCCCTCGCTCTCAACCTCTTCACTCTGTGCGCTCAACTCTAGACACACTCAGAGTTGGCATTACAAGTGTGCCACAAAACCAACTAATCGGAGAATTAAAGGTCAATTCTGATTGGCTGTTAGATCGCAAGTAGGAAATCAGCTCGACTTCAGCAATCCATCATGTCAGTTTTACATTGTCAAAGATCAAAGTTGCATATCGAACACATTGCAACCCAGCAATTCTGCATCACTTCACAAAGAAAATGTAACTTTGACAAGAATAAAAGCAGACTATATCCATTGTGATTTATTTCAAACCTCAGCAAGCTGCATGCATCACTGCATGGAGAATGCCTGGAAAAATATTTTTAAAGTGGAAGCATGCTTTGATAAGGTCAGCAGAAATGTGAACTATGATATTGCTCTAAAAGACATCTATAAAGACAGATAGACTATGCCATAGCTTTCCAACAGAGGATGGTCAGTTTGGGATAAAAACAAGACTAAATGCTTTCATTTAAAGGGAAGATAATCAAGGAAATGTATCCTGGCTTATCAATGTCTCCCTTTTTTCCCAGTTGTTATAATGTCAGACAAGAATTAGGCCAAGAACCCAAATTAGATTGTAATTAGGCCACAGACCCCATCATGATAAGATTTTAATCCAGGGAATGAAACCTGGAAGGAGATTTGAGTCAGTTTAGTAGCCAGGGGTTCATCATGTAGTTGTTAAGATATTGTAAAAGACAATAACAATTTTCCTTTTTAGACATGTGCCCCAGTGGTGAATATGTCTCAAAGATGTCAGTCAGTGAATCCTCGGGACATTCACTGCCTCTATTGATGACCCCACCACCTATGGTTTAGAACCTAGTCACATGTTTTCTGCGTTATTTGGAGACTGGGGCCATGAGAGTTCTATTCAAGTACATTAAAGACAGTTTTTCCCAGTTGAATTTGTGCAATCCTCAAACTTTGTTTTTTGC
This sequence comes from Sander vitreus, assembly GCF_031162955.1. Taxonomy (NCBI): domain Eukaryota; kingdom Metazoa; phylum Chordata; class Actinopteri; order Perciformes; family Percidae; genus Sander; species Sander vitreus. The sequence goes on from NC_135865.1 coordinate 9,860,819, forward strand.
CCCTAAAAACTGACAAATGTTAACATGAATCAATACATCATGATTTCTTCATCTTGAAGAAAACTATTGTTTTTATTGCAACATCCTATTTACTTTTGTGAATGAAACATTCAGCTTATACAAAATACTGCTGCCAGAGCATGAACTAAAACTCAGAAACTTGACCATATTACATTGATTTGTCCTCCCCTCATTAGCTCCGAGTTCAAGCCAGGCTAAACTTCAAAGTCCCTAATAATTACATGAGCTTGCACCATCTTATCTATGCAACATCTTATCATTTTTCTCCTAATGTGCCACTCCGTGCTCTCAAAATGCAAGGTGCTGGTCTTCGTATAATAAGAACAATTGTACCTAAAACCGAGAAGACAAAAAGTATTTTTCTGCCAAGCTTCACATCTTTGGATTGAACGCCTGCTTGCTACTGATGAAGCAGAAACTCAGTCTGACCAACTCTGTACCAGATACTCATTAGGATATCAAAGTAAACAACTGTCTGTCTCGGTCTGTCTCTCTCTTTCACACACACACACACACACACACACACACACACACACACACACACACACACACACACACACACACACACACACACACACACACACACACACACTCACACGTTATGTAATACTCTACACAAAGGTCATATTTAATGAGAGTCGACAGCTAGGCTTGCAGCTCTGTGAGGCTGTACTTAGGCACAGCAAGTATTTGGTCATAAACCAAATACTTACAAGCCTAAGTGTTAGACAATTTAACTTTTGACCTGATGATGGCGCTAGATAAAAAGTTAAGGGATCATACTACAATTCATCCAGAAGGGAACATGAATGTCTGTACCAAATGGTATGACAATGTATCCAATAGTTGCAAAAAGAAGGAATCACCAATGTCAGGGGTCTTCATCCTCTGGGGACCATGAATGTCTGTCCTAAATATTATAGCAATCCATTCAATTAGTTGTGGAGATATTTCAAAGTGATACAACCGACATTGCTGTCCTTTTTTTAGTTTTATAGCAGAGCAAAACAGTGGAAACAATCAGTCAATCCTGGACTTATAAAGACTCCCCATTCCCAAATCCCTGAAATCTAAACATCTTGTTCAGCAGTAGTAATTTACTAAAGTCAGTGGCAACTGCACTTGCTGTTTGATATTGCACACATTTCATCTATTGATTAAGACTGACTTCAGGGGAGTCCCAGGCATTTACACCTCTTTGACCATAACACGTCGATGTGTTAAAGATATGCAGGCTAATGTTGGTCCAGATGTCTGTGATGGACAAGCAACATGCAACTGTGATTCCTGGTTCAATTCCAGCTGGTGACTTCCGTCGCATGGCTTCCTATTCTGTCTTGCTGCTGTTCTCTACTATCAAAAAATGATCTTCAATACAGGCTAAATTCCATAAATAGCATAATATATATTTTTGTTTCTCCAAAAAATGCAGTAAAAGATTCAGTTTGAAAAGACAAAACATCACCAGCAAAGTTTTGACTCTGCTGGGGTGAAAACAAGCACATAGTAACTCGAAAATAAATTATAATAAACATTCATTATTTTAGGAAATTATGCATTGTTCCTGCTCGACATCCATTGAGCTCTATCTCTGCTGAAAACGTTTATTAGAATGAACCAGCTTGCAGAAATAGTTGCATTCTGAGTAAAGCTAGACAATGCCATTGTCAAACTGCTCACGTGTGCAGTAAAACCATGCAAATATGTCTTGAAAGCTACTAAAATGACATTAATTGGACAGGACAAGATCAGCCCACGTCTTTGCCACTGATCAGATGGCCATGACACAAGCATTTGAATTCAACCCTCTCTTAAACAAAAGTGACAGTCTTAAATAAATAAATTGGATTAGCCAACATATTTAAACACTGTTTCTCTCACAACCTGCGAGCATCCTGGGACTAACAGAATGGGAATCTGACTGAAGGGCAAGATGAATCTTATCAGCTGCTTACATATTCTGGGCTCTGCCTCAAAGCCTTTATCAGTAATTACAGTTTATCAAAATTTGAGCGTCAAGGAGCCGATGAAGATAACAGTAGGACTAGAGCATCTCTCTCGAAAAGATTTCACTCAGTTTAAACTCTGAAATGTGCAACAAAAAGGAAAGAATTTTTTATTTTCCACATGGTTCCACAATTTATTTGCATTTTCGTCCAGCTCTCCATGTACACACAATAGTAACACAAATTGCATGGCACTGTAAACAATGAGTGAACATACTTTTAGATTTTCTTGGATAAAACCCAATATGTCAGAAGTTGGCTGTGCTTTGTTTTATAATGGAAATGTGCCCAGCTAATTTAGTTGATTCTGTTATCTAGAGATTATCAATATCTCACAACTGGATTTCACATTGACCTAACATTTACCAAATGTCCCTTTGTTGGCCAAATATTAGTGTAGAAACACTGCCTGAAAGAAACAACTCTAAAATGTTTGGCAACTTGTAAAACAGAATCTTTGCAAGGCCACTCGGAGCACTTTCTGCCAAAATGGATCAAGCATGCTTACATACAATCAGCTGTGTAAATACAATTATTACAACATGTAACAACTGTATTTGTACAACCACTATGATTATAGAGTTACTGGTAAAATACATTCAGAAGGAGGTCAGATAATACAAGACCAAGTCTTGTGTGTCTTCAGTTTGTGGAGGCAGAAAGAGAAACAGCGTAAACTCTGGTCAGTGCCAAAACCACCAAGTTTAAGCAACTTAATTCTCCACTGGGTCGTATGAATAATGCACTGAAGGCTCCATGACTAAATGATACTAAATGTAAGCGTTTATGGTCCACTGAAGGATCCATAACTAAATGATACTAAATGTAAGCGTTTATGGTCCACTGAAGTATCCGTGACTAAATGATACTAAATGTAAGCGTTTATGGTCCACTAAGATGTTTTACAAATGTAGACCTGTGGAGACGCATGAACCTGGAGCAAATCCACATTGAAATCAAATCCAGAAAGTGGGGATGGATCGGTCATACACTTAGGAAGGACCCGAGGAACATAGCAAGACAAGCTCTGGACTACAATCCCCAAGGTAAGAGGAAGCTAGGGAGACCTAAATCCAACTGGAGGCGGTCCACGCTTGATGAACTGACCAAGACGGGGACCTCCTGGCAAGAAGTAAAGACCTTAGCGCAGAGGAGAGTGAGGTGGAGATCCATGGTGGACACCCTATGCTCCCAAGGGGGCCAAGAGGATTAAATGAAAAAAAAAAAATGAAGATGCTTTAATAAGATTGTGGATGCCTTATACTGTCAGTGGAAATCTGAAACAATTCCAGGGCCGAATAAAAGAAAAGTCAGTGACACTTTCTATGAGGGCATTCATAGGGAACTATAAAACATTTAAAATGCTTCATTACTACACATAATGCTTTCTTATGCACTATATCAACAGTCATAAAACATTATAGATGATATATATATATAATGATATATATAATGAATTATAAGTTCAAGTGTCTTATTGATGCTCTAGACTGATGGGGCTTAAAATACATTATGACTATTATCACCTATACATACCAACTATCAAATGTAGTTAGGACTCATAGTGTGCTATAATAGTCCATGCAGTGTCATAAGTTATCATTGTATGTGTTAAGTAAAGTAAAGTTCATATTGATGCATCTATAGTAATGCATGCTTCATCATAACATTTCATTGTTGGTGGTAAGTAAAGTGTAATGCATTTGCATGCAGTGGTTATTATGTAAGACACCAAAATGTTAATAAACCATGCAGGGAAATTTCAAGTAAAATGTGTCTGTGTTAGGAATGCAACATTAAGTTATAAAACCTATATGATATATTCAAAGTAAGAAAAACACAAAATACATTTTGTCAATTTTTGTTGATGTTGATTGTTTGTTAGAACACTCCAACTTTTCATCCATAATGAAAATAAAGCTTTACAAAATGTAAATGTAATCTTTTTCTTACTTTCAATATATCATGAAGGTTCCCTTCCCAAAGCAGACAAATGTTATTTGTGATTCTCTGCATTTTGGCGACTTACATAACGACTTATGATGCAGCATAGATTATTTAAAAAAATGTAAATGCATTATAATTCACTATGCCCCCATGACACACTATAGATGTGGTCTTCATAGAAAGTGTTACCGAAAAGTCATTGTTTTTGTGCATGAGCTAGAGAAATAGAAATGAGAGATGACCTAATTAATTTGTGCTCACACATATTTGGTATTTGCTGTCATGTTTTGAGCCCTGTCTTTGTGGTCCAAAAACTGAAATAAAAGAGGAAGCAAAGAACACAATGTTGTCAAAAACGTGTAGCTCGTCTTGCTCTGTCAAATGACTTTGAAAATGGATGTAATACATTGAAATAAATGGTGTAAACAAATGTATGACATCCTTGTGAAAAGTAAAGCATTTTTGCTCTAAGAATACACTGTGTGTGATACTGCTGATAATTCACCATCTCCATTCTTGTATTTGTTTTGGTAATCAGTGCTTTCTTGCTTGCATGATTTGATGTAAAAGTGTGTGTGAGGTATGATCTTCATCATGCTGGCATTTGATAATTAGCATTAAAAGGTCTGTGTGTGTTGTTTGCTGTTAATTCTTGACCATGTTGACCAACAACACAGTCTGCCATGTGTCAGGAACAAAAAAAATCCACAATTTCGAGAAGTCTTATGAGAATCAGGGAGGAGAAAAATTACTGTATCATTGTTTTAGCCTGCTTTTGGTCTCCACATATACACAACATATGGCATCATCAACAAAACACAATCTGACAGCAACAACTTGCATTACAATTAAAACACTAGAAAAGTCATTTGAAAGGAAAAACAAACAAAAGTGAATCAGCACTAATGTAGTGCATAGAGCATCTTGTTTATTCTCAGAAATTCAAAAAAAGGCTGTTAAGCCAAAAGGCGTGTGACATTTTCTTTTTACAAAGATCCAGCACTGGAAAGACAAAGTCAAATGCCAAATGTTTTGTTGTTGCGTTTTTGAATGGTATGAGTGACTGCTGACTCAAGATGTTTTGTCTCCCTCACCACTCAAATACGAGACAAATAATCAGGTGGTCCCTCTGATTTTTAACACAATAAAACGCAAAAATCCATTTAGTCTTTGCCTTTTAGGAGTCCTTGTGACTTGTGGGTTGCAAACAGTGCTTCAACTGTGCGTTCACATTGCAAGCAGTTAAAAAAAGAAACTAGAGGTCCATTTATTTCCTATGTCTAGAGACCTTTTATCTCATTTCCACCATATTTGGCTTTTGTTCCTCTTCCTAGGGGAGGAAAGTTGACTGAAGCCATAATTATGGGCTACATTGCCCTTCAGCAGCAAATCAGGTTTGATCGTCGCTATCCACTGCATTTTTGTAATACAATTGGCACTACAGCAAATAGTCACCCAAGCTCAAACTGGCCAACAATCAGTGGTATGTGATGGACGTGCTTGCTAACAATCTGAACGCAGTCAAGAGTCTGTCCGAGGCCGAGCGCGTCCTTTCGAGGTATAGCAGCCTGGTTACATGTCCATGTCACCATCGTAGGCCAGGGTCAAGGGCTTCTGCGGTGGAGAAGACGTCTTAGTGGTTTTGGATGGCTTACTGAAAGAAATAGACAACAAAAAGTGTATCTGATTTAGCAGCAACCCAACTTGTTTTCATTCTTAACAAATAATTCCATTATCTGAAAGCAGCTGCACACAGCAGACAAAATACTGTTAGGAATATAACTCTTGACAGGGTTTTTTTTTCTCAAAGAAAAGCAGATGATTAGGAATTAGCTTTGCTTCTCCGTGTGTTCCGTCTGTTCTCACCTACAATGTGTGCGGCCTACAATAGCGCTTTTGGTCTTAAAAATGTGAGGAATCTGTTAAGAAAGCAATATAGTACATACCAGACCAGGAATGATAATGCAATAACGAAGAGTATTAAGATGAATCCAACAGCAGTCACGGCATAAACCCACAGCTTTACTCTTCCATCTGTGCAATCAAAAAGGAGTTTTAATACAAAGTTTTGAATATATTTACGTCTACATCTTTTGTCTGGTGATCTTTAGAACTTTTTTTCTCGCATTTTAGAATAAAGAAGTGTGTGCATGTTTCCAACATACTGCAGAGGAGCAACTAGAATTTCTTGACATTTTTATGGTCCACTAAGCTTTTTTTTATTTATTTTTTACAGCATTTAATGATGAGGCATTGATCTACAGTGGATTCCACCCCCAGCCAGTGATTCTAGAGCTACAAAGGCAGGTTCAAAGACACGAATGATCTCAGGCACATTGGTCGAGCTGTAAAGATTATTTCCATTTCAGTACCTGGGCCAACAGGTCGTAATGTCCACTCGCTGAAGAGGTCCTGAGCCTGAGACGGCCCTGGTTTTAATCTTCCAGAATTGGTTTTCACATCAGCTTTCTTGTTGTTATCCACCCCTGGGGTTCTGGTGCAGTAGTCCAAGAAGCCATGTGTGGTCATCACCTCAGTGTAACCCTTCTCACACCCACACACTCCGCTCTGCATTGGACGGAGAACATCACTTACAGTCAACACAAGACGACTGCGATCGTTACTTTCCCACTGATGCAAAACACTGCTGACAAACCACTCTGCCATGTTTAGGGACTACTCTGCTTTACTCGACTCTCTTAAAACAATTTCTGCTAGTGACGCAGGTTGATTTATCCAAATCCTGACATTAAACTGTGCTCCTCAGGGGGTAGATTACACCAGCACTTCCAAGATTTAAACACTGATGAAATTAAGCCCCAGCCAGGCAAAAACACACGCACGCACGCACGCACGCACGCACGCACGCACGCACGCACGCACACACACACACACACACACACACACACACACACACACACACACACACACACACACACACACACACACACACACACACACAGGAACCAAATGCAATACACCAGATCACAGCATTGTACACTCTACTTTTGACACATTGTTAAGATATTTCATCTGCGTTAAGCATTTAAAATTCTATTAAATAAGATCACATGTCAAATGCTTCCTAAATAAATCAGTGACACTGTTTTGCATTTCTTAAGTGCAGTTACATGAAGGGTACTCTAAGGGGCAGTAAAACGTCAAGTTTAGGCTATTCTATGTCATTTTCATAGGTGCTTGTGTGCAATTTCCCCCCAATCTATGTGGAGTCTAACTGAGACTGAGCCCACACTCATTGGTATTAATGTAATTATGCTTTAAATATCTGTTCTTGACAATTAGAAATGGCATCTGTCAAAATCCATTTAACTCATTACCTAGAACGTGGTAGCAGGTGGAAGCAGCAAAAAACACAGTGAGAATTACACAGATCACAGCTGCCTGATCAAAGTACAGTGATCTTACCGGTGTGCAGTGAGAGAAGGGTTTAGTGCACGCGGGATGGCAGTGTCTGACTGTGGTCGGCCTTTTCTGTGGGAAACAACCCCCTGGAGGAAGAGACAACAGGTTCTTATTTCTGTTCCTTTAGCCATTGATCACTAAATAAATGTACTGTCACACCTGATTAATGGGCTCAGTTGCCTATCAAGGTCCTTGATCAATCTGTGAACATTTTAATTCCAACATGGAAAATTGAATGTCAAAATATCAAAGAGTAATGCCTGGGCTCTTGCCTTCTCTGCAGAAGGAGGTTATTTCTCCTGGGCTCATATTTGCCAGAAACACTTCCTTACAGCGATAAGATCACATTCACCCACTATTTACAGCACATCAAACTCGCCGAAAGCTTTCGTTCCCACAACGCTATTACCTTTGTTCTCTTTCTCTACGCCTGCTTTTCTTCCCACAAACACAAATGCATGATTATATTTATATGGATTGAAAGCCTCCCAGCTCAGAGTCTGGCTTATTGATTACTTATGTTAAGAGGGAGAGGAGAAATCAATGGTGGCTGCACTGAGTATAGGCAGATCAAATAAGGTGTTAAATTCAACTAGAACACTATGCTAAAACTATTCTTTGTGTGTGTGTGTGTGTGTGTGCGTGCGCGGGTGTGTTAGAGATAGAAAGTACAGAGTGCATAACCCATATAAAGTGTAATGCTATTGTAAACTGAGATTAACTATTGTGAATACATCACATCCGTTTTTGTATCCTACCTTCTCACTTGCTTTCAAACGTTTCAATTATCTCCTGAACCAACAAGGAAATCCATTGTAAACCACCTGCTACAACCACCTCTGCCAAAATTACCAGTGTGACAGCTTTCTCAAATGAATTAAAGAAAATTCACTTACTGTCATGGCAATGCTTACAAATTCCTTTTTGAGCAATCAAACAATCTGATATTGTAGCACATATTCATGTGATCCAGACTGAATTTAAAAAAATGAGACCCCAAGCAGCTTTTTGCTGCATGAACAGATTCAGTTCAGTGCAGGGGGAACAAACACAGAACTGCCAGATATACAGTACATAGATATTCATATTTCATATTAAGAATGTGTGTTCTTACGAGCTTCTGCACAACGCCACAAGACACGGCAACTATACTCACCTGTGACATTGACACCATCTGAGCGCTGACACCACACTGCTCTCTCATTGTTGCTCCATCCTCCAGTCCTCCACTGGTAACTGTGGCATTTCCCCCCTGTAGCAATGGCAGAGAGGAAGAGACGATGCTCATTAGCAGTTTGTATTGGGCATCCCGCCCTGTCGTCAGGCTCCCATGGACATTACTAACCACCACCTTATATTATAAAGTAAGATATTTATGTATTATGTTTGTAGTGAAAGGAAAAGGGCACAAAAAAGAAGTGAGCTACAAGATGGAGGCATATTTGGAGGAAATGAGATGGTAGAACTCGGTTGGAAATGAAAAACACCTCTTATCTTCTAAAAGGAAGGCTCTTATTTACCTGGGGGGGAAGACAAGAAGGAAGAGAAGAATAGCCAAAGACACCTGAGCCTGATTTTATGTATTAAAAAATATATAGCCACACATGCAGTGTTGAATTTTATAGCAAGATTACAAATAGAACAAACACAGCAGGAACGGCCTTTAAACACAGTATCTTTTAGATGAAAGTCATACATTTAGCTACACAGGTGTGCAGTATTATAATGAATGCCAACATGACAATTACCATTATACATGCATCTTTACAAGAAGCTAATTAATGAGGGAAAAAGGGTGTTGGCCTAAATAGGTGCCGCAATCAAAAATAGTACAATGAATGAAACAAACACAAAATGGATGTTAAAAATTAAAACTGCAGTAGAGATTCAAAAACAATCAATACATACAGTACTTCCCTGTGTAATACACTCATCCCTCTTCGGTCAGTTAGTTATTAGATGCCTCTATCTTTCATCAAAATTGGATAGGTGGTGTAGCACCCATGACCTTTCTACTGTATGTTCAAATACTGACACTTTAATGGTAGCCTTTTAACCGTATTTATAATTTTTAAGTGCTAACCTGTGACACAGCTTCAATTATGACTTTGCCATTACAATCACTGCCATTTACAGCAGGGCTGGCTATTTAAAAAACACTTCACCTTTTACCTCAGTACAGACAGGTGTATAGTTATTGAATCCAAAAGAAGCCTCAAATCCATAATATCTGTTAAGAGCTGTGGCAGTGTGTGGGTTGATGAGTGTTATGTCAAGGTGCAAATACTCCCCTTATGAATTTCCAAGGTAATAGTGCCCCATTACCATTGATTGTAAAAATAATGGAAGTAGCAGAGGTGACGTTACCCATTGGTTTGTGGACCGCCGTTTTAAAGCCTTTGAGTTTGGCAATTTGGCCGTCGCCATCTTGGTTTTTAAGCCGGACGTGACGATTTTTGGACGAGAGGGTTGAGCTGGTGAAGATGACTAAAGAGTGAAAGCTACAGAGTTTTCTATAGGTGGATGCAAGTCACTGGGCGGAGTTTTGCCAGCAAGTAAAAAAGGACCTCCGGGTACTGGTGCCTTTTATCTGCATGTACAACAGTACACAGAAAACTGGCAAACTTACCCTTAACTTACCAGCTAACGCTAGCCAGCTAGCTTGGTTGGCAGGGTGCTACCGACAAGGAACAAGACATTTTTAGGCGACCAAAATGCACCTGAACAATCCCGGAAATGAAACATCATCGATATAGAGAAAGGTCAACAGGATGGAATAGAAATTCTTCTGTGGCCCTCATTAGTAGAATTCAAGTATAGTGAACGTTTATTAGGAGACAATTTCCACTTCACTGATCCATCTAAGGGATCAGCTTTCGTATTTAAATATCCAAAGCTTCTCCCCTAATTGGTTGTCCATTTATAGAGAGAATAAAGGCCAACTTAAAACCAATTAAAACCTTGTTTTTGCTGACCTCCAGTGGTTGGGGTTCTCCCCCATAGCTGCAGTGATGTAGAAGTGTACTCGGGGCGTGTCCAGTACACAGCTGGGTGTGGTAACAGGTGTAAAAGCCTTGAGACGGGAAAGGGTTGGTGAAACAATATGTTTCACCTTGGTGTTGAGTTACCTTTTGAACCGTATTAACAGATAGATTTTTCGGTCTACTTAGGGTCAGTTAACTAACGTGTTTGGAAACAATTTCTAATTTACACATCAAGCACACACAAAGCCGCATTAACATTAATTTGTAGTTTCTGTCCACTCTCCTTTTAGCTGTTTTTGGACACCCCAAACTCCTGAGGAAAATATTTGGCTCTTTAGCAGATAAATGCTCCACTACATTCAGCAGGTAGTCATTCGCTTTGTATGTCTGCTGTTTGGTGCTGAGCAAGTAGCGTATCGTGGGTTCTTAAGAGCTTTCAAATAAAGTTGTGTTAAGATGACTCTCATCACAATATATTACAATATATAAGGTTTTCCGACATACAGTATGTATATACATGGTTTCCTCAGTACCTTTACAGGGCTGGGTCTCAAAGACTTGATGTGGGCAGCTGCCCTGGTTCTCCATGACCTGAATGATCACAGCTCGAGAGCGAGCTTGGCGACCGGTGGTTTCAAAACTCCGCCCCTCCAGGCAGGTCAGCTGGCAAGAGCTCCAAGACGACCACACAGTCAAATGGCAGTCTCCTGAGGGCAGAAAGAGACAGAAAAACATCACTGATAGGCACAACTTCATCAATAACACTGTCAGACTTTCCTTTCTGATACTTGAGGGTGGTTTATATTCAGCTTGCCAACACTATTTCAGGGAACATTTTATTGGCTCCCCTACAAGCTCCATGAACATTTAGAAGAAATCGGAAGCAACTTCAGCACACATCTGCAGCTGATAATGCACCAAATGCATAAAAACAAATTACTCAGACAGCCCAATGGGTATTCAGAAGTAATAGACCAACCAGAGTTATAAATTATACAATACAAGCTATAACTGTGAGTCCAACTGTATAGGCAACAACCAATACTGAAATGTGTCTCTGAGGAGAAGCAAAACATATTTGATTTGGGAAATGTTTAAGTGGATAATGGTTGATGTAATGTGTGAGTTTACAAATAATACACCAACACTTTCATTTCTATGTAATCTTAACCTTGATAGGGTCAGCTTGTAGTGATAATATCACACTCTGCCACAGCTCCTTAGCCAGAAGAACCCTCTGATTCTCTGCCCTGAATGCCCATTAGTGACTGTCTGTGTGGATTGACGCATTCATTATCTTTCATCTTTATACAGATCCACTCCATCAGCCCTTCTCTCATGCTGCTATGCCTGTGGAAACATGCTGTGGCTAAAGCTGCAGGATGCAGCAACACACACACACACACACACACACACACACACACACACACACACACACACACACACACACACACACACACACATACTGTACATCACATACATGTTGATAACCCCTCCCCTGGCCCCCACACTGTGCCTGCCACCTTCACACCAACAGACACACAAATACACACACATCTGCTCCAGCCATTAAACACTTCTGATCCTGAGCCAAGGCTCGCAGCAAAGGCGGGATGAGTGATGAATCAGGGCGAGGATCAGAAGAGAGTGAGAGACAGATGAGCAAAAGCAAGCACTGCAGGACGTTATATTACGGTATAGCAAAAGCTTCCAAGAGCCTTGCCTGGCCAGAGCCATGACAAAGGAGATCAGAGATGTCTTTTTGATCAGATGATAACGATTGTGTTTCTCTTTGAAAAAGGACAAAAAAATCTGATACAATATGTTATTTATGTAGCTGGCTTGAACGCCAACTTAATGTGCCGAAGAACCATAAAGCTTCATTATAGATTTTTTTAGTGTGGAAAGCCAGACAAGTGACAAGTGAAGCAGGTCATCGCTGCCAGCTGGCCAGCAGCTCCCTTGCTTATGGCAAACGCTACATTCACACTGAGGCCCAGAAATGGATAATAAAAAAAACACCAGTCGGCATCATGGGATATCTGTCAACTAAGATCTGCTGGCTTCTTGTTGCTGTGGTGATTTTTATAATGGTAAGATAGACCAAATACAATTGAAAAACCATGGCAATGCCATGGGTCTCTAATGTCCTTGTCAAAAGTATTAATTAAAAGCACTGTGTGACAGAAGACTGTGTTTTTAGGTTACATTTTATTTTTGTCTATATGTTGGAAGGTCCTCATCAAGCCTGAATTAGGCATTACATGGTTCATTGTCTACTTAAACAATGGAGGAGACTGTGGCTGCGGCTGTACAGTGCTGTACTGCTAAATAGATTTAAGCACACGGACATGCAGGACCATTCATTTACATTTTATGTGCAATCTCTGTGTAATTAGCAGCTGATTTACTTAGTAATTATTGACCAGGACAGAGGATCCAAGGAAATTATGCAGTTTAGTGGTGTAATTTGTCTAGGATCGAAACACCTGTGACAGGCAAATCAAGTCCCAATTAAACAACATATGTTACTATAAAATTTGAAACACTAACATAAAGCTGAATAAAGCCACGAGGCACAAATACAATGTTGATGGCAGAGAAATATAATAAGTTGCTGCAGGGATATTTTAAGATAGTATAGTGATGTTAGAAATTACATAAAGACATGTATGTATGTATGTATGTATATATATATATATATATATATACATATATATATATATATATACACACATATACATATATATATACATATACATATATATATATATATACATATACATACATATATATATATATATATATATATCCATTTTTTTATTTTATTTTAAATTGTATGTCTACTGCAATCACATGGGAAAAGTAACTACATTTACATATTGTGAATCGTTTTTTTAATCTAGAATCGTTTTTGAATCGAAAATCGATTTTGAATCAAATCTTGAGCCTAAAAATCGATATCGAATCGAATTGTGACATTTTCTGAATCATGCACACCTAGTATGTATGTATGTATGTATGTCTGTATGTATGTATGTTGAGCTGACATTGGAATATTATAAAGGGCATAATGCTAAAGTAAGTGATCTACTGTAGTACTTTAAATTCTGTGTCAGTACTTCTTAGTGTTTTCCACCCACACATTGCCTTAATGTTTTCATGCAGCTTTGCTAAATTATATGCTTTAACACATCTCCTGTAGCTTTTATAACACAGACATATAATAGTCATAATCAACAGCCAATCAATTTAGACTGGTTGTCATTGTCTAATTAAATGGCAAATTAAATGAGTTTGTATTTATTTGATGGCATATGAGACAAATCTTCTTATTTTTAAGATGATGGGCCAATTGTTTCCCTTTAGATTTTGATTCAGGAACTCGAAGTAAACATGATTTGCTTTTGTGGAGCCTGTTGGATCTTAGTTCCTTTTACAGGTGTCAAATAAAGTAGTGTAACATTGTGATGAGGTTCATGACTTCAGTAGCTTCAGATTTGGCTTCTAGAGGGACAACATACAGTCCATCATTTTCATGTTGCCCCACCAGTTAGCACAGGATGATTTTTCACTCTTTATATATTTCTGGGTTGTTACATTATGTGGTGTAAGAAATCATTAGCGTACTTCATTGTAAAACCTGTCTCACTTTTAGTTACTCAGTATTGACTTTTGTAGCATTGACGCTTTTAGGAACTGTATTAAGAAAACATGATCTTTCTTCTATCCAAGTTGACATTGTGGTTTTATCCCCCCACACGTTGTTATTGCAAGTGTTTGACCAGATAATGTGGGGCTAAAAGGGTCATTAGTTAGTTAATGTATGACTTTTATTGATTTTGCAATCATTATTTAGCAGCTGAAAATGTCAACCAATTGGGAGAGGGGACAGTGTAATTCAAAAACAAGATTATTGATTATGAAGTAACCCAGGTCAAATAATTAATGGCGTTATGAATCCAAAATGATGATAGTAATAAATAATTCATGCTATTGTGTAGTTTTGCTCTATTTAAGCTGATTAGGAAATAATAATGTACTGTATTTTTCATGCAATTACATCAATAATAACACCACATACATCGATACATTTGATGTTAATCCAGTATATTTGAATGCAGCTTTACCTGGGCAGGGGACGAAGCAGGGCTGCTCCATCTCCTGTTGGATATGCTGCCTCAGTTTGTCTCCACAAAGTTCCTCGTCCACTGGCTGCGGAGGAGACTCAGGCCAGTTGCCCCTATTGACGACACATGACAGGCTCCTTCTCCGAAGCCCCTCACCACACTCTGCACCCTGCACATACAAATGTGATCGTTGTAAGATTTACCAACAGATGTTTCCTTACCATCATTTTTCTACAGAAGTTCTATTTGACTTGTTTGGATATGAGGTACATTTTGCAAAGAAATGCTGTGATCTACTGTAGTACTTTCTATTCTGTGTCAGTACTTCTTAGTGTTCTCCACCCACCCACTGCCTTAATGTTTTCATGCAGTTGAGTCACCAGTCCAACAATACGGACTGGTGATTCAAAATAATGAGAAAGAGAATTGTGTGTTGCTCTTCTGTAACTTCAGAAATACTAATAACTGGTTCACACTGGTCTCTATGGAATATCTACTATATAACTTAATAGACCTATTTTTTTTCCAATCTTTGTGAAAATATCACACATATTTTGTCTACCATCCTTGGGATGTTGAGGAGAACATACCATTTTCTGGGTTGTAACACTTGTCTGCTTAACTTAACTTTCACATTTTAAGAGGTTTAAGGTGCCCTGTGGAATTTCACGTCAACAAAGTTTGTGCTTACATTCAGTGGTACTCACCAAGACACAGTGTGTGTATTTTTGAAGTCTAACAATGTGTTGAATGCATTTCCTTCTTTGAAAATGTTTAAAACTAGCATTGTTTACATTCATGTTTACTTGACCGCAGTCTTCTTTCCCCCCCCCCGCGCATTATTTGTTTTACCGCCACCTGTAAGTCAGTGAAATATTGTAAAACAGTTGACTGAAATGCGTACAAGGTTCCATCCAAAACATTACTCCAACAACTGAGTCAGAGCAAAACTGACGATTACAAAAACCCAAAACTTTTTTGTTTGTTTTTTGCAGTGGGCACTGGGCACCCTTGGTAAGTACATGATGACTTTATATGCTTTATATGGAGGAAGAACATTGTAACCTCCAAACAACCATTTACAGTGCATGCCATACCTCGACAGTGCATGGGGACCAGTCGCTCAGCATCCACGTATAGCAAGGCCTTATGGGACATGGCTTGATCTGGGTGAGCTGGTTGGGACAGGGCCGACCTTCCTCATTAGCCTCCTGCAGAATTCTCCGGGTGCGCAGAAACTGACCTGCAGAACATCAAGGCCGACACACCGTTGGGAAGAACAAATAGAGCAGAGGAGGTGTACGAACTACAGTGTAACTGTATGAATAGAGCTCTCATGTTGAATGGTCTTGTTGAATGGTCTTTTTGCCTTTTATGTATGAATCTTATGCATAGTGACATTCAGGGCCAACAAAAATTCAAAACTCTGTGAATAAAGAACAAAAACACTATAGGATTCATGGGATACAGCTACATGTGAGTCAGGGTGAGATAAATGCAACCTAAGGCACACTTAAACTACAGTTAAAAAATGAGTGGCTGAAATGAATAATGATATGAATGATGATATGAATGATGATCCTGCGCCTTCTCTTTAGAAAATGTTTCATTGTGACAGAGAGGAATAAGCAACATACATCTGTGTCCTCGTGCCACTTTATAATCAGATCTAATACTTTCCTACTCAAGTGTTTTGTTCAAGTGAGCCATTAAGAATGGCTGGAAGGGAAAGTTTGGGAAATGGCAACAGTAAAAAAAAGGATTGGCCACAGAGAGGGTTTGCTATGCTGTAACAATTCAGTGTCTGGGTCCTGTGAGGTTCGGTAAAGGCATGGCCTCCATCAGCCATCCAGTTAAGACAGAAGCTGTGTGTTTGTGTTATGCCAGGGGAGATGCTGAGCTCTGTGTGCCCCAGGCAGACACAGCAAAAGGACGTTCAGCTCCGCCATCTCAAAAATCAAACCAAAACATTAGCGCTCCCATGGCATCCTGACAGAACAAGATCCTTGCGTCGTCTGACACAGATACGATGCAAAACCCCCATCAAGACTGACAGATGTGTTTCCCAATGTGTGATGAATGAACAGAAAGTGGCAGGAACAGAGTAACAGCAACATTGACAGAGCAGAGAGAGACAGAGTGTTGTAAGTGTGTAAGTGTGAGCTTATTGGAATGAAAACGACAACTTAAAATGAAAAGATACTGTTGTGTCTGCCTAATTAAGAGAATAACAAGTTTTCTCTCTAGGGGCCCAAGAAACAATGTATGCATCCAGGTTAAATCATTAACTTTTGTATATTGCATGAGGTTATAACATGGCTTTCTCAAAGTGATAACGAGCATGCCACAGGTTTGTGATTACTAATTGCATTTTTGAAATCATGTAGACAAAGGGTATATATTTTATTTAGGAACACTGAATCATTTATGACGTCCATAAAGATGAGCTGTATAAAATTTAGTTTAAATGAACTTGCTTGCTGTTCTTATAATCTGACCTCATAAAGCAAAGTTGCCCGTGTTAATTAAGAAAAATGGGCTTCATACAGAATGATAAGTGGGAATATTAATGTATACATCATTGAAAAAAAAAAAAAAACTCAGCACACTGTTTCTCTGTATAATAAGGCTTTGAATTACACATACTCTTAAATATTTTAAAACATTTAAATGTATTCATGCACAATTCAACATCTTGGTGAATCCCTGAGTAGAAGAAATAATGAGGCGCTGCACATGTGGCTGACTCTGTGTCTGTTTATCAGGTTGGTGTTCCCATTGGTTTGAGTTAAGTTTGTTTGCACATTTGTTTACCTTGGTTACCACAGGTGTGCGAACATTCCGCCCACGGCGACCATTCAGAGAGCATACAGCTGACAGGACAGTCAACCATGCAGCTCTCTGATAGCCTGTACTTGTTGATCAGCCCAAACTGTAGAAAACAAGAGCAGAGCTGTGAGGAGGGCTAGCTAATTATTTCCACTAACAAGAAAAAGGAAGCGCCCAAATTTCCATATTTTAAATAGGCTGCAGTTCATTTCAGGACAGTAGAGATGTCCTGCTTCAAATGTTATTGAGATACATTCTTTAAAGTTTTATTGAGGGAATCACATTGTTAATGTACATTATACTCAACACGGTCTCACGGCAGTTCGTGAAATTGTCACGTTATTTTTAATCTATTGATGCGTGTACACGGACACGTTCATCTAGTCTTTTTTGTGGTGGTCAACACGAAATGGGAAGCATCAAGAACGGGAAAGGAAACGTCACACGCGGGAGACGGCTGCGGTCTCTGGGGGACGCACGACAACAACGGGACCGTTGTGTTTAGGAAAAGAAGAACGGGGAAAGGAACCGTCACACGCTGGAGACGGACGCGGTCTCTGGTCTCTCTGGGAAGCGTGACAACAACGGGACGGTTGTGTTTAGGAAAAGAACAACGGGGAAATGAATCGTCACACGCGGAACACGATCCCCAGTCTCCGGGGTGAAAGTCCTGTGTTGTTTGACCCATCGACCACCCCAACCAACCTCTCTGCGCGGCTTTTCATGCTACTCGCTACCGTAGTCGTGCTGTGATCACGAAAGATGCTTCCCATTGAACTACATTAGTTTAAAATTCGGGCTCACCACCACGAAAGAAAAGACATAAACGTGTCCGTGTACACGAATCAATAGATTAAATAACGTGACCATTTCACGAACTGTTACACGCAACACAGCGGCAACAGCATCACAGCCATCATCCCCATAAAACTCACTTCACTCAATAGTGTAATATGATTCTGGATATACCAGACATTAACTGCAGGTTGTGCAACAAGACTGATATCCAGTTTGCAACCCACCATTGTTATTGAATTTACAGTAACTTGCAGCATCTTCAACACCACCATCTATCTTTGCACAATTAAGTCAAAGCAATGAAATGAAGTTGTATTTGGCTTGGTGACAAACTGCTGAGTGAGACATAAAGGTGTTAGGAGATTAGACACAACCTTTTCACTAAAACAAATAGGACAACTGGGCTTTCAATAATGTATAAGCCAGTCGGAACAGAAGAGGAAGTGGAGTGATGCAGCATTAATCAATACTTCATACTCCCCTATCAATGAAGCACAATATTCCAACGTTCTCTGTAATTTGGCACACTTCACTTATTATTCGCTCATCCCCATCTGCATTGGTTAAAATTTCCAACATTATACTTCTAAAATGCCTGCTCATATCTCCCTATGCATAGTGACAAAACATTTACACAATAACTGTATGACTGTCAAACATGATTTTTCATTAACTATAACTGTACAGTCATAATTTTAAACTGCGGTGTGCCATTATGAACTTATGGTCTGACTACGCTGTAATTACCTGCTCGCACTTCTGCAACGCCACAATCTTGCCATCACTGCGAATACAGTCCACGAGACGCAGCCGTGAACCGTGACCACAGATGGCATTTTCACTCAGCTGGCATGTACTCCAGTCTGCAACACACACACACACACACACACACACACACACACACACACACACACACACACACACACACACACACACACACACATTACATTGTATTTAGCTGACGGTTTTATCCAAAGGGCCTTCCAATAAGTGCATTCAACCATGAAGTTCCAAACTCAGAACAGCAAGAATCACATAGCAGAAGAAGTACAATAGCTTCAAATAAGCCAAAATACAAAGTGCCATATGTAAGTGCAACATGTAAGTGCAATTTTCTTTTTTATAACCATCATCTTCTTAGCCAAGGTGCAGTCAGAAGAGGCGTGTTTTTAGCCTGTGGGGGAAGACTTTCAGCTGTCCTGACATCAATGGGGAGCTCGCTCCACCATTTAGGAGCCAGCACAGAAAAACTTGGTTTGGTTGAGTGATTAGGTGTCCCTTGCAGTGAGGGAGCAGCAAGCAGATTGGCCGATGCAGAGCGAAGTGGACGGGATATCTGGGATACCCCTACATTAGTCTCACTAGTTTGTCTCAGCTCATTTATTCTAGCTCGGACCTGATGTGCAGATCGTCCTACCTGACACAGTGTAGTGGTAGGAAAAGCAGGTGCTGTTGAGGACGCAGGGCTCTGACTGGACTAGTTCTGGGCAGGCCGAGTTTTCTGAGGCTGGGAGGCGGAGGATGTGTCTGCTTCTGTTCCTTGCTGTTCCTTGGTCACATTGCTGCACAACAATGACAGCATCAACAAAAAACATGTCATTGTCAAGCATGCAGGTTTATTTTCAGAGATGAGGGGGATGGCATGTAGCAGATTGGATTCGAGGGGTCCTTCCGCTAGCCAAAGAAACTGAAATTAAAATTCGAGCTGCAGTTGTTGCTCTTACAAAATACATTTTTAGTTTTTGAAAAAGGTCTATTTATGATATAAAAGTACTGTGATCATTGTTTCTTCATGACCCACTTGAACCATTTAAATTACCACACATAAATACAAAATATCAATTAAGTGACATCAAAACTTGAATGTTACATATTTAGGAAAACCATTGCAATTTGTAAATTAGGCCTTTACTTTCCACCCTGTCCAAGCACACTTTAAGCCTCTTCTGGCAGGAAAAAACTAAAGGCAATTACAAGCCACCTAAAATCTGTATAGCAACATTTATGCTAAATCCAACTTGAAAAATAAATATGAAGACCCAAGCCTCATTATGCCTCTTTTGCCAGCGAAACCCTAACCCTTTTTACATAATTATGTTTTACATGCAATGTAAAATTAGTCTCTGGCGGCAAGTTTCACTGTGATAACCTGGTGTAATTGGCCAACAACCCGGAAGTGGTGTTTTAAATCCAGTCTTACTGTGTGTCATGGTGGGCATGGAACGATAAATTAAGTAATCTAGCTCTCTAGAATTATTTTAAATAACTTACTCATCAATAATGTTTTTTCCACCTTTATCAACCCATTTCTGCTCTTGAAAATACAAAAAAGGCTTTGGATAAAAGCGTCAGCTAAATGACATGTAATAATAATGTAAATAAATAAGTATTTTTTTCTTTTAAAATGACACATTATCTATACAGCTATGATGTATTATATTATACTTATGATATAGCATATACTGTATAATAATTATGACAAAGTGTCCTAGATTTATGTACTGAAGCTCCAGTCAACTAGCCTAGAAATCTAGACGCACCCTAGCGGCAGCAAATGTAATTTGCAGCCAGGGTCAGTCTAGCAACTCTCCGTTGGCTTGCGAGCTGGAAAAACCTAATTCTGGTCAGGCCAATCACATTGTGTATAGAGTTTGTGGGCGGGCTTAACATAAGGACGGCAGAGTTGCGACGGTTCAGCAAAGGAAAATGTGGAGGAACTGTCAGCTCTGAGGGAAGAGGTAAGATTCTACTGATAAAGGTCTTTGCGTTGAGCTGCATTTGTCCTTCTGCACCTGACGTATCACGCCATGCACCTCAATCACTGTCAGCTCCTAATGAGGGACCTTTGAGTGAGGCTCATGAATCAACTGCAGTCATTTTGCCCCTAATGTTTCCACACAACCATGCACATGCAGATCCTTTCATCTGCATGCTCAACTGCGCCGTTAGCTGTTGACAGATTAAAAACAGAACTATTTTTTTTGTGCATAACTATTGAACATACTGCCTCACATTTTCACTCTGCCTCTGTCACACACCCATACAGGGGATTGGGGATTCTTTGCCAATGTGGAACCGATCCTGCAATCCTGACCTCAGTTAAAATAAATTTGTGTTTATAGACTAGTAGAAAACACTGAGTAAAATGAACAAAATAAGAAGTTGGCAATACTAAACCCAAGGAATCTGGGCAATACAAATGGAGTAGATCTTCAGATACATTGGATAGTTTAGTGGCTCCACCACTTTGCTTGTTTGTCCTGTGCTCCACCCTCTCCTTCAGCAAAACCCAAGAGTTGACAATTAAATGTTTCCCCCCTTAGGGAGCTACAGTATGGCCTCTGGACTTGAAAGTATTGATTCACATCCTGACCATTTCATCAGTGGTTAAGTGTTTCTTCTTTCAGAATTTGTCCCGATATTTTTTTACTCGGAAATCTATGAGGAAAAAACCCAGGTACACAAACAAGTATTTTCCCATTTTTAGCCCTACAATTTAAGCACTAGTTACTATATTGCCTAATATTTTCCAAAACACATAGTGGTGTTGATAAATGCTGAATGTGTTTTCCTGCCTTACAGGTCAGGGTGGGCCAATTGTTTCCTGTTTATTTCAGTTCCGTTTGAAATCTATGACGTAATCCTGAAGCCACTGAGTTGTTCACAAATGGATAACTGTTTCCTAAAATCAACTCCATGAAAATCATAGAATTCATGAAAAAATACAACCATCCACTTTTGGCAGCCAGGTTGGGGAATAACATTACAAAAGTCTAATTGCAATGTACCTAAAAGAGTCGATAAACTGTGTACTCAAAGTGTATCCTATAAGCATGATGTTAACACAAAACTTTAATGCCGTTTGTGCTTCGCCATAAAGACTGCTCTGGGTATATTCTCGATACTATGTGATTTTATTCTGTCTTGGAGCTAAACATAATCCCCCATAATTGCATTTTTATTGACACAGTTGGCTTCAACTAAAACAAGGCTATGGGTAAGGAACATCATTGGCCATTATGCCATTGTGAATGTATGTGGACAGTGTGGGGGACTGTCACAGGGTTATTAACCAGGATGCTTTCCTTCATCACTGTGCCACCCTCGGACCCCACAACACTGCTGATCTCATCACAATCCTGAACACACTGCACACCATCCTCATTCCAACTGAGTACAGGAATGGCCCAGAGCTATACAAATATCTCCAATTACAGTGGACTAGCATATTTACACTAAGTACCCCTGTTGTACACTAACGCTATCCATTTGCAAAGACAATTTCTCCTTCCAGGACATCAGGAAGTAAGATGTGTCTTTTTAAGATCTCCATCTTTCATCAGTGTCAGTCAGATGTCAAGACAGGTGAGGGTGAGACATGATTGTCTTGGAGAAGAATGACAATAGGCCAATATCAAGACTGATTCAGTGACTGGGCTTTCTGTTTGAAAACACGGTGGGTTCATACTGTGCTGTTATTTAAAAAAACTGAAAAGCCTCTATTCAATATCTCTCATTGCCAATGGCTTATCTAGCCATTTCACCCAAATGTTTGCATATATGCTGTTGATTATGGACAAATAAATAATCCCACTTGGCACACGACCTGTCAACCAACCAAGAAAATGGTCACTAGATTATTGCTTCTTACCAGGGGGCAGTTGCTCCAAGGTCCCCAGGATGCCACAACACAGTCGTTGGGGCAGGCCAGAAAGCAGACCTGGGCTCTGGGTGGCATTTCCTCCGGATCACACAGACTGTCTCCCAACGTGCTGTTCTCCCCACTCGCTGTTTCCTGCTTCACACACCTAGCAGAGGAACAGATGCAGCTATATAACTAGTCTCTGGGGCACTCCTAACTGGGTCCTTTTTTGAGTTTCCAAACACATTTCTAGGTTTCTGACTTAAAATAGATTTCACTCCTCTCCAAGGTGAGATTTTGCAACTCATTTATTTATAAATGGGCTCTACAATGTGTCTGGGTTCTCTGAACATTTAGCTGTATAAAAACGGAAACGTGGGTTCAAAAAGTGTATTAACTGTTTTTACTACATAAATGACAGCATTGGTTGTTTTGTTCCAATGACTTCAAATACCCATGCTTTTTGAAGAGCAACCTTTTTGGATATACCAAGCATGTGAATTTGACATTGGAGACCTCAGTTTGACTTCTTGGCAACAGTCAACATTGGCTTCTCTTAGGTCCTCTGTATGGTACGGCTCTGCAACTTCATGTGATTGGTTGACACAGCCATCAGTCAAGAGTCAAGAGTCAGTAGCCAAGATGGCGGTGAAAAAAGCCTCTGAAGTTCTAGGCCAGATTCTAAGCTTTTGGAAGGGCTACTCTGGAAAGGCCTGGTTAGCTATCAGGCTAAAAACTGAACAGAACGAGGCTAGGTGAAAGCGATGCAGAGATATTGGAGATTACGTGACTTGATTTTTGGATTCAGAATTATTTCTCTTACAAATACACTGTAATTCCATGATAGATTAAAATGCTTCTGGATGGCCTACAATCACATTGAGGACCTTGTTGAAAATGTCTTCTCCTTTTCAGCAGCTGCGTGGTTGATTGGGACCAGTTTTAGATCTGTGGCTGTGACTCCCACCTTAAGGAAGGCTTATATTAAACAAGACCATTTAGGTTACTTTTAAGTGCACAATAACACCGTTGCCCAGTTTGACATTTCCGATGGTGCATAAACCAAAACCAACACCTGTGCATACAGAGATCAACACTTCACTGATTTCCTCTGTGGCTATTTTAAGTACCACTAAACAGGGCAGTGCAAAAAGGAACTGCTTCCTCTCATTAGGAAGCAGTAGTTTGTTTTGTAATTTGTTTGTCTGACATCGCAAGTGTCAGGACCAATGAGAGTGCCATCTACAGGAATGTTGCCAGCCTACCCCTCCTGCTGTGTGTTGCAGTGCCAGGCTTGCAGTCTGCCAAGCGGAAGCCGCTCACTGACCTGATCTTACGGCTTTGGACTCCTTCCCCGCAGGCTGGCAGGTCGTCCACAGTGTTGATGGTACAAATGGACCAGGGCTCGATCCTCCACTCGTATTGGCTGCATTCAATTTGGCAAGGTGCTGCCTCGTACACCTGCATGTGTGCATGTGCAAACACACACGACAGACACACACATACACGGAAAGGGTAACACACGGGGATTATAGAAAAAAAGCAGAAAGTGGACATGCATCCAAATCAGTTACACACACAACACAAGCATGCATGTTGCGTCCGCGCGCACACGCACATGCGCACACACACACACACACACACACACACACACACACACACACACACACACACACACACACACACACATTTGATATATTAGGGAAGATATTAGGGACACTTTCACATTTCATTGTACACTAAAGCGGTGTCTCTATGGTAAAACCAGTATTCATTTGTGTTTTCATTTGGTACATCTAAAAATAAAGATATATATATATATATATATATATATCTAAGAAGGTATAATGTATTGCCTTGGTATAGGAGCTATACATGTCAACATGCTGTTTAAGAACACAACATAGTATTCTCTTATTGCATGTAGTTTTAACATTAAGCACTATATGCGTATTGCTTCCTTGGGACATTTTGAAGTCCACACTACTCCCAATTAAATAAGAATCATTAAGGTGTTGCCAAAGATGCTGGAGTTTGATATCAGGATCATGTGAGTATAAGCACAGGATTACACTGTATCAGAAATAAAAGAAATGTTCAACCCTCAAACTAGAAATAGTGCAGCTTTCACCACAGCGGGGCTCTGAACTAACTGATGGGCACTTAACGTTGTTAATGTTACCACTGCAGAAAAGTACAAGAATGTATTATTATTATTATTCATACTGAAATAAAACCCATGCATGATATGGAGAGAACAGCATGCGGTGTAAAAAACAACAATAACCATGGCAATAGGCCCTTCAGCTGAGAATGTAATTGGCTGGATATTGAGCCAATTCACTTCTTCCCACTCAACCAGTAACTCTGGCATGTCTGTATAACAAAGGAAACAGCCAGCGCAGTGCTCCTGTAAACACATGTTTACTCTCAATCTATGTAACAGTCTGCCACAGTAAAAGGTATACTCTAGAGGACAATTTGTGGAAAAAGCTATGACAAGCTGTAATGGGTGCCTGTAAGTGTGTGTGTCTAGGTGTGTGTTTGTGTGTGTGTGTGTGTATGTGCAGACTACTCAGAGAGAATGAGTGTTGAGTATTCCCTCCCCTACGGGCCACACAGATGCCTATTACACACCCTCATCATCTCCCATCTGTCCCTGCAGATGCCCTTGCAGGGTAAACTGGCAACTGCTCTGCTCCCACTTTATCCACTCCTACTGTAGAAACACAATTTTGGCTTAACAGCTAATTTTCATTACCACGAAGAAAAAAAAAATGTCTGCAATATATAAACTATTTATTGAGCATTGACACCATTTGTTTAGTGAGAAATTATGGGATCACAGCACTTACCAAATGGGTTATAGTGCCACAACACATAAGGTGCCAGATAGATATTTAATCATTTGTTGGTAGGTTAAAGATGGTGCTCTACGACACACAGAGCAGAATAATACTGGATTTGCTCCCAAATACATCTTAAGTCACACACATGTACAAAGAGCTGTCATCGCAGAGGATAGAGGAATAGGCTATCAGTTAGAATCAGCTGGTAGAGACCGGATTCCCTCGTTGGTTATACGCTATATGAGCAATCTCAATCAATCTCTGTCTTTTGCTCTTTTGTTCCCTGAAATTAAATATTTCTTTTTTTTTTGGATAAGCAATACAAGAAGGATCTTACCAGGCTCAATATCTTTGAGGACACTCTTAAAAGCTTTTTACTAAACTATTTACTTATGATGATATAACATCATTTAATGAAGTCATCCATTTGGAAAACTCAGTCTGAGTCCTCGTAGTTAAAAAGCAGATGGAATATTATCCAAATGCACTTCACATAAATGATTTCCATCCATGTAGCACTCTCTCCAATCAAACTATTGTTCTTTCTCTCTATGAAAAGGGTCACAGGAGTATATGTGACTTGGACAGATCTGGCATGCATTTTGTCTTCATTAGCTAATAGCAGAGTATATGTACAGAATGAACGGCACTGACCTGAGCCTGCGTGGATGTCCATATTAGCAGTGCAAGACAAGCCAGAAGTTGGGCAGGGGAGAGAAGAACAATGATATGATCATTAGTTTAGATTTTGCCTGCAGTGACAGAAATGTATAGTTTTGCTTAAATTTGATTTTTCTTTTCGTTGAAAATACTGCATTCTGCTCTGTGTTTCATTAATCAGGGTAAAGGATGATTAAATACTTCATCATCTGTAGTGAATCTAACGGTCCTGGACAATTTGCCAAACTGAATGATTCATAGTGTTGAGAGAGTTTTAAAGTGCTGCAGTTGGTTGCAACAGCTGTGCAATGGCCAGACCTGCAGCTGAAGGCAACTCCGAGAAATTAATTTGTCTGGAGATGGTGAGAGGGAAGTCGGCGTGAATGAGCATATGCTCACAGAGGCTGTGAGCTCTGTATCTAAACAAGGTTACTAAAAGTTACTGTTATGTTGTTGACAAGAAACCGTTCAGGCTGTCCTGATTTATTTTTTCACAGTAAAAGGGACATTCAAATAAAATCCTCTGACCCAAGACAGAACTAAAATGTGCTGTAGACATTTACTGGACTCAGAATGCTTGTTTGAGCCAAATACAGTATGCTTCATGCAGTGACAAATTGTCATAGCAAGAGCATGCATCCATGTATATGCTGCAAAGCACCCTGGATGCCGAAACAGTACACTTTTTCCATCTTCATCTATTCATTTATATCTGCACATCTGAACGAGACAAGCTCAGGACCAGGTTTAAGTTATCTTTATTTCTGGTCTAGAGGAAATAGCTAATGGTCACTAAATTTAAAGACACAAGTTTATATAAAACAGTATCTGTTCATTGAAACTGCCACATGCATGGCATGTAAAGTAAATTGCAGTATTGTCAAACTCTCTCAATTGCTGTATGAGATTATGGTTTTTGCTTCCATCCAAAACAAACAAACACACCTGCTACAACTTGATGAAAACCCCATGCACACAGACATACATAAATACACACACACTGGATGCCTACACAGTGATGCATGTGCATACATATGAAGATAATACACACACACACACACACACATACACAAATAAACACATATACAAAATGACACATTAAGTGCCAACAGGCAGAGAGAAAATGGCACAGGAAGCCTTAAAGAGGAGCACTTTCATCTATAATCACTGTCATAGTGTGACTACAACTTTAAATAGACAGCACTGCTGTCAGCAGACTCCTGGATGAGTTAGAAAACAATGGCTCCTCTGAGAAACACAGTGGGATCCTTTCCGATGTGATGATGACTTCTCAAATATACTCATGAAATGAACAGTTGAACGTATAATGCAGCCATTAGGATGACTGCCCGTGTGAGTTAGATGCCTGTTTATGATCAGAAAAGACATGATGCTACGCAAAGAACCCTTGTTTTTGCTATAAAATTAAAATCTAAGCTACTGTAAATGATGTAGATGAGAGACGATAAGATGAAATGCAGCCACAAGGCCTACAACGTTGAAAAAACCTAAATCACAACAACAAAATCCGCAATAACCAACGTTT
Organism: Sander vitreus; assembly: GCF_031162955.1. Lineage (NCBI taxonomy): Eukaryota > Metazoa > Chordata > Actinopteri > Perciformes > Percidae > Sander > Sander vitreus. The sequence continues at coordinate 9,888,654 of NC_135865.1, forward strand.
TGAGCAACAAGAGACTCTGTACCAAGGCAATTAGAAGTCTGAGTTTGTGATCTGCTCTTAAGCCCTGCTGACACACTGATCCCTTCACACTTCCTGATGATTTAAGACTGGGGGGGGGGATAACATAGATGATCTCCTGAGGACAGCATGATTCTGCCATGAGAAAAAATAGGATCAAGCCACTCATGGTATTCTACATGCAACTTGAAATATATAAAGATGTTATTCTGCAGGAACAAGACATAGCTACTTAATGTGCTGGAATTATAGCAGCAAGCTTTTCCTGGTACACATACAGTAATAACATGGCCATGTTTGGTCATCAACAGCATAGTATTATTATTATAGTATTATTGTACTGTAGGACTGTATTAATTTTAAATGTGTATTAGCAACATGTTGTGTCTCAATTGTATACCAGAAAGTGAACCCGGAATGTTCAATCAGCTGTCAATCTTTCCATGTTATCAGTGTCACAGTAACACCCACACATCTCGCCTCGAGAGACACGTCGATAAAATAACTGCTCTAAAATTAATTTTGATCTTTGATTACTGAGTTGGTTCACATATCATATTCTCGCTCTCCTACTGTCTTCCAACTAGGTCTCTTACCACCAAGGACGTCAATGAACCAAAGGCCTTACTAGATTGATATCTGACATCCTTCTTAGACCGCAGGGCAATAGCGTGACTTTCCATAATTACACAAATTATTTGGCCATCAAGCTCTATTTTCAGCTCTGACATACTTTCCTTTGCTCACTTGCTTTGTAATCTATTACTATGACACAGCTCAACAAGACATGTGTGCATGAGCCATTTCGTAAGCACTTAACCTCACATCCACTTTTAATAACAGCCATGGTCAAAGATCTTTGTCCCTCCATCTATTATATCAGAGCCAATACCTCTATTTCACATTTCAAATTAGTACTGTATATGAGCAATTTGTACGTCGAGGAAAAAACTCACATTAACACTGAAATCACAGTTTACCATCACAACAACCCCTGCAGGCCCCATCTAGGCCCTTTCGTCTTACATTTCTTCCTGTTAAGTGTTAATTCTACTGTCTATACTACTGTTAATTCTACTTTCTATTTCTTGGTCAAGTATTGTTATAATTGGATATTTTGTGGTTGGCACAAGAAACATGTTTTTAAACAGCCATTTGGTACCAGATGGACATGTAAAGAGAGTAGGAATTGCTAGATGTTAGTGTTGATACACTGTTAAAAAGAACTACTATACAGTCACATTTAGATAAATACAAATAATACATTTTATTGAACAAATGTAAAGTAAAAACTGGCAAAATGTGCATCAATTGTGTCCTTTGAAAAATCAGCATGTATTAAATATTTTCCCAGACACTTAATACAATTTGTTTTTCTAATCAGCAGATAGATTAACATTTGTATCTAAAGTAAATGCTGTGGACTATCTGGGTTGCTAGAGGCTTTAGGCAAAGATAGAGAGGCTTCAAAATGTAGCCTTCCTGGTTGGCAGCGCTTCAGTCTGCCTTAACAATATGCATTGATTGTAATGCAAGGAGACACCTCACTTTTTGGGCTGGGCCTACAGGGGGAGAATAACACATGCCCAAGCACTGCTCAACGTTAATTACACATCATTGGCCTTAGGTAGCTCCATCAGCAGTTGGCTCCTAAAATCTTAATCAAGGAGAGAGATGAGTTTAGCACTTGGGTGCACTTAGGTAAAAACAAGAACATTTGTTCTTTATTTATGTTCTTATATTTGGGATTCATCAATTCTTTAGACTTGCTCGGGGCTGTTTTGGGGGAATTAATGGATGGACAGCATGCAGAATGATGAAAGATTTGATTGTCATGACATCTGCTGTGGACCATCTAAAGCATCTATAGAATCTCAATTTCATTGGGAACTGCCTTATCTTCATTGAGAAAACATCCAACGTCTCTCTCATAATACAAAGTCATTAAAATAAAACGGTGTTAAAATGTTGTTCTAAATGCCTCACCCTACCTCAATTTCACCCAGGCTCCATCCTCTGATTCATATTTTATTCCTCTAATACCAAACCAGTTGATAGATATAGTTGAAAGAATTAATTTGTGAATTTACTGCAAAACCTTGATGAATATTCCACAGTGGTGAAGACAGAGGACCAAAAGCCAAGCCTTGCTAAAACAAGCTAAACTAAGCTAAGGAAAAATTAACTAGCAACCACTGTAAACACTGTTCAAAACACAGTAGTGGGGAGTAACATACAGAAGCATTAGTCAGTTATAAATACAAAATTAGAACATAAGTAAAAAATTAAAGGGACAAAGGGATTCAACAGAGTTGTACTTGTTTAGTGAAAAAGACTCACAATTGCACTTGAATAAGGTAATAAGCACAGCAGCTTATATTGTTAAAAAGCAGCTGTCCTGTACAGTTAACAGCAGATAATGATAATGGTTAGTGAGGCAGATACCAATGCCAGACGTCTAAAGACAAACTAGGAGCAAAATGTTAAACGCATTTAAAAACACCTGGATGTTATGGTTGTCTGATAATACATGTGTTTTTGTGGTCTACTGAGGGTAGCAGTGGTTGTAGAGCCTCAAAACAGCAGGCAGGAGGTTTCTCTTTCACACACTGTATGTGGAGCATCCTGGCACCGAAGGAGCTGCCATAAGCACTTATTGTTCTATGCAGTGGGTGGCAGGTGTTGCACTTACTAGATAGTTTAGTCATCACTCTTTCAACCCTGCATACTCTAGGGTAACCAAAGGGCAACAAAGGACAGAGCCAAACTCCCTCATTAGTTTGAATAGTCTCACAAGAGACTAGAGTAGTCTAGCCAAAATGTCAAAATGTCCTTGTGCAAGACACAGAATGCTAAACTGGTTAGGCCAGTGCTTTTCAGTATTTTAACTGGTGTGTTAGGGGAGTGTGTTGTCCACCAATAGCTCATTGGCTTTAAAATTGAGCTGAAGGGAGGTCCACCACATATCCACAAAATCCTACATGTTCTGTATTCTTGTGCATCAGTGATACAGCAGACACAACTTTGACTGAGTGGTTTGAAAGCTTTTGCAGATGTAATGTTCCAGATGATGAAAGGACACAGGACTCCACACAATCCTCAGGAAAATGACCATTTCATTCACCCCGACACATGGCTGGTATGAAAACAGCAGCAGATAGCTGAACACACCATGCAGGGGACTAAGGTAGGCAAGGAAGAGCCTTTCCAGACTCTTCATATGCTTGGAGTGCAGAACTGACCACCCTGTAGCCATTCCTTAGCAATGTACCACCAACCCATAAAGGGAAATATACCATCTAGTGAACTGAAGAGAACAGATCCCACCCGATAAGCAGCATTATGCTAAGACACATCAGCTTTGCAGCAGATAATGTATTAATGTATTCAAATTACAAACTTGAGTCTTGGCTTGGAGCAGACAACATTTCCTCTATGTAAAGCAGCATTGATAAACAGCAGATGGTCATGAGTTCATTAAATGTGATCATAGTACAGCAGCTACTCCAGAGTTTAACAAGAGCTCAGCTGTTTAGGTCTAATTTATGATATGTGAACAGCAGAGCAAGCTGTCACAGAACCCAATGCTTTTGAGTTGATAATGGTTATCTTGTGCTGATTTTTGTGGAGAAAATCTGAATTTGATCCCTTAAGGGATATATCAAAGGATTTAAAGCCAATATACAAGTATTCCCCTCTACTAGTAACCTCAGTTTAACAGGCCAAGAGGAAGCTCACCAAAACAATGCCAACAAACATGAATACCTCCAAACTAACCACATGCTCACATGAGAAGTCAAAATGTACTGCTGTTGTAACCAATAGCATGAAGCATCTCAAAAGAAAAAAACAAACAGACATTGCTACAGACATTTCCACACACCCATATATGCATAAATGACTGATTCCACGTTTATTCTATTTTTTAATATGGCTTCTGTAAATAAATGCCTATATTACGCCTTAGTCTGAGGCATGTTCATTTTCAAATGGTTTGTTTCGGAGACATATATCAGCACAATAAGAGCTTAGCTTGGCAGCCATACCAGCCAGCACCATGACATCGGCCACAAGAAGATCCGTGTGGGGAAGCAATAAAAAACCCTCAACAAATGAATGCCTATTTATCTGATTGTTTTCTAGCCTGTTCCTCTAAACAGGCACCACCACAGCAACATTCAAAGTATTCTGAGAAAAAACAGCCAACAGCAGTCTCATAACTTACTGACATTTGCCAAGTACACAAACACCCAGCTGAACTAAGCCAAGACATCTAAATATGATGAAGTAAGCACTACACATGCAACAAATGCTTAATTTGGTAAAGTAAAACAGCGAGTTTTGGAACTCAACGTTGACAACGGTGATACATACAGTGAATGAAACCATCTGTAAGACTTGCAATGATTCCAAGCCTCCAACAGCAGGAAAACATTGACTTCTGCCTTGAAGTGTGTGATTGTGGGCTAATATCAAATGAGTCATTTCTCAGAGTCGCAGAATGCTGTCAGCCGCACTGAATGAGGAGCACACACATGATTATGTCCTTCATAAATCTGTTCTGAAGTGGCATGCAAACTGGAGGCATGCAGGCTTGCTGATTAAAAGCCATTTAGAGAATCAGCAGATAGGTGGATAAAAAGAGTAAGAAGAGCGAGACAGAAGAGGGCATTGCATATGCACATAGTGCATTGGATATGCACATACTGCATGTACATAATGGCATACTGTACGGCAGGTTTGAGCATCACTTTGAACTCTACTCTAGCTGATTATTGTTAAAAGGAGGGACACAAAATGTAACCAAACTACTTACCAGAAATACATACAAATACAAATGAGAGCTTGAATCAAGGCACAAATAGCCATGCTGCCTATTAAAGAGTCATTCATTCTCAAAGCAAAGCACATTCTCTCCGTCTATACGGTATGTGGCATTAAAGCATTAAAGCAGACCATCTTATTTAACCAATCTTTCCACTTCCACTCTGACCTGCAGTTGCAACAAGCAGATCAACACATCGATAGAACCGACATAGGCCTATTGAATTTGTTGAATTCCATAGGAGGGTGATTCTGTGACTGCAGGAAGTAATATTCTGAGAACAAGAATATATAGAAACTGCAAGTGGTGAAATGACCCCACACAACTCTGATTGTCTTCTTTCTAGAAAAAGAAAGACAATATAGCACAAACACACACACACACACACACACACACACACACACACACACACACACACACACACACACACACACACACACACAAAGGCACCTGTCTTTTAACCTTATAGATTGCGCTCACAAACAAAAATACCATCCTCCCATCACACACAACATATATAGTGGAGGAGCCTCGGAGGTGGACAGGAAGGATCTTTCTCCAAGGACAGGGCCAGTGTGTGGCTCCAGGCGTTAATACAATGAAAAACGAACTATGTGACTGGCACAGTGGCTGGCAGCCATTCAAGACAGTTCTGTTAAATGATATGGAAATAGTGCATATACTACTTGATATCTCAGCATTTGGCGGCAAACACTTATGGGACTTTTGATGAAATTCAAATGTCTCCTGTAATTATAGATCCGACTTGTGTGCTCTGCCTTGACATCTGATCAAGAGCCATCACTTCATCAGCATATGGATATTTGCAGCTATTTTTTATCTAATTTAAAAAAGCAGTGATATATAATTCTAAGTAAATTATATTACTATGTTTTTATTTATTAAAAAACATTTTTTATTTATTTATTAAAAAACAAAATGCAAAAAGATGTGTTTAAACTGAAGAAACCAAACATCCCAAACACCCTCAGTCACTTATATGCACATTCATAAGAAATAAGTTGCAGGATGCCCTAGTGTGACTATTAAAATATTTGTTACATGTCTAATTCTTCTTTACTTCTAGTGTACTTTCAGAATATGCAGTAGTTATATGTCTAGAATGAAAAAGACAAGAGGTATTTAACGGCTTGTGAACTGTGAACATCACCTAATCTAATAAAGAGCAGGACAGGCCTTATTACAGCCCCATGCACACCGCTTCAACATGCAAAGAAATCAAACTCGACAGATCGACTTTGTTGATTATGATTGATAAGCTATGATTAGACAATTGCCGTGCTGGGGAAGGGCTCACTGTTTATTGTAAACACACCTACAGTAAAATTAGTAACATTCCATTAAAAGTTAGTTCTTTGTTCTTTTCCCACTTAAACACTTGATTCTGAGGGAGCCACACGATCAATAATGACTTCAGTTTTTGGTTTTCAGTGAGGTGATGCATGAATTATTCATCTTGATTACACTTGCTCTTGATCGTCTTTTACCAATGCAGGGAAATCTTACAGGCTTATTAACAGCACGCTTACAGTTTACTTTACAGCCCAACTCCCATACAGTCTGTTCGACATTGTGGCCATTTCTGCTCGTTATTTTCATAGTGGCACTTTTTCTTTCTCTCTGTCTCCCTCTCTATCTCTCTCCCTATCTTACTTGCTCACTCAACCATGTGATGAGAGGATGAGTTGTGGTGCACTGTAAATTCAGCTCTGTCAAGCCAGTCACTGCTGGCCGTGGCTTGAGGGGAAACGTCTGCTGGTGGGAGCGAGCTCGGAGAGTAGTTCACAGTGGGCGATAAGAGAGCAAGTGTTTGTGAGGAGAGGACGAGAGACATTAGGAATGTGAATATTCTTTGTCATGCTGCACCCTAACAGAGATTAAATGAAGTACTAAGGACCAAATATTAGGGCTGAGCGGTGAAGTGCACTGGCTCAAGGAGAAAGCAGTTTTTTTTGAGACCCTGACAAGAACTCACTTGTGACCATCCAGAAGTTTCCTTGTTTAACACAACAGCATTGCCTATTGAATGGGAGTAGAGGTTATAGTATCTTTCCACCCACACCTTGGACAGATGTACTTCACTTTAAATGGCCAAGTTGATAATGTTAACAATGAGGCCTTGTCCACCCTCAGGATAAATCCATGAGGGCATTTGCAACAGTAAGCTCCAATTTTATTGGCGAGAGGTTATTACAGGGCATTACTACAGGGCCATATAGACCTTGTTAGTGGGCACTTAACCATCTGTACACAAATCTCTCCACTAGAACACACTGGAATATTTTTCACACAGCCGTGCCTCATCTCCATACTGACCTCTACAAACTAAAGTGTCCTTTCAAGCCCATTCAAGCATACAGGCAGCATTCATAAAACACTTCCCCTGTTTAAACCATGACCCCATGAGAGGTGCGCTGTCACAAAATACTTAGAGCTATGGATGAAACCTGACTATGGAATGTCAAAAGCTTCCATCTGTCCACTTCTCCCTCTCTACCCCTTTCCTTTTTGTTACTTGACACCACCCTGTTTTTATGTCAAGGAAAGGGCATGTCTTGCAAGGACAATGATGTGGTCTGAGTGAAGACATTAGAAAATGAACAGGTCACCCTGGAGTCCCACTGGCAGATGGGTATTAAGCCATATCATTGAAATGTGAGCAGAATGCAACATCTCTACTGTGTATTTATGTGACAGCATTGGGCTGCAACACGACTAGGGATGGAGGAAAACATTTTATCCAAATGCAAACTGGAGGTGTGTAAAAACTGAAAATACAAAGTGCAGCATGCACCATACTAATGTTCCCAGTGAGAGAATGTGGTGCGTCTTTCTAAAACATGGAGTAGTGTGGATACTATTAGAATTATGCAAACTAATTTGACTACATTTAGAGTGGCCTCCCTTTTACATGTACTTTAGCGGTGAACATGAGTGGACTTAGATTATAGATTGCCCTCATCTGCATTCTATTATATGTGCCCCTGGAAACAATCAAGTCCGGGGAAAAGTGACTTGACAACAATGTAGATGTATGATGAGGTCAACCTTGTTCGACCGTTTTTTGCTGTGTCTTATTATGCAAAATAAAATGCATTATTCTAATGTCCATAAACTGTACATGAGCAAGTGTTGCACAAAAATACAGTCACAAAATGGCTGTATTTTTGTTAGTTAGTTAGAACAAGATAGTTCTTAAGAATACCAATATGAGTATTCATTCATCAGCATGATGTCACAATAAGTCACCTTCCACATGTTGTTTCCCTATTGTACTGTACAGAATGTGGAAATACAGTACAAGCACTGGTGCACACCTTACCTGATTTTTCAAATCCAGCTTGGGGCATGGGCGACCCCCGTTGAAAGCTTTCTCCCTGAGCCACTTGGATCTGATCTTCAACCCGCTGCCACAGGATGCACTGCAGGCTGACCAGGCTGACCAGTCACTGAGCTTACAGTCTAGGGGGCAAGGGATGTGGCAAACCTCCACCATGTAGCCTGCAATTTAACATTGGCAGACAGAAGGGGGGAGGCTTGATTTAGACTTGCTCAGCGGCTGCAGTGAGGATCACATTAATGATGTCAGACAGACATGCCACTGGCTTGCGCTCCGCCAGACCTTGGACTTGCTCACTGTGATACCAAGAGCTAATTATCTGCTTAATGAGTGTCTCATTCCTACACAGTGCCAACACAGCATAGTGAAACTACTTAAGAGTTTTCACACTGTATAATGCCTTTTGTTTGTTTACTGTCTCTGGATAACTTTATTTGCATTATTCACCCAAGTGTCTTTTACACTGAAATATGCTGAAAAAAATGACAAAGATGTTGAAACTAAACATTTTAAGTGACCACAATCTTCAAGCATTACAATGTAATGGCATTATTATGTATTGATTACATAATAAGGGTGTCACCGATATCACAACACTAATGTTTTGCCTATATACTGGCAAGTACTGAATATTTTTCTTTTAGGCTTGGAAGTGATTAAAATGGGGACTGTACTTGCCACTGATTGGTTAGAGAAAAACAACATAAAAATAACCTCACCCTAACATGACACAATGTCAGGCTGAAAGAATGCAGTGAAATAAAATGCTGATTCACTCTAATTATCAGGCTACAATTTTGTAGGCTTGTAAAGGGTCAATATGTTAAACTAGTGAAATGTCCTAGTACCTGCAAAATATATTTCTGTGAGTCCTACCTGAGTCTGTACAATGTATGGGATTGACCAGGTGTCCCTGCTGGTCTATGCAGGCCACAGCTCTGTAACGCAGACCTTGGCCACACTCCTTCACCTCCCGGTGGCTCATCCAGCCCTGCAGGGACCCCGAAGCTGAAGGATCAGGGAGGATGCATGCAGACCAATTCCCATAGGGTTGGGACAGAAACTCATCACAGGGACAAGTCTCTGTCTCCTCTAGGGGATGTAACTTCTCATCCAGGCAATGCTCCTTCTTTTTACTGCGACCTGAAAAAAGATGGACAAAACAATGGAGAGTTACTGTGCACTGGGTGGATGATGCACGCTGTATGAATAGGGTGTAAAGCTAATTTTTTCCCATGTTGGAAATGGAGTATGAGCTACTGAATGCATACATAGATGTACTGTTTCATTTAAACATCAGTTCATAGAGAGCAAAATAACAACAACTGTTCAGTAAACTGGAATGACAAAGAAGGAATTCTAATCAACATATAAATAAAACTAAAAAGCACAATAACTTCTTTTGTTCATTTATTTATGCTCATTTATAATGCATTCATAATCTTACAATGTCAGCACGTCAGCAAAGTAAACTATAAACTGAGTGCAAATTGTTCATTTGTATCATTGTGATTGTCAAATAAAGTAAAGCAAGATAAGCTGACACATTTTGTACAAGATCATTTTTAGGGCTTTTTTTGGCCTTTAATTGATAGGACAGTTGTAGACAGGAAAGGGGGAGAGCGAGGGGGAAGACATGCAGCAAAGGTCCGCAGAATTAACCCTGGGCTGGGTAAGGACTGAGCCTTGGTACGTGGGGCGCACACTCTATCAGGTGAGCTACCAGGGTGCCCCAAGCTGACACATTATTTTCAGACAAATCTGTCACTTTCAAGAACTACTGTATGTGAAACACAAAAGTGCAAAGAGGTCTAGCGTGTTTTTCAAAAAAGTAAAAAAATTTTTTATTTAAATGGCAAATGTGACATTTAAGTAACAACAGCAACACAAACTCTTTAAATGGAGAAAAAAGACATTGTGTTGACATCATTGTCTTATTTCTTAAAGGCACACATGGCCCAAATATATATATAAAAAGACAACAACTTTAGTTTTTTATGACCAAAACATAATTTCATATAACTTTGAGGTGGAGCCACCCCAATAATAGTATTATAGTAACATAATATATTGAAATGTTAATAAAGCAACAATGGGTCCATTCCAACACTCGGCTGTTACTCCATCCCGCCCCCCCGCTCCATGCCAGGTCACGACTAAACTTTAACCATGTTTTTCATGTGGTTTTATTCCACCTTTTATTGTGATGCATTTAAATGAAGTTAAATTTGCACTGAGAAAAAAGTCATGACATAATTTTAACCTTTTTGTTCCTAAAAACAGGCAGTTGAACATCTGTAAATGTGTTTACTACTTTTTACATCTGGTTCCATCGCAGGCATAGTCAAATAGACATCTCTTTCTAAATTTCTGGTTACATAACACAAATTATTGCCAAGATATGGGGGTTGTATTATTTTACTCTGCCCTGTAGATTTAATTTATAGGAAACTATCATAATAATTGAACAGCCGATCAGTCAAAAGTGCTCTATGGCCAGTGGCAAGGAAGCCCTTCTCAATGTAATGCATATTCAGACACTCTAAATAACCCCAGAGAATGATTAGTACTATTTGAAAGCATATTCAACTTAAATTTTTCTCTTCCCCCTTAAGGGAATGGTGCACACATGATGTAACGTGTGTTTCGTCACTTCAGCTAAACTCTCTGAAGATAAGACCAGGGTAATTGTTTATCTACATAATATCGAAACAACACACTCTGTATAAGTAGAATACAAACAAGATTGTGGCTATATTCCTCAACTTTAGTATGTCATTTGTATGCAAATGCACTATATTTAGGCATAACACGTACAGTACAGTCATTGTGTGCTACCATGAAAACCCGAAAGAGTGAAAACTGCTGCAGCTGAGCTCCCACTGAGGAGGAAATACTGAAAGACACACAATTTCCCTCAAGAAGCTCTTGCCTTTTATCTCCTGATGCACATTTATTCCCTCTCATTCTTCATCCAGCACATAGTGGTTGCTTTTCATTATTAATGATTAACAGTGCACAGAGAGCTTTTGATTCAAGTGGCTGACAATAGTGGAGAAATCGCAGCCCATGGAGGTTTGATATCCACACACTGTTACAAAGTATATTATTAGTCAGTAATGTTAAGTTCTGGAGTTATTTTTTGTGATTAAAGTGCTTTAATTCAGTTTTTGGTGTACCTACTTTCCCTCAGTCTGCCTTCTTTTATATAACTTTGTAATTTCATATATTTACTATGATGCTTATGGCAACCCCTAGAACTTCACTAGAACAGAGCAAGAGGTTGTTTTTTGCAGTACTCACCCTTACAACCCACAACATGTCTTGTGGGTGTCATGTAATCTACTAATGCTTCTTTTAATGAAGAAAGTGGTGCCAAAATGTGAAATCAAACTTGATTGCAGCTACACTCGAAACATGTCATCAATGAATATTAGAAAATGGATGGAGAGATGCACCATGGACTGGCAGCAATTGTTTCAGCAGTGATTTCTTTCTTTGAAATTGAACGCACACCCCCAAAACACCAGCTCTAACTCTTTTGTCTAATGAGGGTGATAAAGACCTCCATTAAGACCTCTATCATGACTATTAGAGCTAACCTCTCAATACAGTTCACTTCAGACTTCAAATAATTAGTCCTGTCCATTATATCTGAGGACTAGAGTATTTATAGATAATCATGAGCAGAAAAGTAACATTCTGTAGCAACTGAAAGGCATGTGTTCCTCTTACACACTGTCACTTTGAATATTTGGACAAGTAACAGATCCAAACTGTCAAGCTGTCATGCTGCTATAAAATCTTTCACATGATTGATTGTCTGTTTCACATCATTGACTAGTATTACATAAGAGAGCTATGGGGTTCTGTTCTAAACAGCTATCATTATGCTGCTGTCATCGACATGTTAAGTGTTGCTTATAGTACATTGTTCAAAAAAGACAAAGAAAGAGTCACTACTGTCAACACCTCTCTCCTACATCCCAACACTAACCAAAACCAAATAATTTGATAAGCGCATTTGATAAAAGCATCAGTCCCCATGCAGGATTTGCATTGAGTTCATAGTATGTAGTAGAGACAATCCAAGTGAATGGAGAACTGGCTGGACTGAACCCAGTGTGGGTCCTTCGGCAAGACCCTTGATGCTATCTGCCTACCTCGAGTATGAGCGAAACCACAGGAGAGTCATAGCGGATTGGACGTTGCCCGGGTCAACAAGGTGCAAGTCAGGTGTTAGAGAATCAGGGCAACCTGATGAGAAATGGGCTACTGGAACAAGAACAAGACATTCGTGGACTAGAGGGGAGAATATGGAACTACTTTGTTGTACCTCTTCCTACAATCCGAGGTTGGAAATAAAAGTGCTAACAGAATTCCTGAGCCATATGGAGAGAGAGAAAGACACACACACAAAGCCTGGTGAAAGAGTTGCACTGAAGTTTTGTTAATCCTGCTATATTTGTGCACTCCTATTTATTTCATGGATCCTGGGTGTCCTCGGGCTCCTGTGTGCCCAGTGAGCAGCCCATCTGTTTCTTTAGTTGCAAACATTCCTCACAGAGTGTGAACTTACTGCCATCACATGGCAATTCACTAACAATCTGTTCAATCTACGCCACTGTTGGTGGTTGATTGTAGAGCGCCAGTGCAACTTAACTTCACTTTGACAACTACATTACTGGCGGCAGCACCATATAGACCAACAGGCACCTGCAGTATTCAACTTTTTTTACCATTATGCATTTGAATTAAACATCATTTTCAAAAGTATCTCTGTTTAATATTTGTTGATCTGATGCTCCATTAGCAGCCATAATACTTTGCAGTCTTCTTTTCTCTGTAACACTGCAGAAGTGTGCTGAAAGGATCTGAAAATGTGGAGTGAGTGAAGGAGCTTTAGCTTACTGTGGAATGTCAAGGCCACAGATGATTTAGCTTGACAAAAATATCAATAGATAGACAATAGATGATTGATGTCCCCTTCATGGAAATGCCAACATTAACCTTTCCTCCACTTCGTGTCCGTCATTGGTCTGACTAAACTGATAAAAACATGACGGATGTTCTACAAACACTGTTGATGCATTATCATGCTGCATTTGCAATTCTTAGTTTTAATAGTTGGTCATACTGAGTATTTGTTTACAGTGAAATACATAAGCACAAAAGAGCATTTATGACTGTGTCAGGCTACTAACCAACATGACCCAGTCATTTTCAGTACAGTAGGGTTTACCATGGAGACTGACACACAGAAGGAATTTAGGACTTGAAACCGTCTTCAAAGACAAACTGGAAAAAAACAGCTGTTCTGACAATAACAAAAGGCCAGTTTAAGGCAGGCATGATGTACAGTATGCTGATCAAGTGGCAACCTTCGGTGCTAAAAAATTAAGCCAATGAAGAAGTGCTAAAACTGCAGTTCCTTGAATGGGCCACTTGAGGCTGGCTCCAAAAGGGAGTCAGTCCTCATAGAACCCCATGTTAAAATGCCCAACTTTACAGCAGAATTAAACATGTTTACAGCATGGTATAAAAAAACTCTCTCTATAGCTATATATAGCTATTTTCCCATTGATGACAACTGTATCGGGGGTTACATTTTTATAACTCACCCATTTAAATGATAAGCCTTAAAGTTCTGCACTATTATGGGCATGTCGCTTTGAGTTACAGGTGGCTGCGGACACAGCAGGCAAGCACAGGCTGTAGCCTTCATTTGGCTGGCCTCAGCTCTATCTATCCTGTCAGGCACTGCCATGGTGAAAGCCGCCCGAGAAGTTTCTTTTCTTGCCCCAACCCTAGCCAATCCCACCTCTCATGCCTAAACCTAACCAATCCAACCATAGAAGGCAATGAGTACTAGCCAAGCAGAGGCAGAGTAGGGCTGGTCATGCCTACGCCATCCTAGGAAATGCTAATTTGCCACCGCGAGCCACCCACTTTGAGCTTCAATTTGTCTCTTTAGAAACCTATGGGTGATGTCACAGAGACTATGTTCATATTTTATATAGTCTATGGTGCTGCTATTGCTAACACTGCATAACTGAACATATTATTAGACTTTACATTGCTACATATATTTTCTAAATCCACAAATTTCAATATTCATGGCTCACAACACAATCCAACAGTCCCAGAACAGTCATGTCATAAAAAAACAAGTCTCAGCTCTCCTGTAACATAATGCCTGATAGTAAAATCCATACACTGTGAGATACAGTAGGTGCATAATAAATCCCAGACAAATCTTCTCCCTGCACTCCAGCCTAGTGCTTTACCTTCAGTTGTTAGAACTGAACTTATTTTCCCCACTTATTTTCCACTATTTTCCCCACCAATTAATTACTCAATCAATCTTTATGTATATGGCATGTTTAATAAAAGTTTATAAAATTACAATTAATAAATTAGATGAAAGAAAATGATTTAATACCAGCAACATACTATAATACATTTTAAGAGGAGAAACAAAACACAGAGCAAAGATAAAACTGAGCTATAAAATAAAATAAATTCAGTTCCCTTATAGCAAATTAAACTACAGTATTTCCATGAAAGGCCAGGCTAAAATGATACACAGGAGGTACTTAAAGGCTTATTCTGACAAAGAAGAGAGTCTGAGGAATTTTGAATGGCTCAGTAACAAAGCTGGATAGTGTAGCTAAACCATTTGTCTGCAGTTAAGCTCTTACAGATACACACACAAACTCTGCTCCCTGATGTGTGGCAGAAATAATTCACAGAACTTAACATTTGAATGCCCAAACTAAATTCAACATGCTGATTGAGAAGAAGAAATTAGCTACAACTCAATACTTGGCAATAAAGCAACAGGAAAAACCCATTTATGCATGTATAATTTTCTGAGGTGTAATCTCATCAGTGTAATTAATATAAACAAACTAGAAGGCTGGAATCCTTTATGCTGTTTTTTCAGAGTAAACAGAGCTAACCTTTTCAAAGCTGTTGACAAGGACCAACAGTGTTTACTAAGAATGAGTTTTTAATTTTGTGTTTTGCTGATATATGGTAGAGAGAGGCCTCTACCATGATGTCATTTAGCCTATTCATTGTAAGTATATATGAGTATCAGTTCAAGAATATATATGATTTCATAATGTTACAATGTTACAGCACAGTACATGTAGCAAGCCAAGAAAGAAAGAAGAAAAGTTATAATGTGAGCCTACTACACAGTCTCCAAACTCATATTGGACAAGAGGCAGTAGAGCTGCACAGATGGTGTGTATTCTTAACCCTGTCTCCTATAAATTATGTTCCCACACAATGAAACTGCATTCTCAGTCATGTATGGAAGGAAACTTTTTTCAGCAACCATAGCACATTGCGAAAGGGTCACTGTTTTAAACACATGGTTAACACTGTGAATTGAAACCAAACCACTTTGTTAGGTTTATTAAAAGATGTGGTTTGGGTTAAAATAAGTATTTTGGTTACATCCTTTTATACAAAACCTTTTACAAAAGGTTTACACATAAGTTAAGATAAGGTACGGTACAACATTACACAAGTCAACGTTGACTTTTTGTTTCACATGGGACACTCAGACTTTCATTAGAAATGTATTTGTTATACATCAAAGACAAATGTAATCCGGGACAAAATAAGGGTCCCTCGAAACGCAATTGAGAATGCAGTTTGTATGGGAATGTAATTTTTAGGAAAAGGGGCTGGTATTCTGGACAGGTCACCAGTCAATCTATGAGCAATATATAATAATCAGTTCACCTTATCTGCATATCTTTAGACTGTGGGAAGAAATCAGAGCACCTGGAAAAAAAACTGCATGGGATAAACATGAAAATTCTTTGCAGAAAGGCGGCAGGAGCCATGTGGACTCCAGAACCGTCTTGCTTTGAACTGTCCTAATTGTCATTAGAACAGCATGGATGGCTCAGCAGTTAGCATTGCAGTTACAGTAGCACTGTCATGCCATTGGGCCAATTTCCAGTCTCCAGTTCAAATGGCTCATACAGTATTTCGGAAATCAGTAGGACAAATAGCCAAACACACAGAGAACATCCAAACTCTACAAAAAGCCAAACAATCACTTCTGAGTGAGACATTAAATGTCAGAGGCGTAACATCAAACATGTAAAGTACAAATCCAATGATGGTTGCTTATTTGTGAAGCAGATGTTGGGGTGACAGAAGCTGACAAAAAGGTAAACAGCAACACAAGTGCTGAGGCATGGCTGCTCAATTTATGTCTTTCTCCTTTTAAGCCCTCAGTGACATGATACGAGGGAGGCTGTTGATATGACAAAACAAAAATGATACATACAAAACTGAGGAATAGCTTTCATTATATGCTTTGTGCAAACTAGATAATTAAATTCCTTTTATTTTCTATTCTCTCTCTCTCACTTTTCTATGCAGAATCAACTGTTAATTGACCGACAGCCTATCTATTTCTGTTTGTTGAATCTGACAAAGGGGCTGGAAAAATAAGATGCTGTCTTCATCCAGCTACTTTCCGATCATGGATAATGTTATTTGTGGTTTCAGTTATAACAATTGTCTGTATCCATGAGCGAAATAAAAACATTGTGAAAGTGAAAGTAAAAGTGTTGTGTACTTTGTCTAGCACGAACGTCTTGCCAATTTCCAACCATATTCCCAGCTAATAGTAATAGAGCTTTTGTGTGTATGCCATTCACAGTATTTGATAATGATTTCTGTATGAAGGTAGTTGTAGCATAGGAAATCCAAGAGACATGCACTGCAACTGTACAGCACTTTGTTAAACAGCCTTTTGGACCGTCAAAATTACTTTTGGTTTAGACACGCAGAATATACTGCAATATGGCTCAAGGAGGCTTTTCAACATAGCTGTATTATCTAAGCAGATGTCCTGGTAAGCTGCCAACTTCCTTAACCACATACTAGAGCGTAAACCTTACAGTGGATTTACTTTCCATCAATTTACCTGACAGAGACATTTCTGAAAGTGTTAAAGTTGGCATAAAAGAGTTATATTGTCCATTACGACCCACTGAACATGAACGCACACTCTTCCCAAATAAACCCACCACAGAGCTCGAGCTGATTTCACGTGTTGGATTCTAAGAGCAGTATAGAAGGAGACAGGGTATGTTTACTACAACCCCTCTGGCATCGGATCAAATATTCATGAAGACAAATAGTATCCAGCCTGGTCTGCAACCACAGCATGTAATTCAGATTTTGCCATCTGCACTGAAATAAGGGATTACAAGCTGTGAGAGACCTAATTTAGAACATAACACAAAAGGGACAGTAGAAAGTTACAGTAACAGAATCAGAACGAGAAAAGAGGTTAGACTGGATTGCAGTATGTACGTCAAAGCCACAGGGGCTTTTCAGCATATGAAGGAATATGCTGCCATGACAACAACCCTGAATATCAAGGAATGTAGTTACTCTTGAAATGAGTGTACAAGGTGTCTACTTTATGTTTCCAATTGTGGTCCACACTACAAGGTTCTAGTAAAGCATTGACACTGGCTGATTGAGAGCAATATAAACAGCAACCAATGCGCAGTGTTAAGATATGTGAATTGAGATTTTCTAATGTGAGAATGCTTGACCTAAAAATCCCATCATTTCACTGGTGAAGATGAAACTCCACAATCTGTGAAGAAAAGTCTTTACCTGTCAGCGAGCGCTTACGACTGCGGGAGCTGCCACATCCAGCGCATTCAGAGAACTTGGACCAAGAAGTTAGAGTGCAGTCATCCTTACAAGCCACCCGACACTCTCTGATCTGAGGGGGCAAGGGGCCAGCCCATCGCAGGCACTCAGTCATATTGGCCGACTCACCCATCTCCCCAACACAACTGACTCCTGCAATCACGGGGAGGCAAATATGTCATTCCAATTATACAGACAATGCACACGTGACAAGATCTCCTCCCAACAAGTTGACTTTCAGTTGTTGGTATTGTTTTAAATCTTCTTATATAGTGTTTTATGGTTATCTGCGCCGCATTTTGATTGAACAGCAACAGGAAGGGACAGGTCTATTAATTTATTTTATGTTTGGCTGAATGGTCTCACAAAGAAAATTAGCTACAGAATTGTCATTGCGCAAGTCATAGCTGTAAAGAATATCCCTGTGCGGCTTTCATGTTAAAATCTAGTGAAATGCTAATTCAACCTTCAAGCACAACAATTTATCAGACTTTTTTAGACATCTATGATTTATTGAATAAAAACAAGGCATTCATAATAGCAGATTAACATAAAAGCTAAATACTTTTGACAGAATGATGTATACACTATCTAATCAGACGTATTTGATCAAAGAGGGATACAGACATCAAGAAGAATATTAACTTAGAACACACAGCAAGGCCAGATGGGTTACTTCTGTTATTAAACACCTGATGTAGAACTCAGTTAACTGAAAGCAGACTTTTAGTCCAATTTGGCTGCTTTTGATAACTTACCTGATAAATAAATAAATAAATCAAAATGAAAACTGTCCGAGAAGTAAGGCCACTCTTTGTCAGAAAAGACAGAGCTACCTGTGGTTAAGAAAAAAAGTATACACTTCAATACAAATTGAGAACAGGAGGCAGGATCAATATGAGAGGTACATCAGAGCCACTACATAATATAGCAAAAGCTTTATTATGTAGTGGTTCTGATGTTTTAAACTAAAAAAAACACTTTACTGTGAGCCTCCTATCTTACAAAAACAAGTAAGCATGTAACCCCACAAGAATGATCTAACTGGTAGCAAGATGCTTAATCGCTTTACATTTTGTTGAAATTAACTTGGTTAAATTTCCTTTCAGAGATGGAAATTTAGATTGTTTGTGTCTGCAACTTGCATCTTGAGCCTTATGGTGCATTCATTACACCAAGCAGCACAGTTTATCTCCGCCAGACGTAAGCCTGGAGGGGTCCTGGAGCCTGTTTGGTCCTGTTTGTGCGTGCAGGACTGCATGCTTGTAATTGTCTGTCCGCAGCTAATCTTGCATAATACTGGACCCATCAGCCCAACATTTTTTGTGCACATATATGACTGTATGCTCAAGGACATCTCGTGGTTGAGGTAATTCATAATTTGTTAAAAACCTATTTTATTGACTGCTCTGTTTTATACCATCATTGACTTCTGACTCCTCACTCCTCTTAACCGGCTGGTAGGGGCCGCAAGTGATCAACAACTGCTTCAGTACCAAAAGGCATTTCCAGCAATTGGCTAGGCTAAAAACAAGCCTTGCCACAAGGTGGGAAAGGAATAACTTCCCTAAAACTGACATTTTAATCTGCATGGTGCTTGGCATACATGTTTGCAGGGATAATAATTCAGTGAATGAAAACAGTGAAACAGTGGCTCAGCCCTAGCATAGAGGGAAGCAACATGAATGAGGAGCCTCAAAAATACAGATAAACCTAATATGAGTTAATTACATGAATTATAAAAGAAGAAAAACAAAGAACAAATGAGTAGGTGTGTGGATGCTCCTGCAGAGTCTGCTGGCTGAGGAGAGAGAGGGAGGTGGAGGAAGGGATTTGTATAGCTTTGTTAGGTGCCACTGATTAGACAGAAGCAGTTGATTGGACTGAAGCTTCATTAAACAAGAAATTAGAGCAAAAAGACACACTACGCAGTACATTACAATGTTCAAATACATGGCGGTCTCATGGACACTCTGGGATTTAGGAAAGCAATGTCACCAGTGACCACTCCCCCCAACACCTTAACGTCTTTGAAGATTCACTGATATACAAACATCCCTTTAATCCATGTTATTGATTTCTATTTGACTTTTAAATTTTGCCCTCTGACAAAAACTGTTGTCTTTCTACAGGTCTGCTGAGAATGTGTGGGATGGTCATTTACATACAAGGCCTCTACAAAGGCATCACAAGGGAGATGGATGATAGCTATTATTAAAGTGTGTTTATGCAACATTCACAATAATAAAAAACAACTTTCATTTTGCAATGTGAAAGTGTTTAGTTTAAAGAGTGATGTTATTATGATGACCCTTCAAAAGGTGAATCTTATTTTCCCTTTAACAAACCTGTTTGATAAACAACTAACCATTAACATCTGCTGCAGTATTAGCCCAATTTGCACCACTGTGGGAATAATTATATGTCCCTGTTTGCATTGAATTCTGTCAATTATCTGGAATAGTGTCCTCTCTTACTGAACCTACTACCCCAGTCACAACCCCATTCTGTCATCCCCAGTATCTTTTATTCGAAACGCCCAGCATTGCAGGTACAGTATACTGACATTCTGATTTTGAACTGGGAGCCATCCATTTTTAACATATTAATTTCAGCTTCTGGTTGCCGAAGTTCATTTGTGTGGCCTTTCACATCATCTCCTCTCACAGTATCTCCGTCACTGACAGGGATCATTTTTAATTATACAGTTCCTTAGAAAGGTGAACACTGTTGAGGAGCAGTTAAAAGGACAGGCTTTCAAAAGGCCCATTACTCTCAGATTTTTAAGAATATTTTCTGTGGCAATGTTGTAGACTTTTAAGGACATGCTTTTAAAAAAATCATCAAGTCCCCTTTCAATTGATAACTTTTATCAATCCGACTCAGAACATGTTGCATTGTCTATCATTACTTTTAATTTTTATTAAAATTTATTATTTTTTTATCCACTTTAAAACCCCTCCCATCAAATAGAATCTGTATGGTTATTCAGTCACACTGTTTTTATGATGTTCTCCTATATGATGCCTTGTGAAGAGTAATGTGGATTGGATTCATCATTGAGTCACATTTTTCTTGCAGCAAAAGATCTTCAACATGGCTCATTTTTTATTGAATAATTTCTCAAAACAGTTCCAGTTCTACTCAGGGAGGATATAACACATCCATCTGGTTATGAGCCACAAGTTGGTTGAATTTAGACACAGTCCAGATGTACGTAAATTTGCGAATGCAGCGTTATCAGCGCCATGGCCAATCCACAGAAAGCGCACGCTGTGATACTTCAGTTTACGTCGTACCGTTCATTGGGTAATCAGCGCCTTTCTCCGCCCACTATACCGTAAATTGCGCTGTAGCAAAGCGTTAAGTACTGGTGCTATGATACAGCTGAGTGCAGACTGCGATATTCCCACTGCTGATGCTATGACTGTTTGAAATGATCCTGATGCCAATATTTGTAATGTAGTGAGGAGTTGTTGGAACTGTTGGAACGGAATGTGAACGCTGAGTCGGAGATTAAATGTCATCTTTGATTCCTTCCAGTAACTGTGATATTGCATGGCTGCTTAATCTGTAACTCTTAATGATTTTGTGTTCACTCAACTGAAAAAGCGTGATCCTTATGGCAAAAATCTTTTCAGCTCGTCTCCTTGGCTTATGTCTTCGTCTTGCTCGGATTACTGCTGCCATTTCACCAGGAGGCGTATGCAAGGAAACCTGTTTGCGGCTGGTTTACACCTGCTTTTAAGAGGCGGAGAATTTTCACGGCAAAATAGAGGCGCGCCATCACTTTACGCTTCCCCTCCCATCTCTTTATGGGAAACTCTTTCCCCTTGATCCTCCTGTGAATGCATATGCATGACACTGAAAAGCGCAATTTGCCATTTTCAGTTCCCGTGACAGGCAGTCTGCGCTTTTACCTCAGTGCGGCCTGTTTGTACACACCTCGCCATGCTTTTATGCGCACGTTGCGAAACAAATACGCCTGAAGTGGGCGCAGAAGCGTTAGTACATCTGGCCCAGTGTCTTTAGTGTGAAATCCATCAGCTCATTGCTCACTCCAAGTTATCAGCTACAACTTTCACAGGCTTTTCAGAGTTGCGTTTTCTATTTTATTATTTTGGCAAGGTTAGGATTCATCTTCTCAAATCTTGTCTTATTTAGTCTCTTACGCCTCTTACCCGTGAACTCAGGACAGCAACATCACAACCCTCACCTCACTTGGTCAGACATTTGCATTCATCAACATGCAGTTTTGCATCCGACATGGGGCCATACACACACTGAGATGGAAGGAAGCATTTACTCAAGCCAAGGGCATGTTGGCTTTGTAAACCACAAAACCAAACACATGCTTGTGCCTGAAACCTGGCCCTGATTCTAACCTTACAGTACATGCCTGAACCAGTGTGTCCAACAAACTGACTGGTCCTGACTTGGCTGAAAATCCCTGGTTGCTATTTGAACTGTTCTGTGACTGCTATTTAAATGCTTCATCATCACTAGCCATCTACCAGTCAGTTTCCTAGGGCTGCACAGTATTTCTACTAAAGCTTCCAATTTCCAACCAACCCTTCTGTACAGAAATTCTCCCAGGAAAGCTAACCTGGCAACCAGAATGATGCTTACCCCAAGGAAAAAAAAATTATTTTCTATAGTGGCTGTGTACCTGGTGGAGACTCAGGGATGTCGTTAGGCCTATTTTAGGGGGGCTGAAGCTACCCCAAAATGTTCCTAAGCCCCCCTAAATAATAATAAGAACAACAATAACAATTTGATTCATCCTCATTGATATTTAGACGCAACAAATGATATATATAGCTACAAAAAAATAGCTGAAAAGTCGGAAGTTAGACAGAAGTACAGAGAGTCGTTGTGCTATCAAGATGATGCACCGCAGCGTCTCGTTGCATTGGTGTGAACTGGCAGCTTTCAGACCGTTGCAGACCGGCGTGTTGCAAGTAACTGGGGGATTCATCTCGTCTCGTCGCTACTCTTTGGTCTGAACTCGCTATGCACCCTCCCCCCCACACATACACACACCGATGCACACGCTATGGTGAAAGGAAGATTGATTACACGTAGTGATACAGAGTGAAATTGTAAGTTGTTTTTAATTACCTGCTTACCTTTAGCTATGTTTTCTTGAGGTAAAGGAAAGGGGATATTTTGGTTTGCTATGGAAAACTATAGTCTAGCTAGAGTGAACGAGCGAAATACAAGAAATGGTTAACTTAGCAAGCTAATCACAACTCTTTATTCATTGCCAATAATCTATCTCTATAGTAGGCATATTCTAAAACAATATCAATCCCCATAGAATGTTGTTGTTACTGAAAACTAAATGTCATAGGGTCCCTGTTAATGCTATTGTACCGTTGTATCCTTCAATTCATTGAGCAGATGAGATGGATATTGGAAGATATTTCAGCAGAGAGAAAGAGAAGCAGGAGATTGGCAGGGCAGTTGATTCTGCTGTTTAAGCCGCTACAGAGCTTTGTGATGCATGCTACAGACCTCCGTAACAGCTCGTCGTATCAGCAGCAGTTAGTAGATGTGTTTAGCCGCTACAGAGCTCTTCGACACCGGCTACGGTGCTCCACATGGTGCTCCATCAGGTCAGCGGTAGTTGGTGGTTCAGTTACCCGAGAATAGGTGACTGTGAGCCGGGTAAAGAGCACCATGAGCTCGGTGGAGATTACGGTTAAGTTTAAGCAAGAAAAAGTGAGCGTTATACGGCGACGGAAGTTAAGATTAGGCATCGCAACGACTAATTAATTTTAGCAAAAAAGTTTGTGGTTTGTATTAAAACACTCCCAAGGAACACGCATTTCCTGGGTGAAAGTCTTTTGTTTTCCCCGGGAAGCGAACTCTGCTCCCTGGCTTTAAAGTCCTGTGTGTTAACACCCACCCATACCCATCACCCATCACCCCGACCACCTCCCTAGGTTGCCTGCCCAATGTGGTGCACCCAGCAAAAAAAACGTGGAAAATATACGAATTACAGTGCTTATCTTTCCGCTGGTATGGTTTGATGCCTTTACATCCACCACCCCAGGTAGACGCAAACCCCATTTTTAAAAGCAAATGTGGGAAATGCTGTTCAGAAGATGCAGCATGAATACAAACAAAGGCGCAAAGATGCGCACTGATCGGTAAGGTGTGCTGAAAATGTTACAACTATAGAGGAAGAGTTCGGAGTTATCCTGAGATGTATAACTCTATGAATGTACAAAGGCAGGAGCAGAAAAGAGAGGGTCTCGAGGAAATCTCGGGGGAAACTGAGTTTCCAGTAACTTCTGAAAACAGCTGTGACACAGAGTCACAGCAAATGTCTTAGCAGTCAGACAGCAAACACTTCCATTTGTTACAAGAAAACAGATTCCAGGCTAATTCCACAACAGTGCTACAATAGGACTACGTTGTTATCATGTTTTACCATGCAACACTAGGATAGGATAAGGATCATAAGGATCAAAGAATTACATTTTGATATATTAATGTGTAGTAATTATTCACAATTAAATAATTTGTAGATGTTTAATTCATATAATAAGTAATATATTAATTTACAAATCTGTTGATTCCTCCATTTATCCATTATGGATAGATCACGGCTGACATTGGGCGAGAGCCGGCGTAAATTATTATGTAATACACGCTTAACGTTATTGTCCGTAAGATTTTCATGTAGTTAATTGTCTAGAAAGTACCTATCTATCAAAAAGTGAGTTAAAATAATGGTGATTGAGCATACGACCCAGTGATTAAAGCGCTTGTATTTGCTGCTTTGTCAAGTAATACAATCTGAGTGTCTGTGGCGACTTTCCCGCCCCAAATTTGTGACACTATTTAAGTCAGTCAGCAGTGGTTCGTTTCCCCCGTCTGCCCCATGGTCTGTCCAGGTGAAGCTTGTCACTGCCTATTATGTTGCGTTGCATTGTACCCAGAAATTGAGAACTTCCGATGGGAAAGATGCAAAGAAACGATACGTTATTAAATACGCATATTTTCATGACACGAGAGCTTAAAAAAAGAAAATATCCTTTGCGCTGCAAAGCGGTTTTCTGTTATCTGTCATTTCACTGTGTGGTGGGGAATTGGCAAATCGGCGCCCCCTGCAGCTGCAGGCGCCCTGTTTGCTGAGAGAGGAGCATCTCGCTTCAGCCCGCGGGAAGGCAGATGTCAAGCCCCGCCTTGCCGCGGGCTGCAGCGAGACGTGCACAGAAGCCGTGTAAGAAAGGAAAAGAGGAGGGGGTCGCGGAGGACAGTTCACCTCTGGGTCTCGCAAATGGAACGGTCAGGACAAGGGGGGGGCAACGGGGGACCACGAGCCTCCTTGAGCTCATCACTTTTATGCATGATAAGGATCTATTGGAGATCTACCCCAACTTTTGGACTGCTCTGAGGTTTGCATTTACTCAGCCAGTCACTGTGGTTCAAGCAGAGAGGAGCTTTTCAAAACTAAAGTTGATCAAGTCATACCTGAGGTCAACCATGTCCCAGGAACGGCTTACTTTCATACGATAACATCATTGAAAGAAATGCCAGAAAGGTCAGGTTTTAGTTTGTGTTTTCTGTTCTTAGTGCTATAGTGTAATAATTAGATTATCTTTAGTATGTTTTCACATTTGTGTGATTGGTGCTATTTAGAAAAGCTCTATTTATTCTATATTTTATTTGTATATTATTCTTAATATTTTATATTATTGTTGCTCTCTGCTCTTGTTACATTTTTTCTGATTGTATATATATCTGATTTGTTTATATATATATATATATTTTATTATAACAACATAAATGAAAGAGAAAATTTGATTTCTCAATTGCACAAATCCTTCATTAGAACATTTGAAAAACACACTTAAGAAAATCCAGTTATTTAACTATTGGAATTACAACAGGAAACACACTTTTATCTCTACCTCCAACATTGCCAAAAGACAATAAATACAATTTTGCACAAAATATGACAGTTATCTTATCCAAGTTATCTGAACTTAAATAAAAATACACTATATATGTATATACAAAATTCTACTCAAACATGTTTGTGCAGAATTTTGTGTTTTGAAGGGTGTCTCACCCTGGGTATAATTCAATGTAGAACCGCCACTGGGGTGCCTACATTTCATTACTGCCGACTCACAAAGCGGTGCGTGCTGGCTGCTGTTCCTCTAGCTTTCTTTAGCTTGAATGCTAATGCTACGTGGCTAACATCAGATCTGTGCTGCCTGCACGATCCGTCCTGCGCATGCGCAAGATATTCGCACATGCGCAGATGATAATGATCATGTTTTACCAAGGATACGGCACTGCACGATCTGTTCCATGCTTGCCTCCACGGGAAGCTAACGTTAGTTTAGTTAACAGCTAATTCAGCTAACCGCTAGCTGACAGCTTGATTCAATCTAAAATAACGTTAACTCAAACTAAACACTGGGAAAAGCAGGCTACAGCTAAATTAAGACTTTACAGTAATAACAATAAAGACAAGTATTAATTGATTGTATTTTAAATGAGCACAAGTAAAGTAGAACTGACGTAACAGCTGTTATATCATTAGCTTCCCAGTGGAGGCTAGCGTGGAACAGATTGTGCAGTTTCGTATCCTTGGTAAAACATGATTATCATCTGCGCATGCACGAGACGAATCGTGCAGGCAGCACAGATCGTGTACCGACAAACGTCACGCAGTCGACACCTGCCTTCACTTACATCTTAGCGCCAAAGCTGCCGCTAGAAACAACCTAACTCAAATCTTATGGACAACTTTAATTAATTAATTAATTAATTATAATTGATGTATTAATATTTTATTATAAAATAATGGTTTGTTAATGAAAATACAGCAAAAGTGTGTCATATATGGCTTTAAAAATATTAAAAATAACATGTTTAAGTTTATAAACTTAGATATTAGTCACCACAAGATGCTACTGAAGAAAACTGCAGAGGAGAAGGTGACCTATATATTGCACTGGAACAGAATAAATGTGTGACATGATAATGCTGCACAACCGACTTGATCATATTCAGAGATATTTTAAGTATATACCATCTCGCACACCCTTCCCACAGGATGTGAATACTGTACATTAACTGCAGAGAATATGGAGTGCTTGAAAAACAACAGTGTTGAATATTATGAGCGATACTGAAATTTATGTGAAGGAAATCTGAATTTCAAACAGCAAAACAAAAAAGCAAGAGGTGTTCCAAAAGGGAAAACAGAAAATGAAAAAAAAAGCATAATATGTAACTGGACTTAAATGTTTGTTGAAAACATCATTACATGGAAATTGCACACGTAATTGAATTGAATATGAACACAATAAAAGGAAATAAAGCCACACACTTTATATCATCATCAGTATTAATATTATCTAAACCAGATTGTATTATACTTTCTGAATGTGGGTGGATTATGGTATATAAAGAACTCTCTCAGGGCAATGAGATCTTTAAAAGGTCCCAGAATAACATAATTACTGCTATAACTTGCTGTTATTCAATCTTTGATATGCCCTCATCCAATGGCCCCATGCCCCTAATATGGCCATATTATATAACTATTGCGTCTAATTATGCCCCAATGTGACATTTATATGGCCTTTTCCAATGAATTGGTTCAGCCACCCACTGACTAAATCCTGGATAAATTATTTGTTGCTTCATATTTATATTTAAATTAACTATTTCTACAGGCTGCAAATTCCAAACTCATACTTAAGTTTCAAATGTCACAGGTATTTAACTTCTTACAACATTTTCTAATCTAAATAGGAAGCTCTAAAGGTCAATGAGGGTTGCTCTTAACCTGGGAACAGTATAGACTCTTTTTCCATCCTCACCAAAAAGTCATAGAAATTCACTTGAGAAATGTTATAAATATACTACAACATGAACAACGGTGAGGGCAAAATGCTGGAAAGTTCTCAAGACGGCACAGTATGCCACTGAAAACTTGAATCACATCAGAAAATTAGATAGAACAGCCAGTTTGGGATTTATTGGGACATTTGCTCTTCTCTAAACGAGTCTAGAATTAATCCAATTAACACTCTGGCTCTTTAACGATTTGGGCCAGTGGCAGTTGTTTTCATGTCTCCACTCAGAGAAAAACAGTTCTTCATGAAGGACAGTAAACAGGAATCTGCACAGTGCAAATCACACACAACACATTCACACACTTACAGAGCACAATCAATGGGGTGGTAATCACAGGGATACAGTACTTATGATATGCTGAAAACAGTAATGATTATATCAAGATACAGGCAATTCTGTAGAAAAACATCAACAACACATCACAATAAGTTGCATAACTAAAGAAAATAAAAAGTATTTTCATTAAGTAGGACTCATGTCTTGCACAGCAGTGTGGAGTGGCATCAGTTTCACTCACAGTTTTACAGACAAGAAGAAACTGTTCCCGAGTTCAAACGTCTCTCAATTAATTATTAAATGTGTTTTACAGGAAATTCAAAATAGCAAATTACTTCAAAAATAGCTAATTATATTTAAATAATAGCAATATTAGCCAGTATATCAATAACATTTTCGGATACATTATTTAGTAAAAGTGCTGATTTATCACGAACAAGTATCAAAATCACAAACTGCGATAGCTGTACCAGTATATCAATATCATATCATATATGTATACATATTGCAAATCTATTGTATGTATTTTTGTTGTATACAAAGCACTGACTGATGCCACGCCACAGCATTTATAGCCTAAGCAAGTTTTGTGACTGTGACTGTGGACTGTTGTCCCAGCAATCCACATTCACCTAGAAAATGTACAAAAATATCTGAAGAATAAATGCACAAAAAATAAGTGTCAATTCACAAATGCACCTCCAGTGCGCCATACTGTATGTGCTGACATTTTGCTAGGAAAACACATGTCGCTAAAAGCTTTTACAGTGGGTGATTTTATAAAAATGTGTCTCAATATTTGTCTCCTTTTGGGGGAACCAAGGTTCATTTAAGTCACTTAAGTCACACAAGTCTCAAGTGGCAACGTTTATTTCTGTTAATTAGGAATCCTTTCTGTTCATGGCTTTGTTCTTTAATCGTGTTACATTATTAATGGATTGTGTTCTCTGAGAGTTTATTTTCATTGTTGATTTGTGGACTATACATTGCAGAACTATCTCAAAATCAGACTTCATGACACCAGAATCTCAAGCCATGAAGTACTTAATCATCAATTCATCAAAAGCCTATATTGGAAGGGCACTGTTGTATGAGCCAAACAATTTTGTAAACTTAATTGTGTGAGCCCATCCACATATGTCTGCATGTATTGTGTGTGTGTTGTATGTAACAAGGCTCATTGTTTCTTCAACCTGCTGCTAAGATGTGCTTGTGGCCATCTGACTTACTGCATTCATTAATAAGAAACCAATGCTGTGATGAGATCATCAAGACAACAGACGGAAAGGTTCATCTCGTTACACTCTCTGGACAAATTGCCTCCGTCTTTTATGTTTCCATCACTTACTTGTTAAAGGAGCAGTTCTGAAAGGGCTATTAGATCTCATTAAATAAGGATAGTTAATTGATGGAGGAGCAAAGCTTAAAATGGTGATATCACAGCATGGGTCAGGAAAGAAAGAACACACTTGCCTCTCGTTTCTAAACCATTTCCACAGGCCTCTCCTGGTCCAGATAATCCACGTCGAACAGAATCTGGAACCAAGCTACAGCTGTGCCACTTGTGTGTCCTCCAACTACATGGAAACACAAAGACAGACTTTAGGATGGCAGTGTGTTATTGGAACAGTCCAATTTTGTTCTGTGTTTGGTAGGTAATTGGTGATCTGGACCACATGCAGCCAACATGCAACCTCTATATAGGCAGGGGAAACTACAATTTGTCATCACTGCTGCAATCAAAGGAAAACAATGTAATTCAACTTGTGCAATTTGTGTAAGCAACATTTCTAACTCAATTGGTATTTGATTGCACTGCTGGAAACACGAAGTGATGTGAAGCACATGCAGACCTCTCAAGTATTTCACTAATAATGCACTAACATTCTTCTCACCCTGTGCTAATATACTGCAGACACCCTTATCCTTGGATAGAAAAGGAAAATGGTTGGTTATAAATTGTGTTTTTACCTATACACCGGACACACAGGAAGTGATTCACAGTCTCTCTCTTCATACAGTGTGTCAGGGCACTC
Organism: Sander vitreus; assembly: GCF_031162955.1. Classification (NCBI taxonomy): domain Eukaryota; kingdom Metazoa; phylum Chordata; class Actinopteri; order Perciformes; family Percidae; genus Sander; species Sander vitreus. The sequence goes on from NC_135865.1 coordinate 9,918,763, forward strand.
TTGACCTCCATTAGCAGACCTCTGAATGATGGTTCTGTATCGAGACTGCGTGGCGGCAGTCACATTTTCTGTTGAACATGAAATACAATCTTCACAAAAAGGCTGCGTTCAGTGGCAGATTATTTGCACAGTTGTGTTCAAGTGAATGTTTTACAGGAGGAAGACAAAGTAAAATAATTCCCAGACAAAAGGCTGACACATAATGTCTGGGACACCAAAGAAATGGCGACACAATATCGCCAGTGTAATCTAATATCTCGAAGTTGATCTGCTCCTGATTAGCTTGCCCTTGTGGCTGTGATGTCCTCCATTTCACTGCAGTCTGTTTTCGGACACACCACACTGTAATGGCTTCATTTGGCTCACGCTCCAAGGCTCATTACACAACACTAATTACTAAACATTGAAAATAGTGCAATTAAGAAAGTGATTACATCATCAGCGGACCCAATGGACTACAGCATATTTACAGAGACGAGATGCTTGCCCGATTCTTTTAAAAACAATTACACACTTTTTGGATTTCCAAGATACTTACAGTACACATATTGAAACCCATTAAAATTCCATTTTCCTCTCGATGTGTCAGCTTAATGTAATGAACAGTTAACACTGTCATTTACTTTTAAGTGTAATCATTGAATATACTAGAGATATCAAGGGAGAGCATAATTGTATGGCAACATTTCACATTTTTAAACCTCTTTGGTGGCATTGTAATAACATTAACATGTGTGCCTCATACCTTATGAGGCGCTCCTCCTATGTCTTGATACTGTAACTATATGCAACAATTCAAATGCAACTAACTATTGTTTTCATTTTGAATTAAGCTACCAATTATTTTCTCAATCCATCGTTTCATCTTTAACATATTAGAAAAGAAAAGAGTTTTCCCAAAATGCAAGTTGACACATTGAAATGGCTTTCTTTTGTCTGACCAACAGTCCAAAACCCAAAGATTTATTTTCAGGTCACTACAAGAGAAAAACAGTAAATTTGTCATTTATGCTTGAAAAATGTGTTTTCACACATTTAATCAGTTATCAAAATTGACTAATTAATTTACTAACAAATCATTTCAGCTCTAATATTAAGTTCCATACAGATATGTAGTTAAAGGGGAAATCACACCTAAACTAAAGTTACAATGAATCAAAAACATATATTTTACAATTAGGGTTTTGAATCACTCTCTATGACTATACATTACTAATTCACCTTTACAAAATTGTTGCCATTTTACAACAACTCCTGCCATTAGTTAGCAATAGTCAGAGGAAGTTTTCTAAAAGGTTGTGGAGATTTTAGACAGGCATTACTAAATAGAGTTAATTGAAATTAACGAGAAGAGCTACCTGGCATACAGGTTGATGGACAGGCTGTCCATTCACTGAAGGGTGTCACAATGCAGTCTTTCTCGCAGGGAAGCAAACAGGGTCGAACCGATTCTGGACGAGCAGAATCTGAACACCTAAACATACAGACAAACAGTGGTCTTAAATTCTCTTTATCCCCAAGGCGATGAATGATAAACGTTCTTAGTCTTGCTGTTAACAGGACAGTGCAGTGAAACAACTGCCCTGTCCTTGACATCTACATCTCCCCACAGAAAACATGATTGATTACATGTCCCCCCCTTGCCTGCTTGCTCAGGAAGAAGGTGGACAAATAGAAGAAAATAAAATTAGTTTTATCACACATTCAGTTGTTTCCCAGGGTACAAATATTATATGAAAAGTAAAAATGTGCCTGCTATTCAAGCGCACAATGTGTCTGTAGTTTATTGTTAAAGCTGCACAAATAAAAATGTGTTATATTAACATGGATCAAAAATGAGTAATGTGAAAGGGGTGGCCTGTATTCACAAATACGCGCTACGGAGAAAATTATTTTGGATTTCCATCCCACAACTCAATTTTGATCAACCTCATCAGCCACAAAAGTAATCTCTTTTCAGCTAAACATCTCTGACAAACCCACTGTATACTACGAGCCAATCACCAAACAGCAGACAGACAACGTGACATGTTGATGGTGAAAAAAGGGGAGCATGTACAAAGATGAAGAGACAGATATTTTCATGAGTTGGTGGAGACCAAAACAGAGCAAAATTAAAGTTGCTCCATGTAGTCAAATGAATTATATCAGGACAAACACCATAAGATGTTTCATCCCGTTTTTAAGGCGGTACCAAAACAAACACTTATCTTGCTGATATTTCTCAATTGTCTATATGTATCCCAATCAGCATGTTCCTTGTCAGATGAAAATGGTCCCATGCTTTATCTCTTTTCCTGAAAGGAGATTTGAGTTCAGAGTTAATCCGAGGTAAATGTCTGCACTTAACTTTTGTTTGCAGGGGACATGTTAATCGACCACCTTAGTGAATTTGGAGTAGGAAAAATCCCAAGCGTTTTTAACGGCAGGTATTAATTGGACTCTATACCAATTAATATGTCTGCTAGATTCACACATAAATACTTCATTATTATGAAGTATTATGAACATATATCAACTTCATAGGGTGATATGTAAATGTATTTTTTAGCTCGTTCCACTGCCCTCAGGTTGCCAACAAAATTACAAATGAATGGAAAATTTAAGAATTACTTATATGCATTACTAATCAATAACAATAGTCAATACATAAATAAATACTCACAGTACTTGTATTTGTGGAATGATATGTAATGCATTGAATAGATTACAACTACAAAATGTGTTACCAGGACTGTGTGGCTAAAAGTAGGGGAAACCAGGTGCATTTATCTCCCCATATACATGAGCAGCCACAGAAGTCTCTTGTTGCTACCAAGGAGACAGAGTGTTCTAGGAGAAAAATCAATCAAAGTCCACAGCATGGCTGCTAATTAAATCTGAGAAAAGTGAGGATATGCAAACTGTTTACCAATGAATCATTCTTGCCATGCCAAGGACACCATTACCAGGTTTTAGAGAGCATTTTAAAGACTTTTACCAATTTATTTGTCTTAAGATAGAAAATAATCACTTATTTTCTCTGTACTAATGCTGCTGTATATCTTGTGTACCATGCAATGTTGCATGCAATCTTGAAGTGGTGCAGGATTAATGCAAATATGTAAAATCAAATAAGTCATGAGCTTTGATGTCTTCATCAACAAGCAGCCATACCCCCATCCCCAACACACAGACACACACAGAGAGACATCACCATTTAATTTCAGAGTTAGTGACTTCCTTTGCCCGACAACAGTATCCAGGTCTCACTAGAGACCCAGCATGGTATCACATCCTACTGGCTGCAGAAAGCCAGCACGCACAGGAATGAGATCAAAGTATATGCCAAAGCATAAGGAGGCAAGATACATAAAACCCAATCCTTCCAGCTTTATCCCTCCTCTTCTCTCTTCCTTTTTGCAGTGATGCATGCCAGGGGGCATGGCAACGCGATGGAGCAGCTGGGGGAATATCGTGTAGTACGCCCAGAATGAGGGAATCAGACTTACAGTCAAGGCCATGGTGTAAAAATGCTTGGAAATATTACATGTCTCTAACACATTATTTATTATTATCATTGCAATCAAATACATAATTCGTCATTTTCATATAATACCAACTTAGTTAAATACTAAATACTTCATACTCAATTTTATTATGTAATATGGAATATTTATTTGGGTGTGTTGTTACACCCCAGCACAAACTGGTTTGCTTTGTCTCTAGTATAACAATATAGTTTATTGTTAATAACAACAAGTATCCTAAATTAAAATGAATTAAAAATACATTATGAATTAATAATTAATTCAAAACTAAATATATCTTCTTTATTTTTTGCTTTTTACTGTAAATTTAACAGGGGTTGTAATCATTTTCATTAACAGTTATCATTGCAGTGCAGTATGCAATATCATTTATTTATCCATGTATAATAGAAAAGGTTATAGGTTACTCATATCAACCCTGCTTTAGTTGTGACAAAGGGGAGCAGAAATTAAACTCAAAATCAATCTGATGTGAGGGCTGAGGGCTCTGTACTTATACCAAGACAGACCCACTAACCTTTTATTGAGCCATTGGGCATTAAGGAGATTATTGCTAAGCATGAAATGCTTAGATGTTTGCTGACTGGAGTGACGGTTCTCAAGTAGCACAACATCAAATAAATTAGGGGAGCATCTACTCCTTCAGATTGGAACGATTTAGAAAATATTAGGGACATTCCTGTACTCTAAACACATTTCTAAGGTGGAAGCAATGGAAATGGAGTCTGAACTCTCCTATCTAGCAATATGCTGTCCCTTTTTTAGTCTGGGAAACATGCTACCACACAGTGTATGAGGCTTGAGATGTTATATGGACTGTGTCCATACAGAACAGTATACTTTTGGCATACACACACACATATATATTAATATTTTTTTTCACTCATGTCGAATATTTGGTCATGAAGAAAATAAGTGAATATGTCTATTCTTGAGTCCTTATGCCAGTATAAGAATGGCACTTTGGAACAGATTTTTTTTCTTCTGTCCATATCTGACACTGCTACTTTGCTTAGTTTTATATATACAGTACAACCCTGATTATGTCTTACACATTACATATCATGAAAAGACAGCAGAAATGACTTACTGACTAGCTACCTGAATAGCAACATGCAGGGCTATGTGTTAGCTGATGTTCCATTAAATGAACACTGCAGTTATATCTGAATAGCAAAGAAGTGATTGACTTCACCGCATACTGTACAGGCGAGATCTGTTGGTGGAGCAGAAATGACAGCTTTCATAAAGCGTCTGTGGTGGGAGATAGGACGTTCATAAGAAGAAAGCCTCGCCATAATCCACTTTATGGCCCTGTCAATAATATATCCAGCTAAAGAACGGCAAACTTTGTGAATTATTTATTAATCTGTCTTCCTAGTGTGGGCTTTAACATCATTACAGTGACAGCACAAAAGCCCTTAGCAGTGTTTGATATTGTATTGCTGAAAGAGGAGTAGATAATGGTGGAGCAAAACCAAAATGAATCTCAGGTTTAGGAAAAAACAAATCCTAAACCCAGGCAGAATGCACAAAAGAAGAGCTCAATGTACAAAGCTCTGGGGATATCATTTCACAGTGCATCAAGTTCTCTGGGTCATTTGTCAGTAAGTAAAAGCATACACAGTTTATCTTCAAGTAAAACACTTTTAGAATCTTTATTCTTGGGTGATTTTTCTGCAAGAGAAACATGATCACCTCTCAACTCCTTACCCAGATTTTACAAAGCTCTTTTACTCTTCACTTATAATTTACCATGTTCTAGTATCTAAAACTAAGCAAAGTAGCAGTGTCAGATAGGGACAGAAGAAAAAAAATCTGTTCCAAAGTATTGGCATAATGACTCAAGAATAGACATTTAAGTGAGACATATTCTTGTTATTAACTATAATCAGAATAGGTAAAACACAGATTGTCGGAAGGCTGAAACAACATATTCACTTATTTTCTTCATGACCAAATATTTTACATGAGTGAAAACAAACCTGATAGACCAGTGGAAAACATCTGCTCAATGTATACGAGGTCTGGTTCTCAAGTGAAAAGACAACACATAGCAGGCAAGGAGGTGTTACAGTTATTCAACCAACGTGTGAGCACATTTGGCTCAACACCATCCAAAGGTAAACAGGAGAAAGGAAGGAGGCAACTTATTGATTCACCTCCCAACAGACTCTGCAAAACATACCTGCAACTACATGCCTGGCACATTAAACTGTAAAGAAACAGAAAATTATTGAAAGTCTTAACATGTACGTACATATGCGCAAAATCCCAACACTGAGTTACAATATTATAGAATTGAAGTAGATATTGCATTGCCACTTTGGTATATACGCAGTCGATGCTGATGAGGTCTCTGGTCAGAGAGCGTACCTTTTACTTATGACAGGTCCAACATTCATCTTCGTGCAGCTGACTTTGCGGATCTGAACACCCATGGCACAGGTAGGGGTCCCATTCCAGGAGCTGGTTCCATTGAGATCCATGAAGGCATCCTCAATACAGGGACCCCAGGCTGAGGCCTCCCAGTAGAATACCATACAAGGGTGGTCATTGCAGACTCTCCACTCCTCCAGGGCTGTAGCTGCCGGACACTCCTTCCCTTCTGGCCACCAACACACAGGAAAGAACCGCAGAGTCAAAGGAATGAAGACTGCTGTGTGACTCAATAGTGCTAGTCCAACAAAGCATCATTATTATGCACAGTGCATGTGATTATACTATAATACATTTTACCTAAAGTAACAAGCTGTAGTTAGCTGCTGGAAGTCAAATGTTAATATTATCATTGACCACTGGCTGCTTGACGACAAAACAAATGTTGGCCCTGGTTAGCTGAGCAGACACTTTACAAGTTACAGCTTGTAGAAGTTGTAATTCCCAATGAAAAGTCACAGTAAGGTCACTTGTGACAGAATTTACGCGCAAATGCAAACACTGCCCACAGCCACACCACAACAATCTTTCCAGTCCCTGCTCCCTGTATCCTGGCTGTCATACATCGAGTCATTATTTGGACACATCCAGTACAATTCTATATTCAACCTTGATGACACACTGAAAGCAAGAAATCTGTAGAATGTCCATGTATTCACCAAGATGGAGTGTATACTGTAGCTGTGCAGGAGGCTACCACATGCAAAATTAATATTTTTTAAGTGACTTTCTACTGTATTTGCAAACAGGTGACACCGCCAGTTCAATGTGATCATGCTGAGGCAAACACTCACATAGAGTGCATATAAGTAGCAAATATGTGAAAAATATAAACAAGTATTTATAGAGTGCTATCTTTTTAAATTTCATGCAAAAACTGATTGTGTTTGGCTCCCCCCACACCCCACACACACACACACACACACACACACTTTTGCCAGCAAGCAGATAGCCAGCAATAAACAACACAGTATGAAACCTGTGTGAGATTCTTTCATCAGCTGTTGCAGATATGTGTTTGGTTACAGGGATTAATGGGTAGTAGCTGGCTGCCAAGACTCCGCTGTCTGACTTGAAAACACACTTGTAGTACACAGATAAAATACTTGCAAGAGAAAGAGCCCTTGATGATGGATGGTCAACTGAAACTTCAAATGTTTTTGAGAAGAAAAATGTCTAAATAAGACTCTTTTGCCTTTGACTTTGGCTTAATCAACTTTTATTTTTTTGTGTTTGCTGAATTGAATTTTGAGTTGGTCTATGGGTTTCTCAGTTTTGATTCCCAGTGACAATATTAATATAATATATCATGCATTTTATTTACTGTAATAGTTTTTCTGTAATACATTCAGCACTGCACTCCCACGAAAATCTGACAATCTAAGGAAAATAAAATGTCCCAGTTGTGACATTTTGTTGATGTCTGGAAAGTTCTGCACTAAAACCCCCAACAATAAACACAGCAAATAAATCAGATTCATAAACACCACAAAAATATTCAAAGAAGTCAGAGGGGACGCTGCAATACCTTTCCCCGGGATGGCCAACACAGTGCGTGTGCGGCTCTGTTGACCCTCTGCAGTCTTGGTGGTACAGCTGTGTGAGCAGGGTGACCAGGGGGACCAGGAGCCAACCACACAGTCTGAAGGACATGCCACCTCGCAGGCCACTTCTGTGGGGGGAGGGTCGTCTACACAGAGGGCAATCGGCACAGGGGAGGACCCTGAGAAAGGCAGGTTAAGATAAGAATATTGAAATGGAGACATTAGCATCAAGGGTTCAATATAAATCATGATGACACTGATTACACTTTTACACGTTTACACTTCATGTATCTTGACCTGACCAGACAACAATCAGATAGGGCTTCAAATCCTAATCCAGGTCAGGGATGCATGGAATCACAAGTTTATGTGAGAAGCACAGAGTACACAATTACAACAGGCATTACTATGCATCTGGGTTGATCTGATTCAAACTTGTAGGGCACACATACTGTACATGTGAATGCACATAAGACAGACTGATTAAGCAGGTGTTTTAGAAAAATTCCATCAAACACCAATAGAATTTCATTTCATCTAAGGAAAATTATAAGGCTATTCAATTGGTATTCAGAGATAGTTTTAAAAGCTATTCTTCAGCCTTCATATTGCAGTCATGTTATGAAATATTTATCACAGCTCCCAGTTAACTCTTCTTTTAGGAGTGAAAGAACTACAGGAAAGACAGATCCTTTTCTCTTTACTGCACTTCCATGATAATGACTCTCTTAGTGTGTGATTAAACACTGAAATTACAGAAAAATATTCTAGCAATGAATGTTATTGTTATTACTGTTTGTTGTTACCGTTTATTAAAACAAAAACATCCCTTGTATTTTTTTCTGGGCCCTGCCCAGAGTTAGCAGAGTATCACAGATTTCTCAAAGGTCTCTTTGTCCAAGAGAGAGAGAGATGAATTGGAGAAACAGGGATGCCATCCTGATGTCAAAACAATGCCAGCAGCAGCCAAAGCATTGTTTTTGGATATACGCTCACACACAGCAGTATCATTAACTTGGTTGAACTCTGCCACTAAATCATGGAAAATGGTTGAACAATAACAACCCCAGGGCAGATTTGTCATCAATTTGTCTTTTTTTTTTTCTTCTCTGAGGGAATACCCTTAATGCATAGCAGGGCAGTGGAGAGAGCAAACGTAGGTATCACCTCATCAGATAGATGTGAAAGACTCGGGGGAGTTTGAAAACATTTCGGCCATTTAGTTAAAGGGTCGAGATCTCAAGCTAACAAAGTAACTGGTGTGTGTGCAGGAGGAGATGTTAGTCTGCTTGAAGAGATGCTTAAGACAAGGCAGCTTTATTTGTATAGCACATTTCAGCAGCAGGGCAATTCAAAGTGCTTTATATAAAACATTAGGGTTGTGCAGTTGAAGTTAACAAACAAAATAATTCTCAAGCACTCGGTGGAAGTGACACTTTCACTCTTAGCAAGGAAGTTCATGGATGGGTCGATGATGGAGTTACATTTAACCTTGTCATTGTTTCGGATTGTTGCAATAATAATAAACATTATTGCTTTCTTCAAACATAAAGAAAGCATATTTGTCCCATGTTGATAAGACCATTAAAAACTTGAAAAAAAATCCCTTTTAAAGTACATTTAGAACAGATAAAGATCAGTGATTAATTTGCAATTATTCACGAGCCTAACAACCCAAATTGCCTATCATCTTTGACTGCCTATTTGGCCTCAATAAAACAATGGATGAATGACAATGTTTTAAAACTCAACAAAGACAAAACAGAGATACAGCTGTTAGATCCTGAGAGAGAAGAAACCGTTTAATAGGCTTGGGGACGTGGCTCATCAGACCAAATCGGAAGTGAAAAGTCTTGGTGTCATTTTAGACTCTGATTTAAGCTTCAAAGCTCACATTAAAAAAGTGACCAGGACAACATTAGTTCACTTAAGAAATGTGGAGACCATTCTTGACAAACCAGGATGCGGAAAAACTGCTTTTATAACTAGCAGGTTGGACTACTGCAATGCACTCTTCACTGGCCTACCAAACAAACTGCTAGAAAGACTTCAGCTGGTTCAGAATGCTGCCGCAAGACTTTTAATACTCTCTTCATACATGTCAGACCTTTTAACTCCTCATAAGGCAACACGAGCCCTCAGATCCTCTGATACTGGTATTTTAACTGGTATATATATATATATATATATATATATATATATATATATATATATATATATATATATATATATATATATATATAACTGAATAAATAAATTAGGGCTGTTAATCGATTTAAATATTTAATTGTGATTAATCACATGATTGTCCATAGTGTCCTACTTTGGGAACAGTTAAAATACCAGTATCAGAGGATCTGAGGGCTCTTGTTGGCTTATAAGGAGTTAAAAGGTCTGACATGTATGAAGAGAGTATTAAAAGTCTTGCGGCAGCATTCTGATCTTTCTTTATAATTACACTTCTGCAACTACACCAACTCTACATAGATCTGGAGGCAGTAGCGCTTGAAAAGGAAGTATGCTGATACTTTACATAATTGTTTTGAACTGGCAGTGAGATTTTAAGCGGTGGGAAATATATTGTTCTGGCTCACCATGGCTCCCACCCAGGTAATTATTTCAGGTGTCCGTGCTTTACACAAAGTGATCATAAAATGAAACACGGATGCACCACAGATATTGTAAATCAACCTCTGACCCACATTCAGAGGGACGGACATGGAGTACTGAATCTTTACCATCTATCAGTTTCAGAGTATCTGTTGCCGAGAGAAGAGACATATTTTTCATTTGGAGTGTAAAAATGGACAATGAGATACGGCAAGACAATGTTTAAACACTGTGAAGATATATGTAATATTTCTGCATTAAAATGTCTAAATGTCTTTGGTCGCCTATCAATGGTGTCATAAAAAGTTTGACCCCTCTAGTTTCTCTAACTATTGACAACAACCCGGGAAACGCCCACAAACACCAGATGATACGTTAATTGTAAATCTTATTGAAATTGAAAGCATGTACTGCCCGCCCTGTAGTGAAACAGAGCCGATGGTTTCTCTTTAATCAGAGCTGTCACATAAGAATGTAACAAAGCCTGAAATTTGGATTTATTGTAAGAACTTTATCAACCACGAAAAGTAAGCAGGCAATAAACCGAACCAAGTGACATTCAGTACATCGGACAATATATGTCCAGTGCTATGCAAATGCGTGCTTTGCAACTCATGGCTACTGTATGTTATCTATATAATCCTTCAGGAAACATCAACACCTAATATTTGTATGACATTAGATACAATATTCATATTGCTATTTCCACCAAATATTCACTAAATGAGGTGCAAATTTAATTTTTAATTCAATAGTTTTTAAATTATACTGTGCTTACAGTACAAAACAATACCATGGCTGGTTAGTTGTTGTTGGGAACACATTGTAAGTCATTACCTGCTGCATACTGCTATAAGGCTTTATAGTTTCATCAAGAATGCCAGAAGAAGCACCGACCCAAGCCAAAACCTCACATACAGTAATGGTGCACAAACTGGTGCAAGGCTGTCAGAACACAAACATCCTCTATATTTAGTTAACCCTAGTAATCCATAATAAGGCAAAAATATATATGAGGCTAGTTTAACACGTTTACAATTACAACCTTCACTTTTACATTAAACAATAGATGAATATGCAAGTATGCAATGTCATGCCAAACATAGCAGGTTTCCTTGTGCTCTAGGCATATTTAAAGATTTGTTTAGACGTATTATTGCCAACAGTAGAAAATCAGTAATTATGAAACTGTTCTGCTTGAGGCCTAATGAATATGTTTGCAAACTAAACTAACAAAAGACTGACAAAGCTTTGCCTGGAAACAATGCCTAAAGAAAATTGGTATGATAACATGAATTCAAATACTCAACTTGGGTATGCGTGTATAAGTGTGAGTGTGTATATGTGGGGGGATGGTGGTGCAAATAGATAGCTGCCCTAGGGGTCCTTTTGCATTATTAATACAGGGATCTGTAGCTGGGGTTCTTACTCAGATATAATACCACTGCCTCCTGCATGCAATTTCAACATGATTTCGATTCTGCTCGCCCACCCACCAATTAATCTTCGTCATTGTTATTATTCAGGTACATGTAGAAAAAAAAAAGTCCTCGCCTTTGCTTAAAAGTTAATAATCACATCCACTCTGCGCGGGCAGCTTTTGAGACAAAGCAACAAGGCAAATTGGAAAAAAAAACACTTTGAACATCAAAGTGACCTCTGACAAATTGGGTCACTAATTAATGTTTTTGCTGTATCCACCTGTCAATCATGTAACTTTTGAATTTCATTATCAGTAACAGTCTCACAGCCAAGTTAAGGGCTGCTTTTCTGAGTTCATCATCGCCTGAATATTGTTGACCAGTCGAGGAGAGATCATTCAGGCTGATGGTAACCATGCTGCTGAGCTATTGTTGTTGGGTTCAGAAATGGCAGAGCCTCAGTTGGTTTGGGAAGGTCCGCCAACATCTATCTATAAGAGGTTAAATCGGTCATGTCTGCTGTCAGTCACAGGTGCAGCCAGTATGTTGGAGTCAGCGTGCCCTGTGGTTGGTAGTTAGATCGGGAAATGGGACCGACTACTCTGGTGTGAATGGACGGTGTGCAGAGAGTGGGAGCTGTCAAAACAACTTTACTAAGCCTGGGGCGAAAGGCAAGTGGGTAAGGCTAACACAGCACTTTTTTACTGTTCCATAGTTTAAAGCCCAATAAAGTAATAGTGGAATTCAATAAGCGCCCATTAGCCTCCCTGTGTAAGATGCCATATTATTTTAATTTCATTCCAGCTCAAAAGTGCATGTAAGGCAACTCCTTATCCACATAGCTAACACAAAGATGCAAATACCATAGTTTAAAGTTTAAAAGCTTTAGTCTCTGCATGAATGCCACATGATGAGACAGGAGGGGTCTTCCTAATTGGATACGACCTAACACTCTCTGCTGTCACCATAAGATCTGCCTCTTGTCAGTCATAACTCAGTCAAGTTAACGGGCAAATAAAAATGCATATACTCAGAATGTTTTATGGCAAATAAAAATATGTTTTAGACTAATACAATTCCTTCTTCACTTAAACATTGAAAGGTTTATTATTTCACAAAACATTTTGAATAATTAACCGATGTGAGGGAAAGATTGACAATGTAGAGTAAGGAGCAATATTATATTGTTCTAAAACAGTAAGCAAATTCAAAGAATCAGAATAAATACAATAGCAATTAAATAGAAGACGCAACAAAGAAAGATAAAAGAGATTCAACAGGACTGATAATAGGAAAATGCAATTACCCATGGTAATGAACATATCACACAGAGGGCCAAACAATCTGAAAATCAATTATGCAATGCTTTTGTGCTAAAGAAAATGCTAAAACTCACACTAATGCCAGAGTTGTCAGCTAATCCGCTCATATAAGTCTCACACATGTATTAACAGGTAAAAGTCCTACAGTCATCATTTTCGGAAACCCTGCTTCAGTCAGAATGACACATCCACTAATGCTGTTCTGTACTCTTTGAGGACTGTGTCTCTTATCCACACAACCTAAAGTGGAACGGAAGATAGCAGGAAATATGTGAGGAGAAGGATAAACATAAGACAGCTAAACGTGTGTCCAGAGTGTGTGACGCACCAGATTGATGCACTTTCGTAAGAAAAGTATCGTTTCATCTCACATTAGCTGTTTAAGTGTAATTACTAATGTTAACTAGCATTTTAGTTAGAAATAATTAGCCTGTGCCTATGTTATCTCCTTACATATACCTACGCTCTCGGTCTCTGCAATATTCGGAAAGATTGAGATTTCTCTTGGCACAGCTACCAGAAGATTTACAACTTTCAGACACGTTGCTCACGTCACATTTACATCGTCTGTCTCAGTTTGAGGCTGCACAGTAACGCTCAGCCATCACCGGAAAAGTGCTACTAATGGCCTTCACTGGTCTCCGTCCAGAGCAACGGGATCTGTTGGTCCATTCTTATATAATGTCTATGGCTGAGCCCCAAAATGTCTTTAAACACGCCTGGGACAGTTTATTCCATCTCATCTATACCTGAGTGGTTTAAGGAAATACCTTAGTATTTGCTAAGCAATAAAAGTTGGGCTTTAGGTGATAGAAGATGCTTTCTGATTGCTTGAGCAGCCATAGATAATAATTTAAATCCCCACCATAAACTTTCCTCAGACAACTTCACAAGTTTTTAAGCTTTGAAATGCAAGTAGTTTTATGCTGTTATATTGGAAACCAAATGGTTACTCAATCAAGGAGTAAAGTGGAGAAAACACTCCGTATCTCTTGGGCACCTAATTAAAGTTCACAATCTTAAAAAGTACCTGCCAGTTCAAACACCTATTCCACTTGGGTGTAAAAATATGTTAACATCAACAAAAATTACCTTCATGGCTTAACTTTTTTTTTGTAATATCTTCATCCAATGCAGCTGCACACTGGGAGCATTTGTAAACCCATGCTCTGAGTGACTCAATACACTGACATTAAACTGAACCATTCGGCCCTCAGCAATCAATACGAGTTGGGTATTTGTATGTTTTGTAAAGGAAAATGTAAAGGTGTCTGTTTAATCGGATTTCAACACAAAAACCAAAGTCTTTCACCGACAACATTGTCAGAATTCACCTTTTAAACACATTGTAAAATGTTTTGGTGGGAAAACATAACTCAACGTACAGCAGCTGATGTGAACCTGATCTTATTACATAATGTAAGAACATAAGCTTTATTTGTAGAGCAATTTAATAAGAGTTCAACTTAGGGCTGGGCAATATATCGATATTATATTGATATCGTGATATGAGACTAAATATTGTCTTAGATTTTGGATATCGTAATATCGTGATATGACATAAGTATTGTCTTTTACTGGTGTTAAAGGCTGCATTACAGTAAAGTGATGTACTTTTCTGAACTTACCAGACTGTTTTAGCTGTTCTATTATTTGCCTTTTCCCCACTTAGACATTATGTCCACATTACTGATGATTATTTATCTAGATAGAAAGCTATACCAATTGTCAACCCTAGAATATCGCCGCAATATCGATATTGAGGTATTTGGTCAAGAATATCATGATTTTCTCCCTCTACTTCAACTCAACTAAATAGAAGTGAAAAGACAGTAGACAACGGTCAGTAAACACAATACAATTAACAGCATACACTTAAACAAGCCAGGTAATAAAAGGTACATGTTTAACTGTAATTTGAAATCAACTTAAGATTCAGTGAGGTAAATGACCCAATGATCCAAAGCTCCAAATACTGTATGAATGTTCTTTTGACTGGGTGCCGGGTTAAGGCAGGTTTTAAGTGAATGAGAGAGAAGGCTTCTGCTTAAAAGGGGGACAGAGTGAAACTAGACCAGGGCAATAGACTGACTTACTTAGGGAGTTCCTTCCAATCGGAAATGTCTTTAATCAAACATACAGACCAAGATGAGCTGGATTGCAGACAGGGTTTGTTTGTTTTTTCCCCAGAAACCTTTCACTTCTGTTCCATAAACAGAATGGAACTACAGCTCAAACATCTTTGAGGAACCCAGCAAACACAAAACAAATACATTTCTTTTTAGAAAAAGACAGGTATGTCAGCTAATTTATTTAAATGATTAGAAGGCAAGCTGCTATTATTGAAAGTGCTTACTGTTTATGGCAACATATCAGATTATTGTAAACAATTCTTTCATCTTTGCAGCTATGTCACTCCTACTAGGGCTGCACGATATGAGGAAAATATGCGATACGCGATAACGTTGAATATCGCGATAACGATTTTACTTGCGATAAATTAACAGATATTAAAATGTACTTAGTTCTTATTCTTCTAAAATACAAATTGCTTGTTGAATTTAAATTAGGGCTGTCACCATTAATGCGTTAATCGTGATGCGATTAAGGGCCGAGCATAACGCGTTCATTTTTTTTTAATCGCATTAATCACATGCCGGCATTTATTAATTTATTTAACACTTCTGAATGGCGCTTTTTATTTTCCAAAACTGCCGGACGGCTCAGTAGACAAGTCGAAAGCCATATGCACATTGTGTAAAGAATGTTTTTAAATATCACCGAAGCACGTCAAGCTTGAGCTACCACCTATGGAGCTAATTAACGTTGACTCTGGTTGATGCTACCCACTAGCATGCTACCCACTCGGGCAAAGCACTATTTTGGAGAGTGCTACTTGCCGACCTGTGGATGAAACCAAATCCCAAAAAATTACTACAGCTCTTGCAAAACGTGTGGCAACTAACTGCAGACCTGTCAGCATCGTAGAGGACTCGGGTCTTAAAGACGTACTACGGTTGGCATATTCTGACCCGTCTCATTGCCGTCGAGGGGGACAGTAGTTTTCACGCATACATAGCATGTGTGACACAGAGATAAATTCCAATCAACTATGTTGACATGGCAATAAAGTTTTGAATTGAATTGAGAAAGCAGCCCAACTGGAACTGCTGCAAGGTGTGCAAACGCTGTCTCATTATCCGGTGATCACTGGACGTCAGTGAGTAATCAACATTATTTAGGAGTTACTAAACACTATAGTGACTCTGGTAAGGATAGGGATTTTTAGTTTTTTAGTTAGGTACTTGGAGGAATTGTCCAATAATGACAGATTCACACATTTTTCTTTTGTTTACAGTAAATAATAATAAAATAAGTTTATTGTATAACAAATACAAATCTTAAACTAAAGTTCATAAAGTAACTTTCTTTGCATTCATTTGATTCCCAATCAAGGTAACACTGGTAAGAATTGCTTTCCATTGTTAAAATGTACTTAAAAACTGTTCTGAAATGCAAAATAATAGAATTTTAATCAAGTGATAAAATATGTGATTAATCGCGATTAACTATAGAAATTCAGCGATGAATCGCGATAAAAAAAAATCGCGATTAAACATTCTTTTATTGAAAAAATTTAACATTAATAAACATTAACAACAATACCACAGTGCAAAACAAATCGCGAATAAACATTCTTTTATTGAAAAAATTTAACATTGAATTGACAATAACAGGCACCACTAAAAAATAATGACAGTTGCACTTTAAAGTGCAGATTTCTACTCATATTTTCTTTCAACTAACATAAAAAATCTCGTAGTGTCACAACCTTTCGCGATATGTGATATTGTGCAGCCTTAACTCCTACCTCCCGCTCCTCTCCGCCTGTCTCACATTGTCAAATATTTTCAGCACTTAAAAGTGAAAATGGTTGAAACCATGTGAATAGAGGCTATGTATGCAGGTACTATACTCTCCACAGTCAGTCTAAACATTCCTGCAACAGCAGCTCCAGACTCCTATTGCACTTTTCACAGAACTGTAATATATTATTGAAAACTCTTTACACATTTTGGTGCATTAGATATAATGCACCAAACTGTCCTTGGAACATTTTCTTAAAATCTTATGTAATACTTTCCTAAATTGGTGTGACAAAGGTAATGTGGGAGATTATCTGAGGAAAATGGCACCTTCAAATTCTGGTATTAAAATGGAAATAGAAAGCCATTTGTTTTCTAATCAGTTGAGATTTTGTGAAGAATTCATAAACTTTTTTATAGTAGAAAGGTTTTTTTGTTCTTATCTCAAAACAGACTGGTCCAAATTAAATCAGCGTTTGAACAGATGACCATCGCTGCAATTGTTTCTGGAGAGGACTGTTACTTATCTTCAACAATTCATCCACTTAGGTACAAAGAGCTTAGTTGAGTAAGTGGAGTTGGCCTTCAGGTTGTTGTTGTTGTTGTATCTGTAAAAAATATTGAGTGGGCCAGTAATATTGTGAAGTGGTATTCACAGTGAGTTAGACTTATTAGGGCCCGAGCGCAGACAGCGGCGAAGGCCCTATTGAAACTGAAGGAATTATTATTATTATTATTATTGCGGCAAATGAATTTCCTTTTTGAGGGGCTTAACATATTCAAAAACTCACCAAAATTGGCGGGCGCATTAAGTTTGGTGAAAATGTATGTATTTTAAGGGTTTTGGGAATAGGCGCACAAAAATGGCTCGCTAGCGCCCCCTACAAAAATGTAGCCCTTGCAGTGCGTTTGACGTAGACTCACAAAACGTGGTAGACATATGTAGCATGTCAAGACGCACAAGAAACGTCATTGAAGTCATACCCTAAACCCAACAGGAAGTCTGCCATTTTGAATTCAATGTTCAAAATGTGTGCGATTTTTGCCATTTCCACGTCGTACTTTAACAAACACCTCCTAGAGATTTAATTCGATTAAACTTCAAATTTGGTCTGTGCCATCTTAAGACATTAAATATGAAAAGTTGTTAAAAGAAAAACTTTTCGTCATAGGGCGTTTCCGTGGCGGGGTGGCCATTTTGTGCATTTCGCCGCCGAAACAGGAAGTGGGTGTAACTCGAGTGTACATTGTTCAACTGGCTCGAACCTTTTCAGGATTCATAACACTCCAACTCTGAGGACATTTACTGGACAAGATTTACTCAAAGTCATAGCGCCCCCTAGTGGCAACAGGAAGTAGGCCTTAAAGTCAAGGTGCTATTGACCCTTTGCAAACACACAAACCACGTGACGGCGCCATGACGGACGGCGGAAGCACAGGCTGGTAGTAGTAGACGAGCGGAAAGTTTCATAGTTTCAATCTGTTTGAAATACATAACACTAAATAGACTGTATTTATGGCTTTATATGGCTTCTTCTATTGAACAACAAGTTGTCGTGCCGTTATCGGTCGAGTTAGGGCATCTGGTAGGTGCTCACAAAGAGCAGTATTTGGAGAAGTTGGAGAATGCAGGATTGCATACCGACCCTTAATTCGTTCTCCCTCTGTTTTCACGGACCTCATTAAATCACCGACTCTGCCCGACTTCAGTCCACACGATCTGTACCACTATGTGGTAAACGGGGTATCCCCATATACTGGTGCTGATCTCAAAGCTTTTAAAAGTCTGGATGCTTCCCAGTTCTTTGTAGCTGGCTGGGTTACAGGTTCGCAATGCTACGCTAACGGGGGGGGAGGTACCTCATAATGGCAAAGATAAGACATCAATCTCGGGTTTATTTTGTATTAACATCTATTCTTTACTTAAGTAAAGATTTATATAACACGTAGCCCATGTTTTTAGAGGACATGGTCGGTCGTGGCTACCCACATACCGTTGTTCACTGGGTGTGCCAATGCAACTTCCTAGCTAATGCATGCCTGAACACATCCCAGCTCTGGGAAGTGCACTCATTAATTATCTATCACACGTTAATCCATGCAGTAAATCACGGAGTGTCTATGTAGTAACCACACATAATTGTAACATCTAGCCATCTTCTTATCTGTGATTATATTCGCTGTGTAGCCTATGTTTAGATTTGACCGGTGGATATTACGACGCGATGGGCAGCAGCTAGCGAGCAGTCCAAAGCTAGCTGCAGCTAGCTCGTCAGCTAGCCGGGGTAGGAGCTCCGCAGACCATCATTTAACTCGTTTTTTAAGCTAGTTTCCGTGCCATGTCATCTTTAATTTAACCAATATTTTTTGTATGTGTTAAGTTAAATGATCAAGGGAACGGCTTTCTTTTTTGGATATGTAGCTAGGTCAGTGAATAACCAATGTTAGCTAGTTATGTGGGTCATCATCGGGTTGGACCTGTTAGCAGGACAGCTGGTTAGCACGGCAGCTAGCTGGTTGAGGATCATTTTATTTATCACTCTTTTAAAACAGTAAGGCAATACATACACATGCTTGTGTTGGTGAGGATTACTCTTCATGCTTGTGTTGGTAAAGATTACTCTGCAGATTGTGAATGTGAGAACACAAACACGAACAAAAACGTACGAGTTTAGCTTGCCGTCCATCTACAGCATAGCTCTTCCGTCATGGCGCTCATAATTCGCGCGAGTGGAGCGTGACGTCACGTGCAAAGGGTCAATACTTTAACAAACTCCTCCTAGAGATTTCATCCGATGGACTTCAAATTTGGTCTGTACCATCTGTCAGTACCGATCCGTATCGCCTGTAAGAGCCGTTCTGCGCGTGCGCATAATTACGTAGTAGAAAACTATGTCCCTGTGCGATTTGTACCATGCATGCGTTGAAACACTTTACGACCAAACATCACAACATTTTTATTAAATGTTTATTATACAATAGTCATAGCTACAAACAATCGAGACTTTTCACTGATCCAAAACCGTGTAGCGACGTCGTTGTTGTGTTGTTTATGTTAATGTTTTTACTTTTAATACTTCGTCTTGACTAATAACCATAGACTGTCTATTATTAATGCGATTAAGTGTAAACGTACATAAGTGTCCTTTTGAAGACAGGATGACAGCTCTTCCAACCACCACTGCTGTATACCACTATAGTAGCTACATGCTAACGGCAGTAAACATGTCATCTTAGTTGGCAATGTTGTTAAATTCTCCCCAATTCCGGGTCACATTCCTGCTGAAACATGTCCAATTGTGTAGTGTTTGGTTCAGAAGCCTTTATCTGCGATTTTTGACGTTAGAAAGTACTGCTTCGTTCCACTACAATCTAACGTTAGCATACTCATAGCTAACTATTGTAGCTGCATGCCAACGCGACATAGCGGAGTATATATAGCTAGCTATATATGTAGCTACGTATGTAGCAGGACTTTGTAATGTAAAAAATCACCAATAAAGGCTTCTAAACCAAATACTAAACAAATACAAATACAGTAATTTGCTTTTTCATTTGGGGTGAAATGTCCAGCATTGAGCTACATAATAGTTTGCTAGGAGTTAGCTGGTCACGCATAGAGATTTCATTTGTAGCCCTGTTTTTACCTGATACTTTCATAGAAGTACAAACACATGAAGTGAGAGGTATACACATGCTTAAACTTTATTTAAAGCATGATTAACCTGAAGCAGGACGGAGTCATGACTTAAAACACCAAAGCAAGGCTTCTAGCTCAGGCTAGCTAGCGTTAGCAAATTACCTTCAATTTTGCAAAGAAATGATGAAAGCCTGGATGGCCGGACGACCCTCCGTCACTGTCTAATGTTTTCTTCTGGTAACCAGAAATGTCCAAACATCCTTACGCCAATGCATGCATAGAGCTGTGAAGTTTGCCGGTGTTCGCGCAAGCGTAGAACTGATCAGGCAGTGTCGTAAAACACGTTGAGTTTCTGCGCATGCGCTGAATTATGCGCATGTGCAGAACGGATTTTACAGGCGGTACGGATCAGGTACTGACACCATCTCAACACCTTAAAGATGAAAAACTTTTCGTCGAACAGTGTGGCTGTGACGTGGCGGCCATTTTGAGTGTTTAGCGATGAACAAAGAAGTTGTTGTAACTTGAGTGTACATTGTCGTATCTGCCCGAGACATCTACAGGCCAAAATTGACTTTTGGTCATAGCGCCCCCATGTGGCAACAGGAAATGTGCCTTATATGACAAACATCATCCGATTTACATGATTTATTTATTATAATGTGTGGTCTACAGCATGATACTGAGCCGCCCCCTATACTTTTACCACGCCCCCTTTCTCAGGCCATGCCCCCTTTCATAACATTTGAACCGTTTAAGGTAGAGTATTGTGTGAGGTATCATTGAACTCAGCAGATAGTTCCTTCTTCATTGGTGATGGTTTGACCCACCCCCTAAGCTTTAGCCACGCCCCCTTTTATAACTAATGACCCGTTTGATGTAGACCCTTGTCTAAGGTATCATTGAACTCAGCAGAGACTTCCTTCTTCATTGGTGATGGTTTAGCCTGCCCCCTATGTTTAAGCCACGCCCTCTTTCATAAATGCTGACCCATTTAAGGTAGAGTCTTGTGTGAGGTATCATTGAACTCAGAAGAGAGTTCCTTTTTAATTGGTTATGGTTTGACATGCCCCCTATAATTTAGCCACGCCCCTTTTCACAGCTAATGAACTTGTCTTGTGTGAGGTATCGTTGAACTCAGCAGGGAGTTCCCTTTTCATTGGTGACGATTTGCAGTGTCTGAGTGCCGCGCAAATGCACGGTCGCAAGGAGCGGCGTCCGCCAGTAACCTCGACGCACGCAGAGGTGTGAGGACCCATCCATTGCTGCTTGCAGCTTTAATTTGCCATTATGTTATTATACTATATTACTCATTTACAGTGTTGGGAGTAACGTGTTACAAAAGTAACGCAATTACAGTAATGTATTCCTTTTTGCTGTAACGCAGTAATAAAACGGATTACTAATTAAATTTTGGTAATATTATACTCGTTACAATCTCAGTAACGCGAGTCACAACGCATTTTAATGCAACATTTAGTGGTGCATTGTTTTTTTTAAGAATTCACCAACACCGCAACACACTTCTTCACAGGAAAAATTGTAATGTGAATTGTAATGTATTCGATGGTTGAGATGACTGCAGAGACAGATACATTTGCGAGATGGACATTATTTTCCGGAGTTATTACGCTGCGTTGAAGTGAGCTGTCCTGTTTCTGTTCCCGCGGTCAGAGCCAGATCCAGAGACGGTACGGACAACATCTGTGTCCCAACAGGTGACGCTATGTCATCGCGGACAGCAGTGTGTCCGAGCTGCTGACAGATATAAACATGTCGGGAATTAATGTTGAGGCTTGGTACATGTAATATCATTGCATTTTATCAGCCGTGGAGAGTAACTACGCCTGTAGTGGAATGGCTTCAAATGACGACCAAAAACACTTGCCTTTTACTGTCACCATTTACTGTTCAATATGTTGCAGTTTTACAAACAAGAAAGTGAACAACTTAAGCTGGACAGACATGTTGCATCTCAGTAAGCTAGCAAGAATACACAACAGACAACTTCCGTGTAGCTTACTTCAAAATAAAAGCACTTCCTGCAACGGTTCGCAGTAAAACTAAATTACTGTTAAATAAGGTTGTGTACCTTTTCACAAATCAGCTGTAAATCAAGAACTATAAATAATGTAAATAGTGAGTTTTAATCACACTTTAATTGAACATTAAACAACAAAACAAAACAACATGAATTTCTTATTCAAGTTCTATAAACAAACATGCTATAAACAAACACTTGCCTATTGTACGTTTTACTTATCTATTTTTATAGCTTTAGTTACTTTGCATATTTATATTAATTATACAAATTATGAATAATCTATGATGTATTAAATTGGACAAAGAGGAGACTTTATTGATCCGGTGGTGAAATTCACAAGCTGTTATTTTGGTGAAAGTAACTCAAAAGTAATGTAAAAGTAGTGTAACGCATTACAATTCAGAGACAATAATATTGTAATATAACTAATTACTCTCAAATGACAGTAACTAGTAATCTATAATGTATTACATTTTGGAAGTAACTTGCCCAACACTGCTCATTTAGCCTGAGGGATGGATGAGCGGATCAGAGCAGAGTAGGAGGCCTGGTGATATTTTACTTCAACTTTGAAATGAAATTATATATTAATATATATATATATATATATATATATATATATATATATATATATATATATATATATATATATATATTTTTTCTTTCCTTCATAAGAGTTGTTTTTTGTTTGATTGATAGGGAATCTTTTGTGAGTAGAAGTTATTTCAGCTTTGAATAAACCCAGACTTCAAAGTCTTTTTTATACTGGCAAAACATTGGCCTTCTTCCCAGGAGAGAAGCATGTCTGCCTTCTTTCAACATTTCCGAATTGCAAAGACAAAATGTCCATCATCTCTACTTGTGTAACAGCTGAGAAGGAGAGCTTGAATGTGTTTAGTCTGAATGTGCAGACAGACTAGCAATTAGCGGCTGCTTTTTCCAAGGTCTACAGAATGTATGTCAAGAATAACAGAAAAGTAAATAAAAGCATATTCTGTCTGGAGAAAAACTTGACCATGATTAAAGGGGGTCACTGAGAATAATAATAATAATAATAATAATAATAATAATAATAGGAACTTATTCTGTCTATCTAATCATTTTTCCATCTGTCCACCATTCAATTCATTAAAAGAAAAACACAACAATGCTGGTTTTAAGAACAATCCTTGTGGTGTTGGTTGTATTAGGTGTAATGAGCATGTAGATGGTGAATTTTATTGGAATAAAAAACAACTGACATCATTAGCAGTGTCAAATCCTTGAAACGAGGATTGCCAGACTGCCAAACATCATTTCTCATTGGAGTCATATCAGAACTAATGATAACAAACATCTAAAATCAAAATAGAAAATGCTTTATGTCTCACAACATTTCAATATTTTAAAATAATTCAGCATTTGCTTTGTGTAGATATGAAAAGCTAGATGTTTTAGTAGACCTCATATGTGATGACAGTTTGACAGTTTATCCAAATCCGGTTCAGCTCAACTATACTTAAAATCTACCATTCATAGCAAAAACTGCATGTATCTAAAATGGAAATGATTATCCTGCATGGCTTTTCATACATACAGTACTAGCTGTGAGATTGTGAATTATACTTCCTTGCTTTGTAATGCTTTTAGTCCTTACCTACAGTATATCGCTACTATACAGTCCCACTGTATAAAAAACAAGCTTCTTAAAGGATTTTGGATCACTTGACAACCTGGCCCTGACACTGCTCTGACTCTGTGTGAAAATAACTCACAGTGCTTGAATGGTAAGTCCAATGAGCCAATTAAGGAAGCAATAGTTAACAACTTGTCAACTTTCTCTAACAATAAATCTGACGCAGATGATTTCATAAGCCTTTTGCCTCAAACTCGCCAAAGCTTGCATTCTTAGTTGTCCTGTCCAAACTCATTAGACTCTCCTGTTGGCTAATACATTTGGACCCTCCACTGCCTTCCTGATAAACATACACATGATCCATTGTGACAGAATAATAAAACACAGGCAAAAAAAGGGTGCAATTAGGTTTATAATCTATGGAGATGAGCAATTAATGGCTCGTAGGAAGCTGCGATTCTGACTTTTAATCAGTCCAATGTTTTCTGTGCCCATAAACTCAGTGATGGATCCTCATGAATAATGCATGCTTCGTTAACGCTGATGTTCCTATCACCCAACGTGCGGATATGTCTGAGCACAATGGATCACATTCATACCTGATAGTTCATGCATCACATTGTTACTGATCACATTGTTACTAATAACATTATGTGTCCGCACCACAGCACTGATTATACAGCTCTACTATGGCCTTGATGAATATACTGCTACTTGTAGATCTAGTCTAATTCATGTTGCAGTCTAGGGTTACCACCTTGAAGTTATAAGAAAAATACATGAGTCTATACTAATACTAAGCAATGGCAAATCTTCATAACTGTCATTTAAATCAGAACAGATGCATTTAAATGTAAATCAATTACTTTATTTCTACTCCAACTTTCTGTAATAATTTGACTACTAAACACATAAACTATGACTGAGAGTTGTACAGCAAACTGTGATTTTTTTACCTCTGTCATTTTATGACATTCATAAATTTTGAAAGGAATAGTTTAAGATGTTGAAAAAATATCTTCATTCCCTGTACCGCCAAGACTTGCATGAGAAGATCAATACTATTTTAATTTCCACTTTAATTTAAAAAACTTTTATTTTTACACACAGGAGGCGGTTAAGTTAGCTTAGCTTTGCATAAAGACTATAAACACAGGGAAAGAGCTAGCCTGGCTCTGTCCAAAAGTAACAAAAGGTGTCTACCAGCACCTCTTAACGATCTAATCTAACTGACGGCAAGACAGCAAGTAAGCATATTTGTGTCAAAAACATGTCAAAAACATTCCTTAGCTGGAAGAAGGCCAAATTGAACTACCAAGAAAATCTCCACGGTGTGAGTGAGGGTTTTAATTTTGATGCAACCTATTCCCTTAGGATGCAAATGGAGGAGTGTACCTTCAGCGCTGACACAGGTCACATTCTGGGCTGCAGCTCCAGGACCACAGGAGCCTTTAGTGGGAATGCATCTTTCTTCCTGTTGGACCTGCCACAGGTAGCAGGCAGGATCCTCACAGGGGATGGACTCCACTAGATGAGGGCAGGTCTCCGGAGGACTGCTGGACTGCCACAGCGCCTCTCTCCTCCTCTGTCTGAAACCTGACAGAGAAGAGGAGGGGGGGTGAGAGGGAACAGGAAAAGGTTGTCAGAGAAGCAATTGATATTCCTGTACAACAGTGAGCATGTTGTCACACACAAAGTATACAGAACCCCTCTCAGCCAATCCATAAAATGCAGTATTATGATGTGGACTTTACTGGACATTATTGCTGTGATCAGTTATTCATGTTTTTCATCAACTATGCTATAGTCCTCCTAATAAAAGCTCCCATGCATCTCTGATAACCATGGAAGTTAAAGGGGAATCATGAAAACCATGTGAAAGAAGAAAGGGTGGAGGAGTCTGTGTCTATTTTACTTTTGTTTGGCCATGTCAGGTACCATAGCACCTTGGCCATTGCATCAAGGCTTTTTTTCCTTTTACAGCAAAATCAGAAGGGAATATCATTTTGTTGCAATTATCTTTACCCTGAAATTATGCTGCATATAAGTGTTATATATATATATATATATATATATATATATATATATATATATATATATATATATATATATATATATATATATATATATATATAGTAATGGAGAGACTAGTGTGCTACATCTACTTATTAGACTCAATTTCAGCACCAGGAGCTGTTCACAGTATGATCTATAGCTTGGTGCTGAGTGAGACCCAAAATCTGTTTCTACTTTCTCCACAGGTATTAAGTAAATGGGATTTTGGCTTTGTATTAATGAAGTTAAATGTATAGTAGATTTATGAAACTGCTGTAAAAGTGTTGATATACCCAAAGAGAGAATTTTGGACTGGTAAATAGCCAGATTTAACCTAAAAGCTGGTTGATGCCAATTTGTGACCTGCTCAGTCCCGTCAGTTCTCCCAGGCAGTCTGGGGATTCAAAATGTAGATCATCACCTGGTTCTTTATCCACCACAAGACTCCTGGCATTGTTATATTTCCTACAAACTTCATTAAACTTGTCAGTGATACAATCAGAGGTTTGAAAATTCAACTCACATTCTTTTACATTTCAGTTTTAGCTTCTATTTAGGCTTCCTTGGTATTATGAGACTCATCGTTAGATTGTCTAGTTGTTAGGGGCTATATGTTTGCACTGATTTTATTATCATTAGCCACATTTTAGTATTACTTAAAATTCACAATTAGAAAATCTTTATGTTTAACAAGGAAGACAAGGCACACAGTGTAAAAGAGTATGATCACTTGGTTTTAAAAAGACTACCAATATATTTCCTATTTTCATGTACTCATGCATTCAAATGTTCCTTCTGCAAGGCGATATTGTTCACTGTAGTTTACAGTAAAAGACACACATGCAATGAGCACACATAAAAATAAAAAGTAGCCAAAGATGCCAAAAAGCTGCTGAACTTGGAAAGTGTGTCTCAGTAACTAAACTAGGAAACTAAATCAAAAAAAGGTTAACCTAGAAAGCACTAACATTACAAATTAGGAGGAACAAGATTTCAACTGCATTTTAACAACCAATTTCCATCCCATTTTTAACATTACAAACAAACACATTCTCTTTCTTTTCTGAGACAAATGTATGAGCCCACATATTATGGGGTGGTGGGACTAATTGATCAACTAAATACAAAAACATTAAAAAAAGATCTTCACCTGGATCCCATTTTCCAAGTGAGAAGAGATAGAAGGGGAGGTGAGGGAAATAATGAGCCGAATGGCACGGCAAAGGAGATGGTGCTTTAAAAAAGTTGGAGCCTTCCACAATGACACCTGCCTCTCCAATTACTAAGTCTCACTGTCTTTTCGCTACTGCTGCTGCCATTTCCATTACTAAATTGGGATCTGCCAGCTGAGGTGTGCACTAGCTCCACACTAGCACATACTGAACATCTCTGTAGTGGTAGAAATGAAATCCATCATAACGGCTCATTTCAGCTCAAATTCAACCTTGAATTGTTATATTTATTTCACAAGAAAGTGAAAAACCAGCGCATAGTAAATTAAGTATTGTATTGTTTCAAGGTGTTAAATCATGCCACTATTTCCTTATTTACTAAAAATGTAATATGCATTTATGGGTATGGGAAAATCATGAACTAAAATATATTGTAGCCTCCAGTAATAGTTAAGAAGAAGATATTCACATTTGATTTCTCCAAAGATGTAATTTAGATCTAATATGACTAAAATAAGCCTCAAGGCTGAAATGCTATTCTTATCTGATGGTTTAGTGTGAACCAGAAAAGTCATCATCTAAGTGAAAAGAAATCATGATTGAATAGTACGCTAGCTTTGTGCTGAATGAGAAAAAAGCAGTGATTGCAAAGATCAGAGCCTGAGTAATAAGCAGTAAGGAATACTGGTTGAAGAGAAGACACTTTTTAGAACTGCAATTATACCTTTTTCCAACCATGTGTGAGGAAATATTAGTTAAAAACAGCTTGATGTTGTAGAAATAAAAAAGAGTTAGGAAAACTCAATGTGGGAGACCTTTGGTAGTTCTTAAATAGTCCTTTGATTGGATTATTGCTGTAAACAAATAAAACAATCTAATAGGCATTACATATTTAATTGGCTAATTCAATCATATCATAATGGACCAGCTGTGAGCCATTAATAGTCAGGAAAAATACACATTTAAGCAGGAGGCTAGAAATTAGCAGCTTATTCCCCAGAGTCCTTATGTTTTCTTGCCCCGCAGTTTTCCTTGGATTAGGGTGGCACCTAAATCATGGTTGCAGCTGCCGCCATGGTCCTGCTCAGCGCCCTGCTACGCCATGCTACTTCCTGCAGTGCCCTGCTACGCCCTGAACTACTACAACTACTATTTCTAGTCATAGTTGCATTAACTTTATTGTTACTACTATATAATTGCCACTGTTCATCACACCCCCAACCGGCACCGTCAGACACTGTCTACCAAGAGCCTGGGTCTGTTCGAGGTTTCTGCCTAAAAGGAAGTTTTTCCTCGCCACTGTTGCACTAAATGCTTGCTCTTGGGGGAATTACTGGAATTGTTGTGTCTTTGTAAATTATAGTGTGGTCTAGACATACAATATCTGTAAAATGTCTTGAGATAACTCTTGTTATGATTTGATATTATAAATAAAATTGAATTGAACTACAACTAAGAAAAGCCAGGATTGGACCTGGGTATAGTCTTTCCCCCACTGTGTTTGTTTAATAAAAAAGTGGCCCTGATGCTACACATCAAAGACAGATTTTTATCTGAGGCAGTTGGCAATGGAAAAACCAGGTGTAGTTTGTGCCTAAAGTACTTATTTATGTACATATACAATTTTAAGCTGTGCCAATGTTCTTCCAGTTCACCTGCGCAAAACGTCACTGTGGGCCTTTAGTGAATATGGAAAAAGAGAATAGAAATAGAAAGTGTAGAGAGAAATATAATTCCCCATGGAGTGACATAGACCACTGGATTACAATTTTCCAGCTTTTAACGATGTACAGTACTTTCTACTTGGTTTACCTTAATGCATCTTAGGTGTAGCTAATGCAGTGGCTAGACTGCTTTTACATTTAATCATTTGTCCATGACACAATGTTGGATGATATGTTCTATTTTTTAAGAAAAATAAAATGACAATGGCAGAAGGACAAAGGAGATACAACATGACGAGAACAATAAATGGCTCTAAATATGGTTTGAATATGTGCTTAGCAAATTGTCCAATAACATGATCAACATTTTTGACACATCATCATTAATTATCATTAAGCCAATTACCCAATCAATTGCCTAATTAGCAAAACATTGATTCTCTCAAAGCTGGATCTTTCATTAAATATCTATTTCTTTGGGCGCCCGGATAGCTCAGTTGGTAGAGCGGGCGCTCATATATAGAGGTTTACTCCTCGACGCAGGGGGCCCGGGTCCGACTCCGACAAGCGGCCCTTTGCTGCATGTCATTCCCCCTCTCTCTCCCCTTTTATGTCTTCAGCTGTCCTGTCAGTAAATGCCTAAAAATGCCCAAAAAATCAATTTCTTCATGAAAGGGTTCCTACTGAGTGACACCTCATGCTCTAAATCTACAGTCTCTATCAACTACTGAGTTCTTCCAATTCTCTGATGACACAGAAACATTTTCTTGTAGATGAAAAATGGTAGAATAAAAATGCTTTTTCCAGCTTCCAGCACGTCCCCGAGTAATTGTTGACGACACTTGAGTAGCAGCAGCTTTACTTTTTGAGCCATGCTCATTTTACCACAGCTCTGACTTAGCAGAACGGTCCCAAAGTTTTTTTTCCCTCTACAGGTGGAACTGTCTAACCCCAGGATTCCCACTGGACAAATTACATACCCCAACCATCTACTGGTGTGAGACGCCAGTTCAGGAGCCTGATCTGAGCGGTGCTGCCCGAGAGTGCTCTCACAAAGCAAAGACACTTTGGATCGATTGCAGCATTGCCCAGAGCACTTAGTGCTACTCACATCCAAACCACAAAAAAACTATTTAGTGGGCATGCCCCCATGGATATTAATAATTGAAAGGTTTCTTGGTCATACCAGGTTTATTTCAGGGAAAAAAGGGCCATCCAGCGATTTTAGCACACTGTTGTTCAGAAATACCCCTCCCTCCAGCTTGAAGACTTCAAGTACAGGCATTGCTAAAATTCTATCCACTAACCTCCCGTGTTCAATTCATTTTCCCACATAGCTGCAAAATGTGATAGACCAAGATAACATGAAAAAATGTGAAAAGCACATAAAGCTACTGCAAGGCAATTTAAATTTGTAATTTTCCAGAGAGCAAAGCTGGGGGCGGCATAAGCATCTTGGCTGGTTGGCTTTTCTACCTGAACACTGGGGTCCCGAGGGCCTGTCGGTTAGAGACAGATCACAGTTTATTCTGATGTTGTGAAACATAAAGACAAAGTGTACATTCAATAGGAGCAAGAAATTCTCTGCAGCTCAAGGACCACGGGCGAACGACTTGGATCACAACAATGCCCTGCTACTCAATAACTGTTCACTGCTTCACAGGCCACAGAGCTCACTGCAAGTGATTTTCTATTGGTTTCATACTCTATCAGTTGTGGGCTCTGAATCTTTATGAATGCCATCAACAGACGTGGTGCCACAAGAGAGCCCTGTGTGAAACAGCAGATGCTGTGTTTTTCACTTCTTGAAATATATTAATGACACTGTCTGTGAGAGGAGCTGGCTCATACCATAGAGATCCAGTGTTGGAGAGTGTGGGCACTGACCTGAACAATCTACACTTGAGTCGCTCCCCGGGGGGCTTTCATGCACATTTACTCATAGCAGAGACGGGGTCACGATGCCCTTTTAGCACATCACTAACACACTCAACAGCTCCTCCACTGACTGAAAACACACACACTACACTGCACACACAATGTGTAGTCCATCTAAAGCAGTCAGATATGATACGCATTCACCTGTGAAAAAAGACAAGAACATTCAGACAGCACGAGTGCGGCGGATACTTGAGCACACCTTGTGCGCGAGCGCGCACACACACACACACACACACAGGAAGCATCTTATCTGCTGTAACTCCTTTCACCGACCCAGAGATTGAGAGCTGAACTAGAGGTGTTCTCTCTTTCTGTCTTTCGTATGCTGTGGTTTATACACGTAATGTCTTCTTTCAGAGCACTATCACAAACTTCTTCCAGAGTGCTTATCAACAAACAATTTGCAATCCAAACATATACTGCATCTCTGCTGTTCTGACATCGCTCTCTTGCATTGTCA
This sequence comes from Sander vitreus, assembly GCF_031162955.1. NCBI lineage: Eukaryota > Metazoa > Chordata > Actinopteri > Perciformes > Percidae > Sander > Sander vitreus. Next base: position 9,950,086 of record NC_135865.1, read on the forward strand.
TTCTCTCTCTTAGCCTCCACCAGCCACAATCTCTCTCTCTCTCTCGCTCTCTCTCTCTGTCAGTTTCAGTGTTGCCAAAGCATGACACAATCTATTGTTTGGACATTGAAAATCTAAATATATTATATTGAAGGTACTTAGACCCTAGGCAACAATAATTGCTGTGAACAGCTGATTGTAAATGTACAATATGGCTACAGTGTCTGTAATGGAGCTCAACAGTTAATTGTTTTTTGACTGAGTGCTTATGATTTCACCACTGGCCCATCTGTGCAATTATCAGTTTCAATTTCAAATAATATCAGCTTGTTAGCTAGCAATCCGTAGTATCCTTTGGATGGACTGTGTCCATCCCTCTGTCCGTCCATCTGTGAAACATGATTCTGAGAGGACAGTAGTCTGCTACTGAAGACAGTTGGAAGGATGACGCATCAACATTTCTTTTTGGCATTTCAAATAATTCCCTGATCTTTTTATAGGATCGTTACATCTTGTTACAGCAGCTATCATGTGTCATCCAATTTGTACATGAACTAGCTGATTATAACTCGTGCTAGCAGTGGTCAGCAGTTATCTTACACCTTAGTTCATCAGCATCAGGCATTGTTGCTGGGAGGTGACGTGTGAAAAATGTATTATCAATATCTTACAATAGGATAATTATTCTTAGTTTTGAAAACATGTTCTACACATTATTGCATTATGACTACTGTCTCCAATGACATAAATCACTGTTGGCAAATTTACATGTGGCTCTGCATCCAATTTACTCCATCATACCTTTCTTCCCCTGTGGTTCTTTGCAGTTGTCATGTCGGCAGGCACCCCAGGGTGACCACTGGGAGAGCAGGCAGTGGTGCTGGCAAGGGATGGAGCAGTGCTGGACGGCCAAGGGGGGCTCTTCACCAGCGCACAGCCTGGCATTCACAGGCCTGGATACTAACCAAACACAAGGATCACAGGCAAGGATATAGCGGGTCAAGCTCAGACGTGTGTGTGTGTGTGTGTGTGTGTGTGTGTGTGTGTGTGTGTGTGTGTGTGTGTGTGTGTGCGTGTGTGCATGTGTGCATGCATGTGTGTGTTATTGCTGTCAGGTACTGTAATATGTTTGTAAATGAAATGCAAACAGAAGTATGTGCTAGATGTTGAGAGAGTGAAGAAGATGAAGCATCGGATGGAAAAGCATGGACGTAATTTAGTTCTGATTGTGAAGACGGGACTGTATTTATCGTACTAGTAAAGGCTACAGTTTCAAATGTTGTATATTGTGGTGAGAAACAGGGTAGATTTAGTAAACTTATTGTGGAGGACCAATAAAGGAAGAAAAGATAAAGAACAGAAGGAAAATTGCTTGTCTTGTCTCACGTCTGGCTCAGGAGAATATTAAATAGAGGACAGCGGCCGGCTAAGGGAGTAAACAGGAGCTGAACACGAAGATATTAAGGCAAGACACAACATAACCAATTCAGCGCTAAGCATGGCTGGTATCATTTGGAGTTCACAGAAACCTCAGCAACCTGTAATGGGCTCTGACATTAGTGTCTCACACAGAATGAGATCGTATTTCTTTGCCTTTTCACAACACAGGGATTTCTTTTTCCACATTACCAGAGCAAGTGGCTCTCCATATTGCAGACTACAGCCACATCTGTTTGCATTAGGTAAAGGTAAATGCTACAGTTGACGTATTGATCTTTGTCCCTCACATCCATTGGTTCAAAGAGCTGCCCTTCTTGATATTCTATTTTCAGCTAACATATTCACTGTCCAAATACACCTGTGATCTAGCACTTCTATGACCATATCTGCCGAGTAAAAGGGGCATCCCACAGCAACTGCTAAAACCCCTCAGCTATGGCATGTAGACAAGTATAAGACAAATATGGATGGGGCAAAATTAATATATTATTATAAATAAATGGTTATGCTTATTAGGCAAGAAAGAGTGTGATTTACAAAAGAGCAGCTTATAGTTAAAAGTCATTAAAAACTTCCCACTGTGCCTAATTAAAAAGATAAATGAAATACTTGGTATGCATGCTCTTAGTTTTTTCTTCTAATGATTGATTTTATAAGCCTAAAAGTTTCCTTTTGTTTAATTGAAATTCTGTAAACGAGTATCACTTTTTAGCACAGCTTTTTGAAGCATTTTTAAGTTCATAAACACTCAGTAACGCTGGTTGCCTTGGTGATTCTGCCTTTTTCATTTCTATTCATATTAATGCAATTACCAAAAGTAATTTACTTTGGATGCACGTAAAACCTAGTTAACCTGTGGTGTCTCTGGGTTGTTAACACAGCTAATGATAGGACATATTTGACATGATGATGTTTCTCATCAAACTGAGTGATACCTACAATTGTGATTCAATCTAGAGATTGAGAGTGCTCATGACCACGTTTAGGTTTTATATTTTATTCTTAAGTTCTAATGCGTGTAACCTCTGAAGAAAAAAGGCTGTTTATTTTCTTTGTTTCTAGTATTTGCACCAAGTTAAAAATGGGCAAAGCCAAGTGCAGAACAATAAAAACACAGCAGCAAATGCTTTCCTTTATGCATAGTTGGGAGCAGCAAAAAATATTAATAAAGGCTTCACAACCAGTTAAACTGATTTGGTTCAGAGGAAGCTCCCAGGGACATTACAATAAACACAATATTTAGATCAATTTAACCAACACATGTATAATCATCAATTCATTATTTTACATTTAAAGACATATATACTATAAATGAATCCTAGATTTTTTACCATGTCCACCATGGGGGTGATCACTGGAAATGCATGTATACATCTTACAATTCAACTGCTGTGCAAACATCTGTACAGGAATGTTGCCTTAATAAAATAGTATGGACCCATTTTGATGTAAATCAGGAAGTATTTGATAAATAAAAATAACTAACAAGATTATGAACCTGACAAGACATTTACCCCTTGTTTTTGGTGTATGGATTTTTGATACTCGGTGCTACGGACACATTTCAGCCGAGCTTAGACCGGCAGCACTGCCAAAACCATAACATGAGCTGTGTTTCTCTCTAACTAACTTCAGTAACTGTCTTATTTCCGAACTTAGACTCTCTACATTGAATTACTTCATTATCTTATGCAGCCTGTCTTATGCCTCATGTCTACATGTCATTACAGCTTGTTGTATCTGCATGATAATGCATAATAACAAACAATTCACAGAGGGAGAGACGATCAAGTTCTGCTCAATGTTTAAAGTAAATCAATTCTTCCTCTAGCTGATGTGCCATATTTAATCCAATGTGAAAACACACTTCAAGTCTGTATCAGCCACATTTCCTAACCTCATAAACACGTATACATTATAATGGAATAGGCCTTATCACATTTGTTCATGCCATTATGTCCACCCTACATGTTAAAGTGATTTAGTCAGTTAGATTTCCTGCACTAACATTAATGGGAAAAGGAAGTAAGACTGAAAACACTAACGTAGATACTACTTTTAAACTTTGGCTGTAAAAATTATGTTTTTGTGTACATTTTGAGATAATTCATGATTAACAGTGGCAGAATTTGGTCCCCTTCCTGATGGGCTGTTGGTCCCCTTCCTGCACATGCTGACATGCAGATGCTTTGTCTGGTTCTGGAGCAAATAAACCGTTGCAGACAATAATTATGGCCTTGCCTAGAAGTGCTAGTAGCCATACCCATTGTTTTGTCCCAAATATCTTCTACAGTACACTCAAAGAAAGGGTACTTTCACAAAGATGCCAAATAGAGATTTGCTTGTTATCTAAAGAGGAAATTAGGGATCTGATGTAATAAATATTACTGTTGTATAAAATGTAAGATGTTAATGCCCCTCTATGTGATATATCATCATCCTCCAACAAGCACTACTTTTGGTTATATTCTTATTCTTAGGATAAGGATCTAAGAAAACAACGGTGTGTTTCCTAATATAGCACTTTATAACCTGAACAGAACAAAGCCATTCACAGTGCCTCTTATTCACCCACGCACACATCGATGGCAGAGATGCTGCTGTGCTCATCAGGAGTAATTTGGTCTTCAGTGTCTTGCTCAATTATTTTCTGGTGTGAACATTACTGTCTCACAAGGTTGCCACTATGGCTATAGATTTCTTGGCCCGGCGCAGTCACTTCCTGATGTCTTCGCTGGTTCCAGCCTCCAGGAAATACAAAAAATAGTCCAGCACACAACCTCCCGTACAACCACAATGTGTCGATTTTACATTCCGGCTTTGTACGAATTAAACAGAAGAGATTAGATGTAAAATGTGTTAATTCACATGCAGAGTAGTAGTTCCCTGTTGTATAAAGTGTAAACTTTAATAAATTAATGAATCTTCTTGTCTACTTGTAATGCGAACATGCTTTAGCGTGCCTATTATTTGTTATGGCCTGCATAACCAACATAATACTTTGCTGCTAACTTTCACTTCAATAAGTTATGCTAAAACACACCACTGAGTTTACTTGAAATGTATTTATGGTATATCTCTTGAGTCACTATGTGCTTCCAGTGAGCCCTGGGTCAAATGTTTTTTCTTACCCTCCTTCCTGTGATGTGGTGCTGAGTCATCAGGGACTTGAACACAGTAGGTCTTTCTGGTCTGGATCCCGCTTCCACAGAGAATAGTGATGTTAGCCAGCCGCCGGTCCTGCTGGCTCAGTAAGGGGAGGATGCGACATTCGCCCCAGTCAGTGGTCCTCCACACATAGCTGACAGAGCACACACAGACACAAAACACACATTTGCAATTTGAACAAGCAAACAGCAGTTAAATTGAGTCACTGCTGGAGTTACTGTTTGATATGTCTTTGGAAGTACAAAGGAGCATCATGTTTGTGCATTTTCAGAAACAAAGCTACAGTCCATTCAGAAACAATTGATAAATGAATGCATTTATCAAAGGATAACGTGTCAGCATACACACAGTATGTGGCAGTTGTTTCCAAAAAGTCCTCCAAAGCAAAAGACAAATTACCAAGAGCAGTCTGACAAGAGCCTCTCGCACAGTATATCAGGAGGAGGGAGGCATGATTATTTTGATTTCAAAACTTCTAAAAAAAATTTTTTGCTTTCAACTATGAAAAATGCAGCGATGCAGAAAGCAATAATATTGGAGCAGTTTACCAGAACAACAGCCTGTAGTAATCTATCAAACGCTTAATTTTTGTAATGAGTTTTCCCTAATCATGTAAATCCTCTGCTCTCAGGCACTCCATGTAGATTTAGCAAATAAAACAAAATCTACCAGCAGGGGAAATAATTCTCTATTGACTACTTTGTCTACTGAATGAAATATTAGCCAAAGCCCATATCAACTCAATCACTCCTAAAACAATGAGGTTGTGTCAAACACTGTTTGTCATCCATGGCATGTCCATTTGGTCAGAAACTCCCAACAGTACATTAGGTTATTCTGGGTATCACAAGGTAATTGAGGTTATGCCAAAACAAATATGCACAAAGTAATTTAATAGTGATATATTTGTAGCCTTGAGGCTTTATCTCCTAATCATTCAGGTGAACAAGCTCGGAGTAGCAAAATTAAAAATCATTATTTGGTTTTAGACTTTGACATTTTATGCAGAAACATCTGCATCAGGAGATTACCTATGAACAAAGCTTTTGTTTCTGAGGATTGTGATTTGAGAGCTCAAAATGAGGTAATACGACGATAATCGACACACTTAAGAATTACCTGGGGCAGTTTGGAAGTAAATCTCCTATGATGTGGCAAGCTTCTTTTTCCTCAAGGGCAGGACATTGTTTCCCTCCTTCGACAGGGATGTGCGTCATGATCCTTGACCGGAGTCTGTAACCAGGGGACAGGTCGGTGGACCGGCAGGTCTTAGAGCAGGGACTCCATGAGGACCAATCAGATGTCTGACAGTCCTTGGGCATCACACACGCCTGGAAGGTGAGAGGGGAGTTGTCCTTGGTACAGAGACTGTGGATTGAGAAGAAAATACTACAATTGAGAAACATTAAAGTAACTTTGTTTCATATTATAACATCTTTGTTTGACAATATAGTTGCTATATGTGCAATATAGAGAGAGCATGACAGATGTTAGGTGTGGTTTGGGATTTAAATAGATTGGTGGGTATGAAGTAATAATGACAACAATTGTAAGAAATACCATCTGCTTGACTAGTGGATGTCTTGATTTCCTGTTAAACAGATGACCTTTGCAGCTTTCTCGTCTACATATTCAATAATAATATAATATTCAAAGCTATTATACAGCATAATAATAAAAACACAGGTCTCAGGCATACAGTCAGCCTTTACAAAAATAGTAGAATAGAAGCTAAAAGAGCTGAAGTGCTCACTTAAAAAATTTAAACTATTGCATTAGTCATGTAATTACAATTCCATTGTTTAATTTGGAAAATTTAATTAGGTAGGTTATTAAGATGTGAGGGAAATGCTCATTTAAGAATTATACTTTGTAATTAGGCTGTAATTAGAAAAGTAGAATGAGGCAGAACTCAGGTGGGAAATCCATTTTCAAAAGCTCCAATCCCACTTCTTATAGCAAATACCATGCTAATCAGGCACTGTGCTGTAAATGGTCCCTTCACACTCATATGTCATAAAGCCAGTGAACCTGCCTTGTCGGAGATAAAAACATGCAAATATCAAACAAATCACAAATATCCCTAAAGCCATGCTTAGCTTCTATTTAGCAACTGCAATGTGCTGCCCATGACTGCAATAAAAGCAATGTCAAACAATAAAAAAATGCATTCTTCCGACGGGATGTTATTGATAAGTGGTTGCTGACACCATGGCTTTCATGAATGGCATTCAACAATGATTTCAACAGACAGCTAATAGTGTCATTCTACACCAAGTAGATGGTATAGTAGCCTGTTTAGTCTATATAATTTACATGAAATTATTTTGTGTGTGTGTGTGTGTGTGTGTGTGTGTGTGTGTGTGTGTGTGTGTGTGTGTGTGTGTGTGTGTGTGTGTGTGCTTGCTCTGTGTGTGGGCATGTGCAATAAAATCCATTCTTATCAAATCCAAATACCAGGGTTTGCTCAAACAGCAGGGACAGGAGGGGAGCAGCACTTGACATTTACCATAATAGTGCCTCACCACCATGCTAATACACTGCTGAAACACCAGCTCTCACATAATCCAGTTATAATTGAATAAATAACCACCATCAATAAAAACATTTAGTTTCACTGAATACACCTCCACTTGAGATATATGACCCACTGGGATCATGAGGGGGGGTGACCATCGATCATGTCTCTCTCATGTTACGAAACAATACGAGTGTGGAACAACCATAAAAACAATTACACTATTACACCGGACACACACCCACATTCAGCTACAGAGCACATTTTAATACTCACCTTATATTCTACATCAGTGGAAAAAGAGATTAATGTGAGGAGAATCCAGTTATCTGTACAGGTCTGTTCCCCAGACTAACTACAAACCAGCTCTATTCACACAGCCACCTTGCTTTCATTATAATCTTGGATTTATCTTGGACCTTAAGAAATGCCCTATTTTTCACTGTGTGTTTATTTCCCATGTATTCATCTCGTGTTCACCTTTTTTCATTCTCACTGTATGAAAGACGCAGCACCTTACAGCACTTGTGATTGGCTTACCTCAGCATAGCATTCCTGCCGTCACTCCGTGTGCAGCGGACTTGTCGTGACTTGTATCCCACCTCCAGTTCCCATGACATGGGGTACTTGTGCGCATGAGGGTGGTGGTGATGGGCGTGGTGGTGAGAAGCCTGCGTGTGCAATGTGACTGTGTTGTTCTCATTGGAGCTGGCGCTAAAGTCCACTGTGGTCCTACCACTTAGAAGGGCATCCTTGTGATGGGGTAGTCGGCACTCGCTCCAGGCCCCTACTTTAAGGCTGTACTGGTACTCGCCCTCCCCAGCAGGACAGTCAACAGAGGTAGAACAAGTCCTGGTCTCAGTTAAGTTGGGGCAGCTTGCGCCTCCGTACATTGGTGTGGCCAGGACATGTCGAGTCCGATGCTGCAGGCCAGCGCCGCAGGTTTTGCTGCAACTGGACCAGGAGTTGAAATCTGAAACTACACAGTCCTGGGGGCAGGGAATGAGGCACGCCTGCTCCACAGGTGGTTTCTGGGAAAAGAACTCACATATCCTCAAGGTGACTGTAGTATGGTTTGAAGTGCGGACACAATTTACTTTGCGCCTCTGGATGCCATGCTGTGCTGTAATACACTCAGTCGTCCTAAGCTTGAGCTCGTTGGAAAAGAAAGGGACAAGAACACAGCCCCCCCAGTCTGACACCTCCCACTCAAAGAGGTTCTGGTGCCAGTCGCAGACCTTGAAGCAGTGACGCTGGCTTTCCGGCTTGTCCATGTGGTGGCAGTGGGAATGGTGAGTAGTCCAGCCCTCCATGTGGACACACCATATTGTCCTTGTCTGAACCCCGCCAGAACCACACTCCTCCCCGATACATTGACCCCACTGGCCTGCAACCAAGAAAAGACACATGGAGAGGGCATTTTCATTAAAACCCAGAGCTTTAGAAAAAATTATTGAATTACAGCTATCTGGCAGCTTGTAATCAAGCACAATTCAAGGCCATTCACTTAACCTCCATGATTGCTTTATTCATGAACGAATGAAGAAAGAAACAAAAGTACTTAAACCACTGGGGGACATCAATATAAAAAATACAAGGTTAGTTTTTTGTCACAAAGGACTAGATTCACTTAGATTCTTGGTCCCAAATTGATCAGTATCTTAGGCTATGTAAGACAGTTGCTGTTCGGTATTATTGTAAGATATGCTATTAATTCGCTGAGCTACAAAATGTTGTGAACTCTTTAAATCTTAAAGGCAATACCTTGTTTTTAAGTTGAATTATTTATTTTTAATTTCATCTCAATACAGCGTCCTCTTCAACAGTGAAAGCATCGTGTCCACAAAGATGAGGCGCTGCGCATGGAAGGTTTTCAATAGCTCTTTTGAACATGGACTATTGATTTCCATTCAAAATAACCCAAACCAACCAAAGACATGTATGACATGTTGCTGTGGTCTGACTCTTTACTAACAGATGATTTGAGTTATCCTAATTTAATTTAAGAATACAATCAGAACCTTAAAATGAATATCACCAGTAAAATAATTTCTGTCTGCAAAAGAGAAGAGTTATAATAACGTCTAACTGCCCTTATTGAGTAATTCTTAGTGTACAGAACAAAAGCACAAAGACAAACACAATTTTCTTTTTGTATGTTGATAGCTTGAGGAACTACTAAAAACATCACAGTTTGAAAAGTAGTAATAAAAGCAAAAGTGCTTTTATTACTACTCTCTCAAGTTCTGACAGTTGATTCAGTCGATACCCAATAGGTCTGTTTGCAAATAGAGAATTCAAAAATACATGTTCCACTTGAATTATATCTCTAACCTGGCCTGGGAACGCCTCGGGATCCCCCAGTCGGTGCTGGTTAATGTGGCCCGGGAAAGGGAAGTTTGGGGTCCCCTGCTGGAGCTGCTACCCCCGCGACCCGACCGCGGATAAGCGGATGAAGATGGATGGATGGATGTTCCACTTGAATTAATTAAGTATTCTGAATTACAACTGATCTCTGCTGTGGCTAGGTTTGACATAACTAACTCAGAAACAGTTACTGTGGACACAAATTACACAACAACATTATGATCAGTCATTAAGCTTAGAGCGTTAGTGTTAGGCAACTAAAACGAACTAATCAGCCAGGTTAAGCTACGCTCACAAAAGGGGCAAAATCCTGTTTTTTCATGAAAATGCTCAGTCCAAAACATTTCACAAACAGTGAAGTTTTGAAAGAGAGCGTCAACTTCCTTTTTCAGGTATTCACCATCCTATCGGTGTGATGATGTGGTTGATTTCTGCAGTGTGAAACAGAAACGCACTCACACTCACCTCTTGGTAACATCAAAGTGTGTGACAAAAGCACAGTCATTTTCCACCTCTGACAAATAGCGAAAAATAGAAGTACTCTGTGGTCAGAGAGAGAACAAAATTGCTGATATCTTTTCTTTTTTTTTCGCTATAAAAACTTGCATCAGCGTCAAATTGTAGCTTAAAATGTAATACTTATATGGGATCAAGGCTGACCACACACCTCTATTTCTGTGGAGGAGGGAACAACAAACTTTTCACAGCCACCATCAAGTCTGCAGACGGTGAGGATATGAAACTAAAAAAAGCAAGATTTTGAATATAAAGTTCACCCATCTGAAAAGAAATGAAAGCTCTGTTTTATTTATTCATAATGGGCAAAAAAACTGTGGTTGCTGTAATTCTCTTATGAAGTGGATTTCTCTCATTGATCGTGCATGAAGCACCTGTTGAATAATAATGCTCCTTTAGTTGAAGGCTTGTATCCACCTTCTTTATTTCAATATGTTCTCAAATCTATACCAGAAAGTGCCATGATATAGTGGTCCACGTTGTGTTAATGTCTGCAGAATGTGTAGATTCCGCTTATTAGAAAAGCTAATTAAATTGCAATTTCATAAAATGCAACATCAATTTGTAATTCATAAAACCCAAACCAAAAACAAATTTGTGCCCTATTAATTTAGTTTTTGACCTTTTGTCTTCATTTTCAAAAGAAGTAGACATACATCAGAAAAAGAAATGAATGAAATCAATGTGCTGATTTGATGTGGTTATTTAAGTCAGTCACCTTCACTTCTCATCCAGTTATTTTGCCACATGCAATGAAAGGGATAATTTGATTCATTTCTTTTAATTGGAATTCAATTGATGTAATAATGAGATCCTACTGCTTTCTAAATTGCTTTTGAATGACAACTTGCTTGAACAGTTTATTGCTTTTTGGTGCCAGTGAAATCTGTTGTTAACACTTTGTTCCCTGTTCAATTATCAACACAACAACACTGCTTTGAAGCTGTAGCTTTTTGCTTAAGGGAGCAATATTTCAAACTGCTAAATTGTTTCATAGTTCATCGAAGCACATCATTGAGTTTATTCGTCGTGGCTTTGCAATGCTAATGCGGGCTTACAGTGTCACTTACATCATTATGTTAATATGATAATTTTGTCTTACACTTTAAAGCGAGTACAATACCGCAAACTGAACACACCAATGACAATACATTATAACAAAGAGATTTTTGTACACTGGAAAAGAGTTTAATTATTTGTCTATTGGCTTAAAGATATAATATGTAATATTTCTGCATTAAAATGTCTAAAAACGACTACACCTATGTTATACATGTTTTAGTAGTATACTTACATTATCCCAAATGTTTCTAACAATGTTCAAACCCAGGGACATCTGTAATTTTAATCAATGACACAGGACGTTTCAATGAGTTGCCTGTCAATGGCGTCATATAATCTTTGACCCCTCTGGTTACTCTAACTCCCGTCAAAACACGGTAACCCAGATGATACGTTCGAGAGTATTTGTGAATCATACAATGTCACAGAATTATACTAAGTAACATGATTTTTTTTTCCTGACACACAGCATATTCTTTTCATTAATTAATCACTAATTTATTGATATTGATAGACATTAAAATATTCATCCAGCTTACTATACAATGTGCTAGGTGTGGCTCATGCAAATGCATGGTGGCTAAACCGTACACTAAAATTATAAGATTATAAAATCTACATAAACCTGGGTGTTTCATTTTGAAATTAAACATTTTGTAAAGTATCCAGCTTCGCTGTGGCCTTCCTGTATTTGATTACCTATCTGGCTTGACACATTCGCTCACGGCTCGCAGGAGAAATAGAGGAGACGCCGAAACGATTGCTGCAGTGCGTGGGCCGGCGTGGCCACTCTGCTCCTGATCGCAGCCGGTGTGAACTCACAGATTGGATAACATGGGCACTGAAATGAAAATATCTCTGCTTCATGGCGCTTTGCGGCCAGTGTGTTTTTGGCATAAGGGACTTCAGTCAGGCTCAGAGCAGACAACAGCCTCTGGGACACAGCCACAGTTAAATGGGTTTCATGCTTCTTGCGGTCAGCTAGGTCAGGGCGCTGCGGACAGCGCACATGGTCCCCGCAAACCGTCTGGTCTTTCATACTGATTGTGATTAGAGTGGCTCAAAGAACCAACTTCTTCTCTCCTGTAGCCAATCATGGAGGTGCGCAGCTTGGCAATCAGACCCTCTGCCCAGTCCGCGTTTACATCATACTGCCGCCCGCACTGCACCAACCGCGCTGAATCCAAGAAGCATGAAACAGTCATTAGTCCCCAGTCAGCGACTACAGCAGCCCGAACCCAGCCAGTACAAATCCCAGTATCAGGTGCTAACGACGCCAACGGCAATAACAGAAAGTTTAATGTTTTGGCGTGGAACAGACAGGAAACAGCGGCCATCCGGGTTTCTCCAGTCCGCCCCGGAGACGCCGCACGCCATCCCAACCAGCAAAGTAATGGTATGTGTCCATATAGGCATTTTTCCGCTTCCCAGCATTGCACACTAGTGGGCTTGTCACTAGCAGTTATCAGTTTATCTTTACTGGCCACTGGCAAGCAAAGAAAACAGGCTATACCCAGAACGCTTCACGTGGGGCTGTCTGCTCCAAGTTTCAAAAACGGACCACAATGGCGGCTCGTTTGGAAATGAAAATAGGTTTCTGAAAACATTTTTTGAGAGAAATAGGCTATGCAGTTGCTGAATCTTAGTTGCTGAAATGGTCAGTTTAAAAGACTTTTGTCAGCTTACAGGTTGGAGCTTAGAGGCGGTGAGCTGAGCTGCCCGCTCCTCATTTGCATAGAGTAGCCTGGATTCACTGTTATGCAAATGAGGAGCGGGCAACTCGACGCCCCCGTGACGCTACCAGAATGCACTGCACAGCTGCTCTCATAGAAATGTATGGGAAGCAAGGAAATGACAATGGACACGTACTATAAGTCTTCCAGCGGTGGGGAGTAACCCCTTTCCCCACGGTGCTGAAAACACCTGAGAGGGGACACTGACACAAACACAGTGGTTTAATCTTGCTAATGTTAGCAGCTACCACCACAAATAAAATCAAAGTAATTTATGTTGAAAAAACTGCGGCTATTTCATTAGAATGACATGACATGAATAAACGTTGAAACATTTTTATTGCCACAGCCCAAATATTTTCATGTTCATGCATTGCCAAAAGTGGACCTTCCCCAATACATGTGCACTTAAAACAGCTAAATTGTTTCCCACTACAGTATGTGGATTGACTAACCTGCGTATTTTCCTTCACTGTTTTGTATTTTATATTGCATATTTAGGCTGCAGCATGTTGTATTAAACTGCGCTAACATGATTTTGTTTCAGTTGGAATGGATAGTTTGAGCTCCGGCTTAAGATGATGTGAACTGCCAGGCTATTTGTAAGACAAGCGCGTTGAACAGGAGAGACATGTTTCTGTCAGAAGAGAGAAGGGGCTACGCAAGATCAATCACGGTCGTTAAAAACATCTACGTTTATGAAAACCTTTTAATTAGACAGTAGATATCAGTATAATTTAATTTAAAAAAGTGTAGTCGTGCCCCCACTTCTAACAGCCCTGCTCCGCACTGTGCTTAAAGAGACGTTCTCGATTCAGTCAAAGCTGAAAAGACTTATATGGGTTACACCCTAAAATACACACAAAGTCTTCATAAATATAAGACATGAGAATCAGATCTTAAAGACCTTTAGTGTCAACACCGAGCATCTGAGTGCACTGCTCTCATGGTCACTGATGGCACTCTTTCATGATAACCAATCTTTGACCACCTGTGCTCAATGTTGCTGTTTTCACGCTGTGCCAGGATATGTGTGCCTGATTTATGGAGGTGTGATTGGGAGTGATTCCGCTGCCAGGGGAGCCAGCTAACACAAGCACTAGTTCATCTCCTAAGCTCTGAATAATCACTCTCTCGATCTGTCAGCATCAGCATCTGTCAAGCCCTCAGGAGGAACCACTCACCCGCAGCTCCTTCATCCTGACGCACTTGGTCGCCTTGCTTACACCTCCGGGGGGCTCCGGTACCCCAGGGGTCCCCTGCTATATTTACTATTCCATTTACGTCTGGATATAAGAAAAAACTGAATCATCAAGAGGCTGTGCAGACTTCTCTACAATACAGGAAAAGACCTGAATTAAACTGAGCTGGTGTAGCGTGACTGAACATATCTTCTCTTTTTTTAAGTTGGACAAATGATAGCAAGGCTGTAGGACAATAACAAGTAACACAACAAAAGCAATCTCCACTGTGCCCCGAAACCAGACAAACGGAGACAAAGAAGAAGCAAACAGCAAAGCAGTAAATTGTTTCTTAAACGGCAGCGCTCCATCAAGAGAAAACTGCTGTTAAATCTTTTGCCTCTCTGGTCTCTGTAATTAATAAAAATAACATTTGGTAAAAGCAACACTGAGTCAGGTCAGTAAAGTCTTAAAGTATTTATTGGTGCTTTTAACTTCATACCACCATTTTGGAGCTTTGAATGACTGAATTTACCAGTGATGCTTTAAACTATTAGACCAGCTGGATTTTACAGGGCCAAAAAACTTGCTTCTGTAAGCCATGCATTCTGCTTCAACGTGTCACAAAAGAGACACAAAGCTTTCTGAACTTTTATTGACGATATTGATCCGTGTCTCACTGTTCCAAGCACTTTATTTAGCTTATATAAGAAACACATCAACTACCTCAGGTTATGTAGAGACTTCCCAGTTAAAAATGTTCAATACTGCAGCTTGAACAGAACAACAGCAGTACACTTTTAATTACATGTTCATCGATGTGAGATGCTGATTTAGTACCGTGACATATGCAGAGAGCACAACATGGTTTTCTCTCTACGCCGCAGTTTTTTGTGCATTTTCCTTACATACATCTGCAGAGTTTACTCACAATCCATCTTCAACTTCTCTGCCAGAGTTAAATTTGACTGTTTGGATACATGCGTCCTTTGTCACAACACATTTTAAATTAAATGATACCTATGCCACTGTGCCTTATTATGCCCAGAGCCGTCCCCCATGCCACACTTCCATTAGTTGTAATTTATGAGCAGCGAGTTGCATCCTCAATTACAACATTCATATATGCAGAAATTCATCAGATTATCATCAGGCAGTCAATCCATCTCCAGAAGGCCTGAATCAGCCCATTTTAACCAAGTTGTGTTTATAGAGCAGGTTAGAAGGAAATTTGTGAAATGTAAGAAAAAAAGTTGAAAGTGATCGCCACGGGACAATTCACAAGCAGATCAAGTGACAAAAAAACACGTATCACCTGCAGCTAAAAATAAAGTTTGTGTAATAAAAGCAGCTACTGTGAGAAGTTTGACCTTCCTCCTTGAATACAAATCACATATTTCCATAAATGCTCAATAAGTGAATGCATTATAGTATTTATGTTTTGGCTTGACAATGAGATACTTATTGCAGCTTGCATTATCCCGAGGCAAAGCATCAAAAGGAGCTTCAATATCCCACACTAATGAATTACGTACCTTGGGGCTGCAATACCATACACATGGCCCCAAAGGCCTTTTGTTTTAATTTAGCATTCAGCCCTACAGCGCCAGTGCCAGACCTACTTGAATGCCTAATCGCTAACTGAATGGCCAGCAGTATAAACAAGACAACACTAACACATGTTGTGCCCATTGAGTGATGTAATCCCCATTTGGGCCAATCAGTAACTAACCAAATGAAAACTGTAATGTAACACCACTCTTTGGCTGTATAGCATTATTTTAAAATGCAGCTATGAGACTCATTTCCTTCCATCAATGAGAATCTGATTAGTGGTGTCCAAGATATTATGCTCGATCAACGGACGGATAAATTAACACACATACTCGGACTGATCCAGAGTCTGTAGCCTGATTCCAGGTCTAACGGTTCATGGAGCCAGTCTCACACTCTATAAAGAATAATGAAAAACCTACAAGCTCCTCCGCTCTGATTGACCTCAAATCTATAATGCAGTAAATCATGAAGAGGATCATTTTAATACCAGCATGAAGACTTCTAAGTGAATAATCAATCGTCTTTAGTCAGTATTAGCATGAATACTTTAGAGAGTTATCACTGTGTGAGATAAGGAACTATTGTAAAATGCACAGAAGTCAGACCACTCAGTAAGGTGGACCCACAAGAAATAACAGAGGTCATGAGGCCCTGAATGATATTTTCACTTTCTGGGGATATTTCCCTTTTCAGCTCTGGCTAAAACAATCACCACAGTGCTGTGACTGCATGATTATGCCAATGAAATCATGCAGCCATGAAATCATTTTGATCCATATTTACATGCAATTAAAATAATGCTATGGTATATTATGGTTCCTGTGCCACTTTGTGCAAACACACCAATAGTGATACAACATAGCCTCCAAAAATCAACTACAGCAGAGAACTTCTTCTGATTCCCGATACTGATAGGCACTAAGGCACAGGGTTGTGCGGCAATGTGGGGATGTCACTTAAATGGCTCATTTGTCTCCATTGTGTTCCCCATTGTGCTAGCATTTAACCATGCTGCTGTTATGCCCGGTCCTATGAGGTATTGTCTGTCTGCATTGACAAATTAAAAAAACACATTTACTTTCAACAACTGGATGCAAGGCCTATCATTACAGTTTTAAACTGGTGCACAAGGCCAAATTAAATGACTACACGTGAATCATATGTATTGTTACACCCCATTGTGTTTTGTCTGACTGCCAGTTACGTATCGCATCATGACGTGGGGTTGCGTTTCTCCAAAAGTTTATTCTGTTTTAACTTTTTGCCGAAGGCCGCTGCTGTTTCTCCCCGGCATCCCCTGCGGTCACCACCTTCCTTGGTGTGAATGCAGCCTAAGTTGTGTTACAGTAGCAGCACCTCAATAAAGCATAACTGCAAACCTGGGCATCACCACAAAATACAATATGATGAATGCATGATAGTAAAAAGAGATACAACATGCTAAGTTGATTTATTGCTCAAAATAAGTTTCAGGCTACTTTTTATGTGCCAGGGAAGACTTTGCACTAATATCAATTAAAGACAATACTACAAAAATAAACACAGTACAATAACATCATCAATCCAAAGACACATTTAGCAATGTCTCTGTAAACATGTGTATGTAAAACTAAGCACACATACTCTGAAATGAATATAAATGTGTGCTTGAGCCATAGTTGTGAGTGTACACCTTTTAACTGAGGTGAAACTTTGGCTCACTGGTAGCTTGAAAAGCTTAATCTGTATATATGACTGCATCTTATTTTCTGCTCTGCCTGATATATATTTTTTCCAGATCATTGCTTGTGTCACATTTGTCTTTGTTTCTCCCCTGTATATGCTAACCTGCCCACAGTAGTGGGCTGTCAGGGAGTTTCAAATGGGTGCTGTTGAAAACACAGGCTCCTTTCTGTTTAGTCAAGACAAAACGAGCAAAGGTGGGTGGATACATAATTCAATAACTCAATAAAATAGCTTACATAAACATAATGTTCCTGGGTGTCCATGTCTTCATGATAAAGGCCCTGGACTAATTCATTACAGGTAACCTATTGACTGAATTTAGTGAATGAGCTAGGTTTTAAGTTTTAGTGGGGAATTGATGTTATTTTTGTAGATGTCACTGTCAATTCTGAAATATTTTTATTTCAAATATAATTTCAGCAGGGTGACACTGCCAGACAGCTTTACGACTAAATATAAATAAAATATAGTTAAACTGGGAACTTGTTTAAATAATGTGTCTGATTGCTCCTGTAGCTTGCCCTGACCAAGGTTATAATCGTTAACGAAAACGAACGAAATAACGAAAACTAGGTGGGAAAAAACATTGTCATTAACTGAAATAAAAATAAAAACAAGGCATTACAAAAAAACGATAACTAAACTAAAACTGTAATGTCTGTTTGCAAAACTAACTAAAATAAAATAAAATTATCGAGTAAATGTCCTCACAGAGCAAATAACGTTATATCTTTCAGAGTTGACATTTCCGACCATAAACCTGTTTTATTCAGTCTATGCCGTAGACATATAGTTTCTGACTGGGAACCCAGAAATTCCGACATTCCACGTCAAATTGAGCACAACATGTCCGTGCCCGGGCCCCTCGCCCATGCATGCCCTCGCCTGGTATCATGGCGGTACCGAACGTCGGAAGAAAGCATTGACATATATATATATATATATATATATATATATAATGGATGCTAATGCTAGTTAACATTAGTAATTAAACTTAAACAGCTAATGTGAGACGAAACTGCCTGCGCGCTTCTCCTGTACGACAGTAAGTCGCGTGGTTATGACACAATCGTTAGCCTATTTTTACAAAAACGTCTGCTACGGAGCCATAACGTGAGGTACAAGGTAATGGAGCCTTTCATACATTGTTGTGTTTCTTTAGAAATAAACAATGGACAAATAAAGTCTTTAAACGCTTCAGATGTAAAGTTATTCGCTGTCAAAGTGGCGCCAAAATGAATGGCAGTCAATGGAATGCTAACGGGAGGTGATGGCTTGTTAGCATCAAAATGGCGCCATAGGAAGTTTGGGTTGTGAGGAGACGCTTACCCCCTTGGAAGAAAGTGGCAGAGTCCTATTCGATTATGACTGTGTCAGATAAAAGCAAGTGCCTCGCAGTGGAATTTGGTAAAATAAGTGGACAATTAAGGGAAAAATCCCACGAATTTGAAAGTACATGAGAGAAGCGCACACAAGGAGGCTAACCTAGCTTACCTTAACAAGCAGTGACAGGGCAAGGAAAACGCAAAGACCCCTTCCCCCAAAACAGAAGCTAACCCCGGTAACGTTACGGGCATGGATGTATGGGGCCAGGGCCAGGCAGCATGACGGAGACAACCGCAGGACAGAGAACACTACAGGAAGGCTTTCACCGGCGACCCGATAGCTGCTGGTTAGTAAATATGGATAAACACTAAAAGCGTGAGGAAGCGTGGGTTAATATGTGTGTTGATACTGGGATGTCTACACAACTGTGTGAGTCGATTGACTTCAAAAAGTTCAACACTTTACTCGAACCAAAGTTCAAAACACCTGTTCATGTCTTCTTTAGTCTGTTGGCATTTTCAAAAAATAAAAACTAAACTAAACAGCAGACCCGCTTTGAAAACTAATTAAAACTAAACTGAATTTGAAAACAAAAAGTCAAATCGAAATAAAAATAAAAACTAATGAAAAATGCAAAACTATAATAACCTTGGCCCTGACAGACTCTGTTGCAATTCAATTAACTTGGTGAGTAAAATTTTATAAAAAAAAATAAATAAATAACAGAATGACAAATGGTATTCAATTATGTGTAATGTCATGTCATGTCAGCACAGCACAGGAGGGCAGTTGAGTTTTATACTCTGCAATGATTTAAACGCTTAAAGTGACATTTATGAATGACGATGCAGGTGAGTTTGTGGAGGTGAAATGATTGACTTGAAATCAAAAACAAAAGAAATGTATTGACTGGTTTGGAATTAAATGAAATTAAACAGAATACTCACGTGTCTGAGGGAAGATTTGACAAGCTAGTGTTCATGGTTGAACATGCTGAAATTTCATTAAAACACTGATTGCTGATGCACCGCAGAGGTTTTCCTTGAGCTGCTCTCAGACTGAGCAGCGATTCCCGACGCTGCTCGATTTCTGCTCAAGTGTGAGGTGAAAGCACTTCAAACTGAGGCAGGCAGGTTTCGTCTACATACGTCTATATATATATATATATGTATATATATATATATATATATATATATATGTATATATATATATATATATATATATATATATATATATATATATATATGCAGAGAGGACAGATATGCTTGCGCTTATGCGCTCTCTCGGGCACCGTTTGATTTAAAGTGAATCGGTCCTCGGTGGTACCGACGTAATTCTGTCGTACCTGAAAAGGTACCAAGTTCGGTACCCAACCCTAGTTATAGCAGACAGTACTCATGCTCATGTCCGTTAAGGACTTCCATCCGGAAATCCAACAATTCTTACTATGTCACCCTATGTCCTACAAGTTGGTACTTTTTAAAGAGCACAGTCTCACTACTGCATATTTCTTGAGAATTATATTTCAAAGCATTTGGTATAGACAAACTGCCGAAGATCTGACATATTTCTTTTACTTCATATATCTATTTGTTCAACAATGATTAGTATTCAACATTTCCAGCAAACCTTACAAAATGTCTGTCAGGTTTGATTCACAAAAGGAGACAGAGTCAGGATCAGATTTATTAATACTTCAGTATTGATATCCCCATACCAACAAACAGTCTGCCTCACTGTCACTGAAAATGAATGGCAATTCATGAAT
The DNA here is from genome assembly GCF_031162955.1 of Sander vitreus. Taxonomy (NCBI): domain Eukaryota; kingdom Metazoa; phylum Chordata; class Actinopteri; order Perciformes; family Percidae; genus Sander; species Sander vitreus. The sequence continues at coordinate 9,970,426 of NC_135865.1, forward strand.
ACACTGCTGAAAGCATCTTTGTCCACCGGGTTTTCATGTTCCAGAGTCATTCCATGGTTTAGACTTAAAACAGAGTAGTTTTTTTTTTTCCTTTAATCAACCACAATATGGCCACGCAGCTGAGTTGAGGACCAATTCAATGAGGACCCCTAGTCAAGAGAGTTTCTCTGACAGAAGAAGTGATTACCTGAGTCAGGTAGCCTGCAGAGTGTAAGCTGCAGAGGCAAAATACTTCACCTATCTGTCATTTGTCTTCCCTTTGTCCCTCAGTTATTAATCATAGTCTCCTCTAATTTTTATGGTCATCTCTGGGAGGTCAAATAAATAATGACTGGACAAAATAACATTTGCCAGCATCCCTATCACCTAAATGACATGTGGCAATAGAAGAAACCACGAGACTTGTCCTTCCCTGATGCCAAAGTCAGCAAAGACTCAGTGTTTAGCTACCAAGAAACCGTTTTTTCTATTTTTGCACCTCATAGTGAAAGTACAATACAGAAATAACACAGTACGCTTTTGAATGTGAAATTGAAAAATCGCTCAACATACTCCGGAAGGCTGCTGGATACGGATGTACATTGATAACCACACAATCACCTCAGCCCAAAATACACAACACAACAGTCTCTGGTCTGTCTTTATCAGGGATTCAAACAAAGCCATCAGCGACTGTGCAGCCACGGTAGTTGTTATCACTGAGTCCATTAGAGATGTGCAGACAGCTCCTACTCCATTCCTCTGGGAGACTTATAGGAAAGGACAGAAAATAAATGGATGGTTTGGGACTTCTGATAGTTGGAGGTGTACCTTCCTTCATCTCCCTCAGATAATACTGAGGACACTGCGGCTGTGGTGTGCAAATAAGCCAAAGTCAAATATATGGGAAAAATGATTTGAATGGCATGAATATTTTTGGCTAGTCTGTTGCTCAGTTCAGTCACTCAGACCACCATATTTGTCCTGAGTGAGACATCTTTATTGACTAACTAACCTAAGACTTCAACTTGTATCCAACTTACACAAGGCCTACACAGGCTGCATAATGAAAGCAGCACGTCAGTAGCACAGCAGCAGCAGTACCAGCTTAAATCCTATTGCAGTGTCTACACAAGATGCATTCAAGCACAGTGCTGGGTGTCACAGTGCTCAAGGTAGTTGCGCACGTAAAATAGAATAAAATAGACTTGAAAGGTAAAAATATGCTTCAGGTTGCAACAAAAGTACATGCGTAAAGAACAAGTTATATGCAAGCAGTTGCACAGGCTGTGTAGATTAAAACAGTGTAGGCTGTCCTGGTTAAAACAGATTAAGCAAGAACAGCTTACTGTATATTCTCTGTCAGACACGTGAGAGGGACAACTTAAAAATGAGTGTGAACCCCCTTCGTATAGACAAGCTTTTAGTCTTATGGCAGTAGTCTTATGTAAACTATAATCAAGGCTTGTTTGGTAAATGTAACCCCTATCAAACCCTGTCTTTCACCTTTCACTCTGTGAATTAACGTGTATTGAATTCTTGACTGATCTGCTGTCAGAGAGCTTGGCATTGTCTTCTTCATTCTTGAGTACAATTCATTCTAGTAAAATAAGAAAGGCAGTTATGTAAGCGTGGGCACATATCATTTAGAAGCGTGGGTGCGATGCATGGATTTTAAATGACATTAAGCCGGCTGCAGCCCACCCTGAAAATCAGCTGTATGGCTTGGATTGTGTGGCTCATAAGTCAAGGCAGAAATTGAGACCAGGCATTCACAGCTGAGTATGAATTGAATATTCCCGACTATGCACTGTGCAACCAGATTATTACGTAGGTACACCTGTAATAAAATGCAATACAATAGCCCTGCAGTACACCCTACATTTATAAACACTCACAACACTTGCAGGTTATCTACAACAATCTTAAGGCTCATCTTGGTCTAATTGAAGTAAAGTTACAAAATCTACATCTTAAAAGGTATCCAATTTCAGCTGCTTGAACATAAATCTGGCTACAGCCATGATACTGCCAGCAGCAACATTCACTTATCACATGCCCCATTGACATGGTACATAGTGAAGGCACAGGGGGGATAAATCAAGGTTGCTTGGACTCTCGCTGAGGTTTTCTTGCACAACAATTCTGCTCTGACGCCATTCTCTGCACAGATGAGGGAAACACTATGACGATAACAACAATACGGAAGAAAACTATTGGGGCCTTTTTGCTCTCCATGGGAATCTAAAAGATGGAATTCCCCATGAGCAAGCATTTGGTGCAACAGTTATGTAGTGCTATGTAGCTATGTAGTGCCTCCAGTTACACAGATCTACCAGAGCTTCATGATGCACAACACAAGTCCTATCAGAGCTCTGGGGTAATATCTGGTGTAAAACAAACACTCCAAGAGTGTTCAAAAGTCCAATTGACTATTTGAAACTGAAGACACTTATTTTTATTTTTTAACTATTTTGGATGTTTTTTGTTTTGTTTTGTTGCAGCACTTTTTTGTGGCAATACTAATAAAAGATATGTTACTGGCACAAACAGTACATATAAAAATGTTTCAACAAAACAGACACAGTTTACGGGATCTGTCGTGAATGTGTTGAGATTGGCCTGGGCTGACGTTAGATTCCTGGCCTGCATTATTATCCTAGTCCAGTCCTGGCATGGACCATTTTTTACACAAGGATTATTTATAATTAAATGAGAGACATAAATCAAATCACAGATCCAGCCACATGATTCATGTTGCAGAATTGAGTGTGTTAGAGTTACTGTTTAAGACCGAAAAACACATTTTAGGATTACCTTTGAGTCAGCTCTTTGTATCACGAAGACAAATGCCATTCACGTCACAGCCTGACACGTTAACACTCATTTAAAAGAATCAGAGACAGAGAGAGTGGGGATAACATTTCTGCTCTCCTTTTAAGTTCCATGGGACATTAATCAAATGCATTTCTATGGTAGTTACTGAGTAAAAGATTAGAAAAAAAACCTGACCAATTTTCTAACCCAGGTGAACAGAGAGTGGTAGAGCCAATAATGTTTTTGAGAGCTCTACCTTCCACAGATTCCACCTGTACTCTGCTGGAAATCTGAAGCCACTGTGTCATAATACGTCACACAGATTCAAAGACAAATGGATAATGAAAAGTCTTAAATATGTCCTTTCTGATTTGGAGGTAGCAGCTGCTGTTTACCAGTGGCTTTCCCTAAAAAGAACATGAGTTGCCACTGTATTTTCAGTTCCTCCCCAATACACAGAGAATATTACCCAAAAGTTGTACTTGAAAACCACAGCGCAGCGATTAATCAGTTTCTGCAGACATAGCAAAGACTGTTTCTGGATCAAAGTTAACAAGACAGCACTCAACTCAGTGAATAAGAAGGGTCATCGGCTTAATATTGTTTCATCATAGCAGCCGGTCTGTGCAAATATTGTACCTGCATAACAATAATTCATGAGTACATGTATAATACAGTCATTACTTTGGTCTCTTAGTGGAACCCACCAGGTAAAAAATGATCTGGTCATTAACCTAAAAAAATGTCTTCCTGTTAGGAGCGTCAATGTTCCCAGCCAGTGTTTGATATGCACAGAAAGGCAGAGGCCATCATACCACGGCAAAGGTAATGAAAGATCAAACATCACTCCACAAATCCTAATTAAAAGTTCACCTGGCTTCTTTCCTCATGATTAAGTGCTGGGCGTTTGGGGTAGGAAAATGATGCATGGCGTATCAAACTTATATTAATTACTGCAGACAAAGGAGTGGAAGCGCTGCTGGGTCTTTCTTGTATTCAACTACAGATGCTCTTTGGACATTCCGGGTTATATTAATTAATGTATGTGCTATGAGTTTCTTGCAAACTCATGGTTAAGCATCTTTCCCTGTATCACAATTACAGAACACCCCAAACATAATTTCAGACGATGAGGCGAAGAATGTGTGCTCATTTTTTTCTCGGGGATTAATGAAAATGAGGGATGGTGGGCTGGGGCCCTTTTTAGATATTCTGATAAACACAAGATGTTAGCATTATGGGGAAACACACAGAAAATGTGAAGTACATTATTATTTGTACTATTTGTTCTCTAGTAGCTATAGGAGAGGACAATCACCTTGAAAAACCAAAGCACTATGTACAGGCTATAGTCTATTTCTGTTCCCATGATGAGTTCAACTTTCAATCCCTGTAGCTCCCATGCTAACCTAGGTCAGCAATGATCTGATTGCCACCAGATATCTCAGTCCGGTGGTCCTGGTTTAATCATGAATACTGATCAGAGCTGTATGTCGCTCTGGATATGAGCATCTTCCAAATGTAAATGTAAGTATAGACATGTTTTGATCCTGAGCATAAAAGAATGCTTAACTGACTTTCTGTTGTTAGATTAGCCAGATCTCATAGTATATAAAATAGTTTTTTTTTAACAAGGTTGCCTAGTTCAGTCAGACCAACTACTGTATTGAATATGAGCCTGTTAATGTGTCAAAATAGGTATTTTATGTGTCAGGGCTGTTTTTGGTTATTATTATTTGTAAGGCGCAATTTAACATCAACAAAAAGCAGAGCCTTTGGGCAAACACTATTGCACACATACTGTAATCCAAATAAATCCTTCGTCCACGGAAAAAGCAATGACAGAGAATATCTTATTGTTCTCATAATACATCCCGTTATGCATGTTATGCCAGTTGTGGCAGTTTTTCATCACCTTTTCTCCATATATTAGTATTGAGGGGTGAGATGTTTTTGAACACCTATTGTAAAATACTGCCTCAGGGACTAAAGGAGTCACAGAAGTTAACACATTTCAAATTCTATATGTAGGGGCTTTTATGATGGCTTATTTGTGACGGCAGTTGACAAACTCAGCTGACGCATGAGGCTGATTTATAGCTTTAACAACTTTGTAGTTTCTGCTTTAACACGCTTTTCAGGCCTCACTTCATTTGTGATGAGTAGCTTCTTTGGATATTCCGACTTTGTCATTAAGTTAATTAAGTTGCCATTCTTTGGCTGAGGAGGCCTCATGCTGTCAAATCAGCCAGTAAGAGTATGATCCCTGATCAAGGAAAGGCCCCCAAGCACCCCTACAGCAAAACCTACCAGCACCCTTTTCCCATCGTTGTCTGTTTATTATTGCAATAGTGTTCTCTCCCCTAGTTACATCTTATTGAAATGCAACTTTGTGAGTGCCTTATTTAAATCTCTGTGAACTGCACTCCCACTTGACTTCCATACAGGTTCAACACTACAACTTCAGGTTTGTGAAATTCAATTATTCTTTCTCAACAGGATCCAGGGTGTGAAGGCTGGGGAGATGTAGTCCTGAGGTAAAGTAACTTTGCTGAGATGAATAATTATAAAATCATTTGTGCTAACTCCCCCTGAAGACATCAGGCGACTTATGAAGATCTGCAACGTAGTATTATTTCACCATAATTGCAATTTCTGGATAAGGATATTTTGGAATTACTCTTATTCTAACATAAATACTCTTATTTTAATAGTAAATAAAACAGCTAAAGTATTATTAGAAAGGCTTTGTTTTAGCCATGGTAGCAGCGTGGCTCTATGGGTGGTAATGACTGTCTGTCAGTCCATCGGTCGGTTAGTCAGTCTACCACTTTGGTTCAGAACACTGTACTGGATGAATTGCCACGATTATGAACAGACATCAATGCTTCCCAGAAGATAAATTCTTCTGACTTTGGTGATACCCTGACCTTTCCTCTTGCACAACCATGAGGTTGACATTTATGGTTGGCATAAATAACTCAACAACAACTGGATGATTTGCCATGAAATATGTCAGGCATGTATGTCCCCCTCAGGGTGAATTGTAATAACTTGAATTATCCCCTGACTTTTCATCTTGCACCAGATCAAAATTCCAATACTTTGCTTTATGACCAAATGCCTGCTAAACTAATGACATTCCCATTAGAGTCAAGTGTACGTTGTTTGTAATGCCAATTAGCAAATGTTACGATGCTAATGCGCTAGACACAAATGGTAAACATGGCAAGCATTATATCTGCCTATCACCAGCACAGTAGAATGCTGACGTTAGCATTTAGTTCATTTAACTACTAAACATAGCTGGAGAAAGTGCAACAGTCCTTCAGTTAATAAAAGTAGAATTACTAAACTTAAACAATCAGTTGGTGTGTTTGTGACTTCACAAAGAAGATTCATGTTGACCAAAGGAATGGTATAAAACTGAGAAAAAAAACTCCCTTTTAGAATGGCCTGAATACTTTTTTTCTGATTGGCAGGAAGGTTTGTGTTAAAACCAGTAAATAATGCAATTATAGTTTGGTTATTTTTTATCACAAATTCTTAGGGTCAGAGTGAATGAGTTATTGTTCAGTGTAATCCTTACACTTCACCATATTGTCCCTTTCTAACACAACATTTTTTCTGTAAGAGATGGAGGACAAACTACACAACCTTTGTTCTGTGTAACACATGCATACAGTAGTTCAGCCAAAGCTAATATGAGATTAAACTGCTAATGTGTACCAATATTTATCTCATAATTATCCTGTCCTTACTAAATAATTACTGTATGAGTGCTAGAGTTTATTTTGCCTGAAAATTATCTGGATATGTTTAGATTGGAATAGCAGAGATGTCTTGTTTAGCTTTGGCATTTATTCATTTAGCCCATTTAGGAAATGCCCCTCTCTCATCTCATAAGTAAAGCAAGAAATTGCAAATTGTGAAATCCACACTGTGATTAAGAAGTCACCCACAAAAGAATTATGCAGCCTTGCTAAACAAAAAAGAGGATGAAAGACAAGCATTAGCAGAATTCATTAAAGTGTTTGTTGTGCCCATTGAGGCCAATAGGTTGATTCAGCTCTCTCTCTACTCTCAACAACAACAAAGAATTATTCAGCGGCTCATCCCAGGGCGGGACGAATGAAATGTGAGGAAAGACTGAATGAATAAAAATGATATGCTGCAGAAATATAGTTGGACAATGGCCACACCCAAACAAACCCTTAATGCAAATAAAATTATGTGGCATAAAACCCCCAAACCCCATACATAAGTTACTGTATAACTCATATCTGGGATAATTGCCTCGGTTACTTACTACTATTTCATCATTGGATGTCAGTGCATTCCAGGATTAATTGTGTTTAACACGGCATATTGCAACTACTTTCAATGCAGGGGTTTTATGACTCCCTCCCAAATGTTATAAATCAGTGAGCTAGAGAGAAGTCCTGACTAATCTTGGGGGCATCAAAATCTGACATTTTGAGTGGATGATGTAAATTATAGCTAAACAATGTGCTACTAAACTCTGTATTAGCCACGCTAGAATCTGATGGATTCAGATCGGGATTTCAGGGTCCATCTCTGGGGGGGAGGGGGGGGGGGGGTTATAAGTACAGATTGGTCCCAACATTCAAAACAGACAAATAAATAAATTAAAAGTAAAACATTTAACCTCACTGGAAGTCTAAGACTGTAAGACCATGCCTTTGCAGGTGTGTGTCCAAAAAAAAGTGTATGCTAGCCTATGGCCCTATTATCACCACTTTAAACAGGTGGAGAAGCAACTATGCTACATCAACAATTTGGCACAATACACACTTAATGTCTGGTAACAAACCCTTTGCTTGTAAGCAGTGGAGTGACAGAGGCATTTATACTGTAAACCAGTTATTCAATGAGAAAGGTATGTTGAGTTTTGAAGACCTAAGAGCTAGTTTTGAGGTCCCCAGGACATCCTTCTTCTTGTATCTGCGCTTAAGATCAGCCCTAAAATGTTATGGAGTACCATGGGGAAACAGTCTTGAGGCTCACCCAGTCATTAAATGGTTTGTTGATTTTCCTGTGAGATGATTAGGGTCCAATATCTATGCTAAACTGTTGCAAGTATCTATAGGAGAACTCCCAATAGCAAGGAAATGGGAGCGAGAGCTGAGCCCTGAGGGGAATGCAATTAATTGGGAGACAATTTGGGACAATATTTTCCATTGTTGTCCCATTGTTGTTCCATTGCTCCAAGACCCCAAATCACCAGCAGATCCACTTCAACATATGTCATAGGATATATTGGACTCCTCAGAAGAGATATGTCTCTAAAGTCATTCCCACTCCCTATTGCACGTTCTGTCAACCTGAACAAACTTTCCTGCATATGGTCTGGGAGTGTGAACAGGTGCATGAGTTCTGGAATAGAACAACATCAATAATATCTGATGTGATAGGATGTCGACCCGATTGTCTTGTTACTTAATGACGACTCTAAATTACACCTGCTTGGGAGACAGAGGAAAGTTTGGCTAGCCGGCTCAACTGCAACCAAGAAAATGATAGCTCAGCGCTGGCTCTCTCCCCCCTCCCTTTGTTTAAAACAGTGGTTGGGGTATTTTCTAGACATAGTTATGCTTGAGCTCTCTACAGCAAGGATTAACAAAGCCAAATCATCAACTATAGACCTATGGGAAAACGCAGCAGCACAAGTATCAGTCCTAATGACCTCAGCATCACAAGAATTAGAGGAGAGTGACTAAGCAAGGTGTGATTTCTGTTTTAGCTTTAGTTTGTTTGTTTTTGTTTTCCTTGAGACCGCAGAGGGTGGGAGGTGGGAGAGGGTTTTTGTTCTTGTTTAATTGTATTTGTATGTTCTGTATGTTCTAAATAAACTTAAAAAGTAAGGAAATTTGTGTTTGGAAGATTATTTCTCTGTGGTAACAATTTTTTTTGGCAATAAATCTTATACCGTTAGAAAGCCTGTTTAGTTCCCTTTCAAATGGTGCCCCATTTGTAAGGAACATGCATTTGTCGGATGAGCAGCAGCGCTGAGTGTGTGGGTTGCGCCCATTAAAAATTTGCCAAATCTTATTTTGGAACAGCTTATTCTGCCATTGACTCGTTTGGTGTTTGGTGGATTGGATGATTCTGCCTACGGCGGTTGGATCATAGGGTCAAAGTGTGGAGAAGACGCAGAGAACGCTATGCTGATTGCTGCACCGATAGAGTAACACCTTTTGGTGGAGGCAGTGTGATGGTGTGGGGCGACATCTCCCTCACTGGAAAAATTAGGCTTGTCATCATTGGAGGCAATCTCAATGCAGAGAGATATAGAGATGAGATTCTGCAACCAGTGGCAATCCCATATCTCCACAGTCTGGCACCGAACTCTATCCTCCAAGATGACAACGCTAGCCCCCACAAGGCGGGGTTTATCAGAGACTACCTCCAGAATGTGGGAGTGGAGAGGATGGAATGGCCTGCCAGCAGTCCTGACCTCAACTCCATTGAACACTTGTGGAATCAGCTTGGGCGTGCTGCTCGTGCCAGAGTGACCAACACAACCACTTTGGCTGACTTGCGACAAATGCTGGTTGAAGAATGGGATGCCATCCCACAGCAGTGTGTGACCAGGCTGGTGACCAGCATGAGGAGGAGGTGCCAGGCTGTTGTGACTGTGTATGGTTCTTCCACACGCTACTGAGGCTCCTGTTTGTGAAATGAATCAATTGTTAAATTGCCAATATGTCTTGTTTCTTCAAACTTCAATCATCCAATCCACCAAACACCAAACGAGTCAATGGCAGAATAAGCTGTTTGGCATTGGCAGAGAAGATTTGGCAAATTTTTCATAGGCGAAACCCACATACTCAGTGCTGCTGCTCATCCCACAAATGCATGTTCCTTACAAATGGGGCAACATTTGAAAGAGAACTAAACAGGTTTTCCAACGGTATAAGATTTATTGCCAAAAAGCATTGTTACCACAGAGAAATAATCTCCCAAACACAAATTTCCTTACTTTTTGTGCTAAGTTTATAAAAAAAAAAAGTCAGGTTTATTAAAATACCTATTATTTAATTATTTTTGGCTGATTAGACCTCTTCTCAGGACTGTGTGTAAAGACTGCTTGACATCCGCCTGCCTCTTAGCTGTAGCTTTTTTACTAATGGTAGGGAGAGGCAAATTATTTACGCACACACTGGATTTCTTTCCCTATTGATTTTTATGAGGAACAGGGCAAGACATATTCATTTTTGGTCCTGATCTCTTTGCTTTGCACAATCCAACTGTGCTTTAGCACCGTTATCACAAGGCTCTCGAATGTTCAGTCAGTCTGATGGATTGACCTCTCATTCAGGATATCTTATTTAGGAAATATTGATTGTTTATATTCTTGGTTATGTATCTGCATGGTGAAACAAAAAAAGCAGCAGACAAAGGGGGATGCTGAAAGGACAGTGACAGAAGTAAATGAGAGTACAGTGTTAAAATCCATAGTGTATTTCCAGTGCATTTTCAACCTGAGCAGTGGTTTAATCTGCCCTAACTGATTATGGGTTCTGCGTTGAATCTACGCCGTTAGTAGGTACGTAGGTACGTGCAGATACAGATCCTACGTCGTAGCCTGACATGCACTTTCCCGCAAATGTAACTTCACGTTGCGGTGGAGGAGAGAGTTAACCCTTTCAGTTACAGCTTTCCGACCACTGTCAGAACACACAGAGGACACACTTTGTTTCTCTGTCTCCAACGCCGGATTCAGCACTCGCTCCAAAACTAATCCACGTAACTGACACAGCAGTGAGTATAAAACTCACAACAGCGCAGGCCACTTATGTATACAGCGTAGGCTCTGTGTATAGAGCCTACGTACTACTATAAATCTGCCTTAAGTGAAAACACTCGTGTGGGTGTACCGGGCCTTTAAGTTACCAAAAAACATTGCCAACCCTGTCTCCTAGAAATTATGTTTATAAAATATCAATTTGTTTTCCCAATTATGTCATGGTAAAAAATGTAATTGCTGCCTGGATTATTTTCACAGGCAATGTTTTCTCAAGTGATGAAGCTTGTTGTACCACACATAAGTCATAGGGAAGTATTCAGGGTGGATGGTGGGTGTACTAAGAGACCTTGCCCCAACCTTAACCAACTGCTATGAGCACCTAAACATAACCATGACAATGTGCAATTGTGCTCTAGTAACTTGCTGTTGAAAATTGAATTTCTCGGAGACTGTATTGGCACAGGGCTACTCAGTAAAGTCATTCAGATAGCTCCATACACCTGCTTCTTGGAACAGAGCCCAGATCCCATATTTGCATGTTTTTAATACTACATTTTCTGGTAGATGAATGACAAATCATAATTCAAAACGTATATTTTACAATGGCTACCGCATTGATACTGGCAGGATAACCCCACTGCATTCCTTTGCTCACATCCTCTCTCCTCTTTCTCTTTTCCACTCTTCCCTCCTACATCCTCTGCTCTGAATAGTCTGTTTCAGCACAGCAGTTGATCAAACGGTAGAATAAAACAAGCACTCTTGATACACAGTGCTCTGCAATCAGAAAATGACTCAGGAGTTTTCCTCAGGTAAGAATGAAATCCATTTGATTTCACCTCACTGTCTTTCAAGTGTGTTCCCCTCCAGGTCAGTCAACGCACAGTAAACAAAGTAGACTATTTTAACAGGTCTCTGCAGAAGCTGCTGTTCAAACACAGAGAACATTATCATCTTCCTTTTATTCTCTTATTTTAGCCAGTGCATCAGTAAGGAGTCCCCATCCTCCATTTTTCTGAGGAGATCTGAGGAGATTTCTAAAGTGAAGTTAAACCTCCACCCCAGGAAACAAATGGCATGCCATTAATTATCAAAGGAGGACATACTGTAGTTACAGAAATATAGTGAAATCTGCAAGAAGAAATGAGAAATCTTATTAGTAACCTATTTACTTCCAGCTCTGTCTGCAGTAGGGGGTGTAAGCAGTTGTGCTGACAAAGACAGAGCACTCCAGCAGGGAAAGCAGCTTGTCAAGGAAACTGCTCCATGAAGAAGATGAACACAAAAGAGTTATTTTATTTTATTTATTTATTTTTTTAATCATGTTCAGCATTGATTGAGTGCTCCCCGCACATTCTGCAGCTTCTCCCGGGACACACACTGACTCAGTCTGGCTAAGACCTTCAGGCTTACAGTTATTTTTGTGAAGCAAAGAGAAGTTTATCTCATTAAAACTATTGTAATTACAACAGGCATGTCATGTTTTTGTTAATGCAGCAAATAGCCTTTTTTTATGAAGTGGAATTACAATAAAGTCCCTCACTAGAGAGCATTTATGGAGCATATTAACAACCCTGACAAAAAAATGAGGGCCAGAATGATTGAGTAATAATGCCGTGTGACACTGAAGCTTATTTTATTTTGTAGTGTGCAGCAGAGGCTGTGAGATGCTTTGTCCATTCTCATTCCATGCAATGACGGATGACTTTTACGGCCTCTTTATGTGCCTGACCTTCACACAGACATGCATAACCCACAAAGTACAAGGTCATTCACATCGGCCTCAACACTCCCAACTTCTAACAAGGCATCAAAGAACAGGACATGCTTCTGCCTGACTCTCCGTGCTGCTGATTTACGGAAATGTTCCGTTACTTTGCAGCAACGGAACAGGAGAAGCCCTTGTCAGCAGGTTTATCTCATTTGCATTAAAGGTGCTGAAGCTGTTGACTAATCACATTTCAGCATTGAGACTTTTTTTTTTTTGCTTTGGTGGTATTCCTAAAATCCTTCGAAATATCTAGTTTGCTTGAGATTTTACTTCAACTATCTGCAAGAATTACTGTCCTTGTGCAGTCAGCTATACTACAGAGACTGAATATTTTGAATGCTGCACACAAAGCTAGACACCACTATACAGCATCTGAACGTGTCTGTGTATTTGTTTCTTCATGTAAAAATGCAGAAAGAGTTTCCAAACAAATTATTTGAGAGTGATGTATTGAGGCTGCTATTCTGCACACATGGGGCTTCATTAAACAAAAATGTAGAAGCTCAAGAGATGCCTTTTATGTATTTCAATATAAGTATTAATTTAACCTGCAGGAGTCATTCAGTAATGAGATGACCTATCTTTGATTTCCATCATTTATGCAATTGGACTTCAGGCTGGATATTCTTAGTATCAAGGACTATAATTACTTCTGTCCCCAGTTCCAAATTACTGTGTCTTTCCCTATTCCTCCTTGATGCCAGAATTGGAACGTTTTGTATAAGGGTGATGTGAGAACCCTGCGCTGCTTGAAAGAGACTTCTGAGAGCCGCTCTAAACTAACTCTTCTGCGAGGATATTGTCATGGGATTAAGGGTATGACTGCTAGGAATCTCCTGCCTTGTGGCTCTCATGAGACATGCCACCAGCTTTTTATGAGAGCCTCAATTAGCTCCCTGCCAGTCAGAAGGAGTGACATGAGTGCGATCTCAATTGAATAATCAATGAAAAGGCCTTTTGAAGAGAAACGTCAAATTTTGTCAAGGTCTCTTTGATAGCTGGAATACTCCTTTTATAAATATGGCGCTTTCAATGCTGATCCAATTTTAATTAAACAAAAGCAGAGCATTTGTTGTTCACTTTATTGTTTGTGTGTTCTGTCAATGGTAAGCCCAAGACACTAAAAAAGCAGAGTGGATGTGTTTGGATTTTAAAAAAAAGCTTGAGATATGGAATATCTAATTGGAGCAGCATCTTTCAGGATCAGATCAATAGTCAACTTTGAATTGTATTCACCTTGATCCTAATCCGGCTTACTTGGTGTACTAGATTTAGCCTACCCAAGGGAGATATGCGTGGAGGCAGATTGCAAACCACATTTTTTATTTAAAATTTTAATGAGACAGCATGTGAGCACATTTGCAGGAATTTACTGAATTGTAATGCCCAACTGCATAATTGATACTATATGAATAGAACAAGAGAAAAATCTTGAAAGCTTTACAGGGGTCCTGTGTTCAGATTGAAGGTGTTCATTTTGGACATCATTTTAAAGAAACCGCAAGTGACTCTTTTTAAATTTCTTCTCTTTTATTGACAGAAGTTAAATGTTAAATGTTTCCTCCCACTCTTTGTGGCAAGATAGTCTAAACATATCTGGACTTATCATATTTAAAAGGAAGTAAAAGTAGCTGCTGTCCTTATCTGCTGCAAAATTGTTTGGATGGTATTTTTGCATGTTTACAGCACTTATCACTAAAAATGTTCACAACACTGGAACCTTTATCATTACTGTGACATTTATATATATATTTGTACAGTTTTTAATTTTTTCAGATGTGTGTGAGAGATCAGACCAGTGCCTTTACAACAATACTATTCTAACCCCTTATTAAGTTAGAGAAAGACTGACTTAATGAGAGGGAATTGTGTGACATGTGGTTGCAGTCAAAAAAACATGCTGTGACTTATCTGCTATATCCATGAAAACACTCAGATAATGGAACTTACGACTTGAAACTGTAGCTGATGGTATTGTCATTTATATTTTGTAAGTGTGTTGTGCGTCAAATGCCTGTCAGGCGATGCTGTGACATTACTGATCGGCGTGTTGCAGAAGTTTTGGAGCATACAGGGAAGTGCAGCAGCAGTTTTCTGCCCAGTGTGAATCATTGCTTATTAACCTTAAAAGCTCTCTATACAGTATGCAGCCAAATAAATCCCACTTTGATACACAGCTGTTGTCAAACTGCTGACAACTGCAGAGCCCCCAGGAGGCAGCCATCGTTGTGATTACATTAAAGTCAAAAAGTGAGTGCTGAGAATGTATCTTCCAAAAAGTTAACAAACATACCATCTCCAACATATTGTGTAACTTTCCATTAGAGTGTCTGAAATCATTCTATAAAAACAAGGGCTGTCAAAATGAATGCGTTAATAAAGAGATAACGCAAATTCCGCAAAACGCCACTAATTTTTAACGGGCAATTAACGCATGCACGTTCTGTGATTTCGCTCCATAGTTTGGGAAATCAGGAAGCTGCAGCAGTAATGTTGTGGACAGTGTTGCCAACTTTCTCTCTAGATTTAGCGACTTTTCAGACCCCCTTAGCGACTTATAAATATATTCAAATATATTTCTGTTGTAATTTATTACTATGTATGCAGTCCACAGATCCTTGGCAACATGAATCTTAGATTCACACACAGATCCGCATTACTACTAACTGCAACAAAAAGACAACAAGCAACTGGGTGGGGGCAAATGGACCTTATGAAAAAAAAGGTTGGATGTGTAGATGACATTGCAGATGAAACTGATTTGTTCAAGGTGATTATTAGCTGACTCACAGCAGATTAGCAAAGCCGTAGAAATGCTGCATGAACATGGATGGAGTGGATTAGTCCAGTCAGTGACAAGAGAACAGCATCGTTGATACATGCACATTTCCTGGACTAAGTTGTCTGGATAGATGGCTTTATATGGGGATGAAGTCAGCTGGAACAGCTGGATGAAGGAGGGGTATCTGTGTCGGCTACATCGTAAAAAATACAGCAATTGAGTAGAATCAGCTAATCTTTTAACATTATCTTAACATAAATATAAGCATTACTTATATTTAACACATAATCTCAAGTCAAAGACTTTAAATCAGAACGACTCATGTTTATAAAGTGGACTGCAAATAAAACTAGACATTTCAAGTTGAATTAACTTGAAATAAATACAGCTAGGGTACACTCAACTCACTAAATTAAGTCAAGGAGCATGGTGTCACACCGGCACTGGGCTCTCCCTCAGCCACGCCCACTACACAGTCTCCTCTCAATCAGTATCATCGTTCACTATCCCCAGCCTATTAGCACTCCTCACCTGTTGCCTGTTTGAACTCGTTATCTCATCTACAAGAACCCTCTCCATGGCTCAGTTGTTGTCTGGTCTCATCACTACAGGACTCCATGTGGCATATGGACGTGCCCATGCGGCGGCGCTTCCTGTGTTTATTGCCTGTTAAGTTTATCTCCTGGCCTTTGTGCTTTTAAGTTTATTAGAACTATTTTTGACTGGAAGTTTCCAGAGTTTTTCTGTATTTTTACTTTTTGTACCCTGTCCAAGACCTCCATTAAAGATATTCAGATGGTATTCTGTGTCCTGAGTCTGAGTCCGTGACACATGGTCTGCACAGCATTGTTTAAAAATTAAAACTCTTTTAAGACCCCTCCGTTTTATAATTTGAAGAAATATGCTATATGCCAAGTTAAGGTAAATGATTTTACCTTCTTTTTTTTCTTCTTCATAATAATGAAAACGATGAACGTTAGTATCGAATTCAGTCCGTACCCCAGTGCACGTTGTCTTTGTACTATACTCTGGTACATCGCGTCACCATCAACAGTAAAGGCAGCTGTAAATTCTTTGTGTCAGATGAACTGAATCTTCAGACTGAGAACATTTAAAACATATCTGACTGCAATATTTTTCACTGACAGAACAGCTGTTGATTTAACTTAAAACCTCAACATTTATTGAACTTGTTATCTCAATGTTTTAAGGGCAGCAGGAAAACTTGTGTTTTTGATTGAACCAGCTTAAATTGTTTTACCGTGGTTTGGAAATGGCCTTCACTTCGATGGAGAACTGTCGGCCTGTTAAACAAGCAAACTCCGAGTGCTTCTCAGGTATAAGCATCTTTTATAGCCAGATGGGACGTCCCTTCTCTGGGATTGGAGCAGATGTTAAGGGCCTGATGACGTTGTCTACTCATTATTAGCCTTACTTATGTTGTGCTTACGGCTGCAGATGGCGCAAGATTTCAAATTGTTTCTTACTACTGTCAAAATGTTATTTTGTAATACTTTTGTAATTTTTCTTACATAAATAGTCTTATTAATCTACTGGTTTTAATAGTTGCTCGACTTAATCACATTTACAAAATAGTTCTTCGTCTTCTATTGAAACTGGAAGAAAAGTTGTAAATGTGTTTGTGTGTGTGCCTCTGCACACACTGCATGATCACAGCCCTTCTTTGAATTTCGTTGGATTACACTCAGGTGTCAACAGCAAATACTTAATAGGTCAATGACAACTTCATTGTGTGATGGGCTATATAGATCATTCAATGAGGGATAAAAAAGGCTTTGAGCAGCAGAGAGTTTGTTTCTTTCCAATTCTACTCCCATTTCTGTTCAGGAGTACATTATTGTTATTTACTTTCCTTATCCACATTTAAATGTGAGAAGGGTATTTTAAGATGAGGTTTGGAGCAAATATTTGAAAAGCATCTTTTTGAGGTGTGGAAAATGACAACTAGAAAGATGCATTTGTAAATTAAGACTACTTATGTGCACATGACCTTAATGGCACATTTCCATGACAAAGATCAATGCAGGAAAAGTATTGTTAGGGCAGTAGTGCAGTCAAATGATACGAAAGAACATGAGTCATAGCTTTATTAAGTTCTTTTTTCTCAGATTTCCTACAATAACCTGTTCTCTATTCAACATGTCACTTGTCATTTACAGCTGATAAGGTCTGCGAATGGTGTTTGTACCTTAGCACTGGTCACATAGCACTGGTCACATGAGACCTAAGTTTATCATTTATTATATGTGTGTATTCTTCACAGTCAAATTTCAAATGAACAAATCTCCTGGCCTGTGCCGTACATTACAATTGCTGTGTGTATTCATGCTCCCAAGAGAAAGTAACATGTTGGATCTAGGGATTGTCCGTTAGGACAAGGTTTGACTACTTTCATAATCAAGTTAAATCAATTCTATCTAATCTAACAGATTATCCAGTAATAGCTAAACTGGCTAAAAATGCATTTGCCTACTGCAGTGTAATTTTTTTTTTTTCTTTGTCACTGTTAAACGCAAATAATGCCCTCTGTAAAATATTCAGTGCAATTTCGTTAAATGTAAAATCCTTGTAGACTGGATCCGCACACTGCCTCTTTTGAGCTTATTTTTCAGAAACAACAGAAGCTGACTGCAGCAGTGATGTTTGAATTCAGCTTTGATGGTGCAACAGTGTGGTGACATTGCAAATAAGTACACTCAGACCCTGAAATGTAAATGTTGCCTGACTGTATCACTCCAGATATGGGTTTATATTTTCTTACAGTCACAAGGCCCGGGGTCCTGGAGCTTCAGCCCTGTAATCTCTTTAAATAATTCAGCAGAAATTGAGGGAGAGCCCTCTCTTAAGAGAAACCTTTATTGATTTCTTAATCTTATAAAAATCATTTCCCCTCAGCTGATTGTTGAAAGTTCCCACATAACTTAGATGAACAGAATATGGTTTAATAATTCAATCCTCCAGAGGACCCTGGCAGGATTTATCACAACAACAACAACTTGTATCATTACATTTCTTTGCCATAAATGGAATAAATATGAATGAAACAAGTAAGGAAATGAGGACATACTAGTTGCCACACAAATAAAAATGCATTATTTGAATTAAAGTGCTCACTGCAGTCTTAACCCTTGTGTTGTCCTTTGGGTCACCGGGACCCGTCCAGTTTATTTGATGTTTTGTATTGGCCTGGCGTTGAGCTTCGGGCTCCCCCCCACCCCCCCTCCCCCGTTGACCCTCGCGTACTACGTGATGTCATTTCACATGAACCGGGGGAGGGGGGACCCCGAAGCTCAATGCCAGGCCAATACAAAACGTCAAATAAACATATAGTTAACCCTTGTGTTGTCCTAACATGGGTTAATACTATACACAGTCTCAAATGTATTGTTCAAATTATGTTGGGATATCAAATGTTTCTCCTCAGAGATAAACATACCTTACTATCCTGAACTAGTTGGATTCCCTAGTCAAAGAAGGATAATAAAAACTTATTAAAAGGTGTTGTTCCTTTCAGAGCAAGAAGCTTTGATGCACAATACAGCCCCATCGGGGATTTATCTAAGAATAAAGCAGCTCTTTTCCTTTTTGTTAAAAAAACTGAAATAACTTCTGATAGGTGAATCCCAGCATTTCAAAAGGCCTTCTACAGAAAAAATACACATTTCACAGATGACAAATGACAACCTAAGAGACAGGATCTTACTTCTTCAGTAGATTAAAGCTGACACTGGATGAGCGCCGTGTCTTGCTGTCATGTTTAAATGTGAATGCGTATGGAAGTCAAAATAAATACAATTTGAATGACCTGTTTAAGAAGATATCAGTATTCTTAAGCTAACATTGACGGCATATGATCCCTTGATTTAAAAAACAAACAAAAAAAACTTAAAAGGCAAAAGCTACAGTATGCAAACTTTCACTTGTCATTATATTCTACAATCAATTTCTCCAACACATAAACTAGTTTTATGCAATCTACACAGTGCAACAACTCTGATGTAATGAAATAAAACAGAGCAATGCAAATCACACTGCGCTGTAGCAGTTGACAGCACTGATGTGTTGTGAAGGTATTTGAAGTGGGAACATCCAGTCCTTATCATGTGTGTTACATCCTTAGCATTTTTCTCACACACAGAAATGTGCTTATATGTGGTTTTTAACTCTAGTCTATTCTGGCACACTGCTTTTCAGTGTGCTGTTTGTTACTGGTAAATGTATACCTTGCTGTTAAAAAGGGCAACGGTGGCTGTTCATAGGCGTTTGTCTTTGAACAGTCACTTTAAACAGTTAAATAATAGTCCCATTAGCCGCAGTGTTTCAGTGCTCCATTCTGCTCTCCAAGACACTGATGAAGGTCAAGCTTAAATGTCTCCAGCTCTCTGTTTGAGCCAGAGACTCCCAGCTTAGCCACAGCTCTGGGAACTGGCTCACACAAAAGATTTACCCCACAATGCTGCTGGCCTAGATAGACACACCAAACACACAATAGGGCGGCTGTGCATAATTTAGAGCACATCTTTCCTACGTTGGCAAGTCCAAAATTAAAAGGGAGCTTGTCAGCCAAATTAAGTATTCAAATATATTATGTCCATGGTGGAGATGGAGAAGTTAAATCAATATTTGCCAACATGAACGTAATACTCAGACGTGTGAAATAAATCTGGAGCTGCTGCAGAGACAGTGAATGTGAGACACGTGGGGCCCCGAGGAATGTTTGCTCACTTAAACCAAACTATATCAAATACGTCCTTGTTCTGTAACACGTTTTATTGTACAACCGACTGTTCTTCAACTGAAGTTTCTGTTGTAAGATTTCACTTCAAAGCACTGTGATACCGATTGTTACAGTCCCTCAGTCAAATAGTCATCAGGAGGTGGGTATATTCAGAGGCGAGGCATGTTAAGTTTGAGATTTTCTTTTTTTGTGTCGACAGTGGTTCTCATTTCCAGTTAAGCAACAACTCATAAGCCATCTTAGCCCTGCAAGGATGTCAAATCCTCACTCTCTGTGTCCCGGTTCCATCCCTTTTGAACATCCGCTCTTTCAAGGGAAATTAATCAATCTCTTTATCACTTGGGCATTGTCATTACCCAACCACAGAGTGAGAAATGAAAGTGCTAATCGCACAGCAAGTGGGGCGGTTGTGTGGGAAGGCCAGGTTTTCCTCCTCAAGCTGCTTTGGAAATGCATTTACAATTGAATTTGCTCAGCGAGTGAAGGATGAATCGTGAGATTCTCTCAAATTCTCTTTAGAAAAGGGAGTGACGATGATTTCAGCTTTCAATACAGTTATCCAGATGTGATTCTCCCACAAATATGATAACTGTTTGTATATAAAATATTGGAATAATGCACACAAATGCATTTGTAACATAAAAAACACTTTAAATCAATATATTTAGTATACTGTATGCAACATGCTTTCATTGAAACCAGCAGCACATACTAGGACATGATGTTTTACTGTGCACCAATGTCTCATTAACCGTGTCACGTTACCACAGCATACACATCATTATGGTAACAATCCAACCCCCGCTTATCACCACGGTGATGGGGATAGATAGTCTGTCAGAAAGAAGGTATTATTATGCTAACTGCCCAGGTGTAAGGGCCCTTAAAATTGGTGATGTCCAATATCACAATGTGTGCAACCATGTGTGAAAGAGGAGGAATACTTTCCCCCTGAACTGGTTGCACTGAAAACAAATGTAGTTGTACTATTTTCTCCTTTAATGAGAAGTAGTAATGACTGTCTGACTATAGTGTGTTTTAAATATAGTATGTATGCTGAAGAGAGAGTGTGTGTGTGTGTGTGTGTGTGTGTGTGTGTGCGGTGTGACAGGTTCAGAGAGATACATCTTTAAACTTCAATGGTAAGAAAAAATAATTTATTTCAAAGAATGCCATTGAAGCAACCTTGGCAAGTGACGAGCAGCTAGTTTGTATATCTCAATGTGTGGAATTATAATTGACCACATCTAGTATTTTTGCTCCAGAGATAAAAGATCTGGATGATAATATCTGAAAAGTCAAAAAAGATGCCTTGATAAACACATTTATAGCAAAGAATTAAACATTTTACCTGCTTTCCATGAGAAATGATGGTCCTTAGGAAACACAATGTCTGACTGGACTGAAACAGAAAAGAGGGACAAGAGGAGGAAGAGGCAGAGGTTGTTCCCAGCTCGCCGTGTCCAGGCAATGACCCCAAAGTCATCTTTTAGAGTCATAGTCCAGCCCATTGCTTCCTCTCTTACTCCTGTGGGAAGAACATGAAATTCATCAGTAAGTTGCTCATAAAAATGGAGAGAGACGTGGGCCACAGAAACCAGAAGGAGAGACCGTGTGTAAGCTCTTTAAACGTGGGGAAAGTGGAGGTGGTGTCAGAAACTCTGAGGCTGCTTTGTAGAAAATGTCCCACTGAAACCTCCAGCCGAGATACATGACTTTCAGTGTCACCTTCCAAAGTACATAACACTCTCTCGCACATGAATCATAGTGTTTCTTTCTTCTTCTTCTTCTAAATCCAGCGTACGAGCCTGATATCATGCCTGCTTCTCCTCCCACATAGACCAAAAATAATTAGTCAGATCCCTGGTCAGTCTCCCAAGGAAGAAGTGGACACATGTAATGAAGGAAGGGGAGAATTTAAGCGTGGAGTAATATGGGTATTAGTACCTTTTCATTGCAGCTCATTTATTCCTATCTCCTGCTGCTGTGGTTCATGTCCTAGGAGTGTTAGGGATTAGTCCTGGATTCACTAGGCATCTAATTGTGTTGCACCAACAGCAAAAATAATGAATGTGGAATCAAAGCTGTAACACCTGATGCTTTGAGAGACTGATGTTATGTTGTTAATGACTGAGGTGATTCATTTTCCAAAAAGCACTTGGGTATTGTGAGATTTGTTATTATTAGCTTATCATCCCACAGAGCACTCCCTGCCAATTCTTGCAATCACAAACTCAACATAAAATACAATTTGTGATTCACAGCAAAACTTTAAAAACAAAAACGTAACACATAATTAGGCATACAATTGAATACAATTGCATAAATTGTGCAACACAGAGTTGTTGCATATACGAGAAAAGTAGTAGAAAAAGTTAAGAAGTTTATGCAAATTGACTTACCGCCAAATGTCAGGTGGTTCATTTATTTAGTTTGTTTTGGTACATTTACCTACTGACCTTAATAAAAAAGTACATCATGACAATATAAAAATTAGTTCTTTAATTCATTTTTCTTTTAATGTTGTGGATCACCACAACACACTGGGTTCAGATTTTGCCTTGATAACTAAGTATCATAGAGTATTTGATGGTAGATTAACTACTGAGAGGCAGCAGGCATTTAAGATTTGAGATTATTCATACATGGTGAAGCTCTGAAAGCGCTGGGTGCTTGATGATTTTTTGCTCGATTTCATTCAAGGAAATTAGATTTGGACTTTTCTGCTTTAGCTGTTTTTTGGTGGGGGCAAAATATGTTTAATGAGAAAGAGTTGCAGGGTGGAGATGGCTTGGTGCCCAGAAGTGGGCTGCCAGATGCCCAGTTTTTGATGGACTGTCCAATTTTCCTCTGGGTTTGATGTGTTATTCTATAGTCAAAAGTGCTTTGGTCTCTTTGTGTCAGAGGGGCTTTTAAGCTCAAATTCAGGGTTTGGCATTTTGACAAACAGTTTGTGTTCGCATCTGTCCTCAATACTGCAGCTTGGGTTTTACAAACACTTCACAGACACATATGTGGCATGCCATTTGAATTCTGTCAACCCAAAGAATAGTGATGGGGTTAATTGTTCTCTCTTATTTAAAGAACTCATCCACTCTGAATATAATGAATGCACTTTTCTTGTTTTGTTTAATTAAAGCTGCCTTTGTCTTACATTTTGTGATGGCCAGAGAATGTATTCTATTTGGATGAATGAGCAGAGTAGTCTGGCACTTACAGAGCCATATGCCAATTAGACACCTCTGGTTGCTGATTACTAGCCAACCTCTCGGGCTGCGCTGCTCTGGAAGCCATACCTGACTGCACCCCGATTACATCCTCCCTCTAGCCAGTCTAATTTGACTATTCATGGGACAACCAGCGCTCTCCATAACCTGACAGAACGTGTCACAACTGATTGGAAAACATGGTCTTGAACAAAAACATGCAATGAAAACAAGCATGACCCCAAGGCATCCCAGTATTGTTTTTCAAAGACAGACATTTGAGATTACCATATAGTTAGATATGGTTTGCAAAATCAGATGACTGGTTGCTTTTCTTAAAGCCTGTCAATCGGTTTCAAGGGTTGGTGGCAATTGTGTTCTTACAGCTCAGGCTTGGACTGTGCCAGTAGAGGGGGAATGCAGGCTATCCTGAAAATCTTAAAAAAGTAAATCTCTTAAACTGCTAAATATCGGGGTCAAAGGAATCATGCCAGGCTATCAGTGGTCAGAGAAAACCTAGCAAACAGCAGCGTGGCTCAGATGCTGTCGTGCATCCTATTAGATACTCCGTGATCTGATGGAATGCAATCTGCTTCTCTGTCTCCTGTGGTCCTTGTTTGGGGATCACTCGCTGGATTGAGAGAGTAAGGACCCTGCATCTACCATAAGGGAACAGATTAACACTCAACAGTCTTCTCTTTCACAGGTGGTCACAATAATTAATGTTTGATTAGATCTTTCTAAATGACCGGCAAAAGCTAATTTGGTATGCCAAGACTCTAAACAATCCCCATGCCATCCTCCAGCCTCTCTTTAAATAAGCCAAACAGCTAGTTCTGTCTGGAGTGGAAACAAAGGCATTTGATCCCAGTACGTGTTCCAGAGATGCCAACCTCCTCCCTGGAATTCCACATAATTATGTAGCCAACCAGTTCATTCTCTATTCACATTCTCGGCTTAAATTCCTGCCCATATCCTTGTGCTCTTCTGTGTGTACTGCATCCAGTATATTGAGGTTAACGCAGCTGCACGTATTTTCTCCACGTTGTGGTGCATGTAATTGTTTTTGATTGTGTTTGGCAATACAAAAACAGAAATGTATTCCCACCCAAAGAAGCAGATTTTTGCAGATGTTTTCATTGGCAGGAATGACCATGACAGCATTGAGACAATCAGAAATGCAATGCGCAACACAGTTTTTTGTATTTCTTTGATCACAGGCTTGTGGGTGAAGCTGCATTCATCGGTCACTGTATAGACTAATATTTGAGAATATTGCTGTCCATCTCCATTTATTTCTGTATTCTTCTGACACAGTTTCTGTTATTCTATTCAGAAGTGTAACAAAGACGACTTTCGAATTTTGTTGGCTGAACAGATAATGACAGCTCTGAGACATGCCATGTATTTGCCATTTCCAAAAATGTTTAGCCTCTTCGGACATTTCCTCGTGACTGTACAAGGAACGGGCACTGCTGATTTAAGAGAAGTTAAAAACAAGCATAAAGGGACAGATTAGCCCAGTATCCTAGAAATTACATCCATACTGGATGAATCTGCACCTCACAATTTAAATACAATTCCAATGATTAGTGCAATAGCAGAAAGTAGTGTGCCCTACTGTATGTGTAGCAAGGCAATTGTAAGGGTATGGAGGTTGGGATGGTGAATGGGTGTGTAGCAAGTTTATGCAGAAGTCTTGAGTTTTTGGCCCATCATAGATGGCAATTAATTTAACAATTAACGTAGGCCTTTTTATCAACTGTAACCAGTAGGCGATTTCTTAATTTTAACAGGGAGGAAAGAACAGTTTGTTTTGTTCACCTGTGAATACCCCCATGAACGGCTCTTTTGGTTCTGTATCTTTTATATTGTATCTCTTTAATTTTAAATGTATTCTACGTATTTTAAGGCTACAGCTGTCGCCATCTTTGTTGTGTACAGTTGCAGTGGTTACGGGTGTTGTTCTTGTCTATCGCCAGGTTAGCAGAAAAGTCCTGTGTGCGTATCCCACACAGAGTCCATGTCACGCTGTGCAGTAATACAGCAGACTGACTCTTCTCAGTAAACCCAGTAATCATTTCAAAACTCTGGCTGTTTTGAACAGAACCACTGTCTCTCTGTCATAACTGCTCGCATAGCATTTATTGCAGCTTCCTGTGCTCTCCACAGCAGAGCAGCGAATCATTCAAAAATGGATTCACAAAATATTGTTCATTGTCTGAGTTTAGCATGAGAGGAGATGCTCTAATGTGATATTTCTTAAGCGAATATCTAAAGAAAGATTCAGATGGTAAACTGTCAACATTAATCCTAAAATTCACTCATTCAACTTCACTCAGCACAAAAGATAGCTGTCTGTGTGTAACATTAACATTACATCAACACTACTTGATGTTTCATTAGGTTACCCTTTTGGTGCTGCCTGAATGTTTTTGTATTTTTTTCCCCTGCTGTTTTGTTGCTGCTCCTCGTCTAATTTGCAGTGGATTGTAGATAATTTTTGTCCATAAAAATGTGCAACGTCACATTACTGACAGAGACAGTATGTTACTGAATGTGAAATGCTTCTTATTAATGAGCAGGCTAAATCAACTTCAGAACAAGAGATATTTTGGGTGGTGGAGAAATGTGATTTACTAATCAGAAGCCTTAGAATACAGAGTGATTCAGGTGATGCAGGTGGTTGCATAAGAATTTACATAAAAAAATACAACTTTCACAATATTGTTTTTGTTTTTAATTATTGTTTGTATTTATTATTGTTATTGTTTATAGTTTTTATTTGTTGACCGTAATGTCTTACATTGTGTCACAGTTTTTTTATTTAGTTTGGTCTTGTTTCAGTCATGACAAAAAGGTTGTCAACCTATATTTTCTGTCATAGTTTTTGTTGACGCAATTGACACTGGTTAGGACAAATATGACAAAACTAAGTAGCTGCACCCCAGAATAAAACTCAGAAATTAAGAATTAAGAAATTCCCTCAAAATCAACTCCCACACTGCAAGCACACGTAAATACACGGTAGCTGACACAGCATGATTTGCAGGTACCTGAGACAGATGACTGCCAGTCATCCCTTGGGTGATCTGGTTGGTGCAGTGGCAGATAATTTTTACTACTCCTTCTACAGAAGACAGGAGCAAGGCAGAGGAGGCTTCCAAAGGCGTTAAGTCTGCCTGGGACGGTAATTCTTCTATGCCAGGCCTTCCGCCTGAAGCATCATGCAGTGGCTTAATCCTGTGTGAATCAATGTGCAGAGGGCTGGGACTGTGTTACACCTCCAGCAGCACTGAGTGGTTTTATCTTCCTGGCGCTGGCTCTGTCAAGTACCCACCCACTGATGTTCCCACCAGGGTTGGCACAAGAGTCAGCGGGGGCTACAGGGTCTGAGGTAGAAGAAGACAAAAAGAGAGAAGAAAAAAAAGAGATACTGATATAAACATCTGATACCACAGCAGAGTAAAATCTGACATTTCAAACAATGACATGCTCAAGAATATATTTCTTTCACATGATGCAGTATTGATCCATGCATCCGAGCCATCTTGCATCGCATAGGTGTGCAAAAGATACAAACAGCAAAAACGAATGAATGACAATGTGTAGATGCAGGGAAGCTTCATAAAAATGCATGACCTTTCATTTTATATATATCCGTACACACTGGTCCAGAGGTATGACTTTGCTGTTATTTACAATCCATTCAAGACATTCAGACATGTTCTTATTCATTCTACTATTTATCTCAAGCTAAGTTTACACTACACGACTTTCACTGTACTGTACTGTTCACAGTCAAAGCTTGCTGTATGGTAATCGAGTCTTGAAGTTGTTGTGGTCTTTACACTACATGACTGACCGGCAACAGCAGGTAACACACTAAGATATTTCACCAGAAGGAATTCCTGATATGTCCGGCCTTTAAACTACGTTTTGTTACAAAAAACACGCAAGAAGTGACGCGCGAGAAGTGACACGTGAAATAACATAATAATGCCATGATGCGAGACAGAATGTTTCATTGTTCCAAAAATGGAAGTGTGCTTGGAACAAGCACTGTAAGTTGTTGGTGGCTGATTTGCAGCAATGAAAAAAGGAAGAATAGAAGGGTTAGAGGTGTCACAAAATAGCCTGTTTACACACATTTTTACTAATTATTAGTAGTTTTCTCTAGGTGCAACAACTTCTTGCAAATACAACACATAAGGTAAAGATCCTATAATACTGGCAACCCCTCCCCTTGGTTTTCCTTCAACCTGTGTCTTGCGCTCTCATTGGCTGTAGGTCCCTGACAGATGTCCCGACAGGTCCAGATTTTTAGCATATCTAGAATACGTCTGTGAGGCACCAGCGACCCTCACGGAAAACAGTTCATGCATAGCACTCAAGCGCCGATTTGTGAGCACCAAGACAGTGCCAATTTGATTTTGATCTGGGGCTTTTGTCAGGGAGCTACAAAAAATTCGGCGAGTAGAAAATCAGGGCTAAAATTGTTTCGGGAGAACCAGGAATTAGCAGAAAGATCTCAGAGAAAGTTGCTATGCACATAAAATAATTATCAAGTTTCCCCCTAATTTAGATTTGCTGCAGTTATAGAGATGAAGGTCAGCGTCACTTATGCAAAGTTTTAGCACAGGGTTGGTTGTTGTTTGTGAACTTTTCAGTAAATTGGGAGGCTTATGGTCATGATTTGTCACTTCCTGTGTCACATTCTCACAGTAATATTAAAGACAAGAGTGCAGTCCAAGAGTAGCAGCTTGGGTTTTTGCTCTCCTATGAAATTTAATGATTACATGTCAACCTTCCAGACAAGCCTGTTCTGAGAGGTCATCCACAGGAAACTTGGATTCTATTAACACCTCCTGTCTTGGTCTCCCATCCACCCCCAACCCTTACCCCACCTCTAAGCTTCGCTCCCTTATTGACCTTCCTGGCCACGCTCCTGAAAAACCCCAGATTCCAATGACCCAGACCTTATTTCCCAGGGCTTTTAAGTGCTTTTCCTGGTCATTCCATTGTGGCTCAAATGAGCTTGTCTCTGTAGCTGCCCTTCTCCTACCCTGGCTAACTAAATAAAAGCCAACAAATAGAAAGGAAGGAAGGTGCTCCTGGTGGATGGAGTAAAATCAATTGCGATCATGCACTTTCAAGTAGGAACAAGCAATTCATTTAATCGTTATTCAATTTCAACTTTAGACTTCTATAACACTCAAAGTGTGTGTGGCTGTGCTACCTCTTATTCTCACCTCTTGTGGATTTCTGCATCTAGCTATAGTTGGTATTGCAGTAATTGTTGTTGTGTATAGAAAAACATAAACAATGTCTAAGAAATCAAAATTGTTTGAACAGATCTATCAATCTCTAGCGCCATGATCAGCCTAAATTCTAGGCTACTTTATGTTTGTGCTAATAAGCAATATTAGCATACTAACTAAACTAAGAACATGGTGAACATTATACCTTCTAAAAATCACCATATTACCATGGTCACTGTGAGCATTTTGGCATACATTTACATGCATTTAGCTAAAAGAACAGCTGTGCTATAAGTACAGCCTCACAGAGATGTTTTTCTGAAATTATTATATATAAACTTAGCACAAAAAGTAAGGAAATTTGTGTTTGGTAGATTATTTCTCTGTGGTAACAATGCTTTTTGGCAATAAATCTTATAGCGTTGGAAAGCCTGTTTAGTTCCCTTTCAAATGGTGCCCCAATTGTAAGGAACATGCATTTGTGCGATGAGCAGCAGCGTTGAGTATGTGGGTTGCGGGCAAGAAAAATTTGCCAAATCTTCTCTGCCATTGCCGTTCACCGTCAGACCTGTTTGCGCTGGCGTCGGCAACACGTGCACTGGAACCTGAACATGTGGAGAACGTTATGTTCAGTGATGAGTCCAGATTCTGCCTACGGCAGTTGGATCGTAGGATTAAAGTGTGGAGAAGACGCAGAGAACGCTATGCTGATTGCTGCACCGATAGAGTAACACCTTTTGGTGGAGGCAGTGTGATGGTGTGGGGCGGCATCTCCCTCACTGGAAAAACGAGGCTTGTCATCGTTGGAGGCAATCTCAATGCAGAGAGATATAGAGATGAGATTCTGCAATCAGTGGCAATTCCATATCTCCACAGTCTGGCACCAAACTCTATCCTCCAAGATGACAACGCTCACCCCCACAGGGCGGGGTTTATCAGAGACTACCTCCAGAATGTGGGAGTGGAGAGGATGGAATGGCCTGCCAGCAGTCCTGACCTCAACCCCATTGAACACTTGTGGGATCAGCTTGGGCGTGCTGTTCGTGCCAGAGTGACCAACACAACCACGTTGGCTGACTTGCGACAAATGCTGGTTGAAGAATGGGATGCATGTGACTGTGTATGGTTCTTCCACACGCTACTGAGGCTCCTGTTTGTGAAATGAATCAATTGTTCAAATTCCAATATGTCTTGTTTCTTCAAACTTCAATCATCCAATCCACCAAACACCAAACGAGTCATTGGCAGAATAAGCTGTTTGGCATTGGCAGAGAAGATTTGGCAAATTTTTAATACGCGAAACCCACATACTCAGCACTGCTGCTCATCCCACAAATGCATGAAAGGGAACTAAACAGGTTTTCCAACGGTATAAGATTTATTGCCAAAAAGCATTGTTACCACAGAGAAATAATCTACCAAACATAAATGTCCTTACTTTTTGTGCTGGATGTATCCAATTATACCTACTAAATAAGCAAAATGTAATTTCAGTAATAAATATACATTATTTACACTCAATTGCCAGTTCATTAGGTACACCTAGCTAAAACTAGGGTTGGGTTCCGAAACCTAAACGAATAGTATCTACCGGACCGCATGACAATGCAGAACTGGTAAAAGAAGTTATTGTTATTACAATAACTTATATTGTTATTACAATTACAACTTAGACATTTTTATTATTGTTATGACATTTTAAATTAATTCTTTAAATTTGACCATGTGGCCTTAGCAATAAACAAGCCGTTCTTTAATGTCGCCGACTCGTCGTTGTGTGTGCTCTAAGTTTAGGCACAGGCACCATTTTAAAAGTATTGTTTTAGCACCAGTATCGTTAAAAAAAGAAAAACGATATTCAACCCTAGCTAAAACTAATATCTAATACAACAGCCCTACAATAAATCAAACTTTTAGGTAGGTAAAGTCAAGTGTTAATATATAATATTATATATAAAATATTTTAAAATTATTAGAAAAACCTACATACAATTCACCAGCACCACAAACTGCCTCCAAATGGCCATCAATTGGAGACACCTCTTTAAAACCGTTTTGAACACTAAACATACTTTCATGAAGGTATGATTTATTTGAGGGCTATATTAGACTACATTAGTGTTAGTTGGTATGCCTACAATAAGTTGTGTTAATTTATTCTACCATATACAATTGACTCTGGGACAACATAGCATCAACTACAGCTTTCTCTGCTCCACGCCACTCCACACAGTTCAGCCCAAAGACAGAAGTGTCCGCCAACCTCTGTTGTGACAATCGCCTCCAACCTCAACCTGTCTCATGCTTCGTATCCTCTTTCAGGAGCAGTGTACCTCACCAAGCTTGGCACTATCGTCCAGTCATATAGCCAAAAGCCGTCTTGACAGAATCTATAGAAAACTACAGAGCTTTTGCTCCACATTACAGCATTGTTTTTCTTTAATATCTATCCCAGGGAGTGCATTTAACCATGTATCCTGCCTCTGTGGTGTGTCTAGCCTGCCAGTGTTTCACTGTGACCTCACACATGTATTGTAGTTATGAGACATTTCTTTTTTACATTAAAAAGTTGGAGAAGCCTGCAAGTTGGTACAAATCAACCTGACAAAATCTTCACATTGCCCAGCTCAGATTTCTATCTTAAATATATGATAATATGACAACATGCATAAACACTGCACCATATTGCAAATATAGATTTCTTCCAGGGCTGCCACCTGCATCATTTTGGGAGATCAAGACCTACATACCTTGCTGTATCATATAAGGTTTCCAGCTGAATATTCACCTTACAACTCTCAACATCCAAGTTAAATTATTATTATTTTTATTTTTTTATTCTGAAAAAATATTAAAATGTAATTAGTAAAATACCTGGTTTTGGATAAGTGATCAGCCCCGGTACTGATCTGGACACATTCAAAACACTAATCAAAACACACCTCTTCAGATTAGCTTTTCACATACAATAGTCTTACATTTCTCACCTGATGTTATTGGTTTCATTGTTTTAATTGCTTTTAATATGCTTGTTTTATGTGTTGGTTTTATTGGTTATCTGTTTTTAATGTGCTATATGTGCTGGTTTTACAGTAAAGTGTCTTTGAGTACCATGTAAAGCGCTATATAAAAAAACGTATTATTATTATTATTAAAAAGATTTCAAAGGCTTTATCTATTCCTCCGTTTAGAGCATTATTAAGAAGTAGAGAATGTATGGCACCACCAACACTTTGCCTAGGTTGGGCTGTCCCTACAAACCAGCAGGGTGGTATGAAAAGTGTCTTGTTTGCACTTTGCAAAAAAACACTTGGAAGATTCTTATGCCATGTGGCAAAAGGTTTTAAGGTTAGATTTAAGATTACATTTTTTAGACTTAACTCCGAGCGTTAAAAACCAAACACAACACACCACATAAAATACACCATACCTACTGTAAAGCATGGTGGTGGCAACATTATGTTGTGCGGGTGGGTTTTTTTCAGCAGGGACTGGGCAATTGATCAGGATGCTGCCAAGTACACCCAACATTTTCATGAAGACCCACAGCCCTCTGTTAGACCGCTGACGATGGGCAGGCGGATCACCTTCCAGCACGACAACGACCCCAAACACCTATCCATGCAGTGGCTTAAGGATAGGAAGGCGAAAGTCCTTGAGTGGCCAAGTCAGAGCCCTGACCTAAATCCGATAGAAAACCTGTGAATGAACTTGGAGAGCAGTCCATCGCTGCTCACTATTTCCAATCTAGGTGTGCAAAGCTGGTAGAGACATATTGTTAGTTGAAAGTTGTAAGTTCAAATAAAGCTGGAAAAAGATCCATTTATTCTTTTTTAGAATGTAAGACAAAAAAGTAGCATAAAAGAATTTCAAAAGGGTTATGACTATTTTCTATAGGCACTGTATAATATCTGTATATAAGCATTAAATATAAGTAATACAATTTTGAAAATATTCTGCTCATGTGGATGGATGTTGAACTTGGCCATCTCCTGCACATTACCATCTGTCAACTGATTTCTAGTTGCCTTCTCTTACAATGCATTGTTTGTATACCCAAGACCTTGATAGGAATTTAAACTCTCATTTAAATCATCTGAATATGTCTCAAAATAAACCAGGCTCGGGAGTATTCATAGACTCAAACCTTTTTATACATCATAAAACCCCTTTCCACCCCTGTACAGTATATCAGCTGATGAACATCAAGCTCAACTATGGTGCTTTTCCAATAATGACATCATTAAAACACACCATATATTATGCAAACCTCCCAGGAATTGAAAACCATTTCCCAAGTTAAGATGCTGTATACAGGGTGCCCAGATAGCTCAGTTGGTAGAGCAGGCGCCCATATGTAGAGATTTACTCCTCAACGCAGCAGGCCTGGGTTCAACTCCAACCTGCAGCATCAATAAAGGCCTGAAAATGCCCAAAAAAATAATCTTAAAAAAAAAAAAAAAAGAAGATAGGTAGAGAGAGGTATCTCTACTCTGCCAACATCTCAAACAGTCTGGCAGTCCTAGCAGCTGCTCCTGAAGCCAGGGTTGTGAACTCAATCAGCTGCTTGTTTATCTTTGTGGCATGAAACATACTATGGCTCTTTCTGCTTGCCTCTCTATGTGCTATAAGTGCAGTAGTTAAGCAAGCTGACAGGGTCACCCCGTTGATAACAGCAGGAGAGAATTTTAACTCAGCCGAGCCACCCAGCCTCACTGCACAAAAATCAACTAACTGGTACCATCCATCTACTCCTGAGTGTCTTTTTTTCACAAAATTGGGGAGTTGTTTTTTTTGTTTTTAAATCTTTTAAATCTCTATATTGTGATGCTTTGTTGTTGTTCCTTAGTTTTTGAATATATGTACAACAAATAGCTTTGGATTAGATTGAAAATTGAATCATTGAATTAACTGGCCTGGAAGCACATGATTCTTTAGAAGATTGCCGAATTACAGTGATTAATTACAAAGCAAATGTGATCAGACAAGGTAAATTTGAAAAAGGCAAAAATGTGGCACCAGGATGTTTAAATATGGACGAGCTGCAGCCAATCTCTTAATCAAATTAGTTACGTCAAATACTATTACAGAGAGGAAATATTTACTTCAGTACAGAGGAGTATTTTAAATTTGATTCACAATCTGCAAATTCCTAAATCATCTCAATTACAACATTTCTTGGTAAATTATCATTGGATGAAAGGAAAAATTAATCCCAACAAAGCTGAACCCCACAGCTCTGTTAACATAGGCCTACAAGCTCTTCCACTGTGTTGCTGAAAATGAAATGTCTGATCCAGAACCAGTGCTCAGTGGGATCTATTGCAGCTCAGCCTCATCAAAACAACCCAGAGTAAGTCAGAGACGGGCAAGCATTAAAAAAGATAAATTGATGTATTTTAATGTTAACAGACTCTGGTGTTTAACAAATAATACCCTCATGCATCAAAGCTGCTTCAAAGATATAAAAGGTGTTTAATTTCATAGCTAGATATTCCTGCACCATTTCCTCGCTCACACATTTCCCTGTTCAAAGCAAATCAATAGCCTTTAGAGTAAAATGCCGCTAATTGATGTGATGTCTAAAACAAAGCCACAGAGCATTGTGTTGTTAGCCAAATAAATCCTATTGAACATTTTTTTTTACACATATTTAAATATTTCATCAGACATGAAAAGAATGTCAAATTAGGGCAGAACAATAGCAGAACAAAAGCTGCAAAATGATAAGGCTTTTTCTGTGTATTGCTGTGAACATGCTCGATAAGACCTCCCAGGAAAAACAAAAGTGGAAATAGCTAAAGTTTCTTTAGGTGAGAAGACATCTCTCATCTTCCGTACAAAGAATTTTAATTGGTTATGTTTCAGGTTAGTTCATCTTCAGTGAAAATAAAGTAACTACAGCCCCTTGAGAAGCTGCGACAACATGCGCAAAATAGAGCAAAAAAGGATTTGGAGCAGAAACAGATACCAAAAACAAATGTCTCTGCTTTCTCAAGCTGGGAAATTATTCCACAACAAAACAGAATAAGGGAGATGGGGAGCTTGAAAGAGAAACAAACCGTTCCTGGATAATCGGATTTGTCTTGTGTGGCAGTTCGACCTGGCCTCCCAGCCCCTACCAATTCATTAAAAAACATTATAATTAACGCAGCACTGGCTGTAATCCAGGTCACTCTGTCGCCCCTTTTCAATTGATAGGAGTGTCTCCTGGGACTGGGGTATGCAGGTGAGCGTGTCTGAGTCCCGGCTGCTGAGGATCCAGAGGGGATTGTCGCCCAAAGAGGGAGCCATCAGTGTGAACGAGGGGGGTGGCGTGACGGCATCAGGATTAATTTCGAGGAGGCCTGGTTGCTGAGGGTGGCTGATAACGTGGGTCACCAGTTGCAGAGACACCTGGACCCTGAAGCCACGAGTGTCTCTCTGTAAAATAAGTGTTAAACGTACTGAGAGATGTCTGTATTTGTGTGTGTGTGTGTGTGTGTGTGTGTGTGTGTGTGTGTGTGTGTGTGTGTGTGTGTGTGTGTATGTGGTAGAGGAGGGGTTGATAGCTGCCTAGCCTGCAGAAGATGTCCAGAGATGGCTAAAACCTGCAAAAAGTCAATTATACAGAGGGGGGGGGGGGGAAATGTGGTGGAGAGGGGAACCATGGGTGAAATTAAAAGCCTGGTTCTTGTGATAAGTCTTCACCAAAAAAAGTAGTAATTGCAGTTTCAGTAAAAAAAGAAAAAGTCGAAATGTTCCAGCATGTTGGAGAAAGAGGTGGTTGCATGGTGTGTTAAAGAGTACTGAAAACGTAGTGTCGTAGTCTGACACAAGACTGTGTAGCTACTGTTGTTTTCTTTGTAAAAAAAGTTAAAAAATAAATAAAATCAACACAATATTAACAATTAACAACAGGCCTTCACTGGTTTTATTTTCTATAAATAGCTCAGACTACAATACACTGACCTATTCACTGCTCAATGTTCTGCAGTCTGACAACAGTAAAAGAAAACTACTGAATGACTTTATTCCTCTGTGCCACTTCAAAGAAGGCTTTGCATTGCTTTGTGTAAATTTGAGTCTTTAAAACAGAATTGCATATTTTTACATCAAGGCACAGTCAAGACATTGCTAATATTTAATAGAGTGTCTGTCAACAGGTCAACTACCACAAAAAAAAGGTTACACAGAAAGTGTACAAACTAGGACTTGAAACTACGAGTTGGGGCTTAAACATTACTTTGGAGATTCTAAGACAATACTTTGTTGCATAAAGGCACCATTTTTGTATTTTGAATCATCAAAAACATTATTATTATCTCAGGCACTCTGTTCTGTCTGTTCTAAATGTCAGAACATTATGCTCACTTTGTTCACTGACCTTTCGAAACCCATCAACACCTCCAGCAGACACACACAGCTGTGTGTCTATCTCATACTGTGCTATCTACATATTTAAAACAATGAGCTAATTGCTATGCCATGCCATTAACTATTGTTTATTAATGTGCTGAAAGACGTGTGTGTGTGTGTGTGTGTGTGTGTGTGTGTGTGTGTGTGTGTGTGTGTGTGTGTGTGTCATCAGGGATGCACAGTTGTTTTTCACCTAATTGAAAAGACACTGTCAGAGGTCTGCTATGTGCATACATTTACAAAACTTTATTTCTTTAGTTTAATTAAAATAATACAAACGTTTAACAGAACCTACGCATGGGCAACAAAAACCTAGATTTACCCTGCCATCAAACACAAATTCCAATTGATGAAACAACACAGAAGAAACACAAAGTCTGCTTATAGGCACAGACAACTAATAGCCACACAGAGCAACTTTTGAAGTCTCTTCCATAAAATGAGAAGATTCTAAGCTCCACTGCGTCAGAGCTCAAAGTTCACATTTTGAGGGGTGAGGGGAAACAAGTCGGCGCTTTGTGCTTTAAGGAGGCACCAGTATTGTGCAGAGAGATAAGGGCTCAGGACAATAGAGAAAGGCTGCCTGAAAGACCGGATGCTGAGTCTGTAGCCGTCTGGATTATCAGAGTGCAGCTGTGGACGTAAAGGAGAGCAGAGAAGAGGAGGCTGGCCCGGCGTCTGTTACTGGGAATTATGGTTCCATGTAGAGGAAAGGCACTCAAACGGGTGACTTCCTTTATTGATTGATATGTGTTCCAGGGATTAAACCTCAACCTTATATTGATCCAGTTCACATGGTCAGTGTGGATACAGGGGAAAGGCACTCTCAAGACAGCTGTTACATTTCCCCTCACTGGTTTCTTAATTTTAATTGTTGCATAAGGGCCTATGTATCCTGTTTGTATGCATGAACCACTACAGGCTACAAAATAGGAAGAACAAATCTTCAATGAGTGAATTGTGGCTCTATAGCGAAATCTACCTGTGAGAGACTCCAGCAAAAGGAAAACAAAATATAATTTACAAACAATGTCTGACCCAGATCTGACAGGCAGCCATGTGCACTGCAAATAAGGTAGTTTGGTTAGCTTGCCAAGAAGATAACTGATGTCATTCACAAGTGTTGGTGCTACTCAATGCTGGAAATGGAAATGATAGAACGCAATTTGTCACTCACTCCACGGATGTTTCTGTAGGGTGTAGCATGAAAGGGAATAAGTGCCTACTCCAGTATCGTGTAAACAGACAATGTTTTGGCAGCTGCAATTAGGCTCGTCGCTGAGCGTGTGAACATTTGATAAGAACTGTCTTCCCTCCTTGCAGGCTTTAAAAGAATACACAATCATTTGTGAAGATTATCCCACAAATGATAGTAACATAATGATGACAGGAGAGGGTGGCGCTCTTGAATGATGGAAACATCTTTCATGTCTTCCTGGTAGATGATTGGCTGCAGTGTTTCATACTCACACTTTAGCACACACTGTGGCTGAACCTCATTTGCAAGAATAAGTGGATCGTGATTGTGATCATGTTTTTGCCGTTGTTGCTTCATAACTTTTGAATAACTTCCTACAAAAAAACCAGTGCACATTTTTTAAAAGCATCTTTAACTCGCTTGTTTTCTTTGGCTTTTTCGTGATCTCAAAGCTTTATTTTTGTGATTTGTACAGTTTGTGTCCCTGATTTTATGTGGCCTTGTCTGTCTGTTCCATCTTCTCTTTTCCTTTTCTACTTTCTGAAAACCCATTTATTATGATGAGAATGCTTATACAGTTTGAGTGTTAAAGCCACATTGGCATTAACACTCAAACTGTATAAGCATGAAGTGCTTTACACAGCCTTTACTTTAGCTAGATGGCAGCTAGATGCCAGACTGTACTATTCAGTACTAACATGTGTTCTGTATGGCATTGCAGGGGTTCCTATTTGCTTCTAGCCATAAGGAAACAAAATGATTCTGCAAAAAGAAAAAAGCTGATTAATCGGCACATATCTTTGCAGACTGTTTGTGTGGTAATTACCTTAAAATTGGCTCTGTCTGTTTGTGCTACACCTTCATAATCACTCCATGTCCCACTCACAAAAATAAAGATCCTTTATTGGCTGATCTACACGAATAGAGTCAATATAGAAATGGTCCATGCTGTAAAAATGTTGGAGGAGCCCTGCTGTATTCCAGTTTCGTGTTCATAATGTTGCTTGTTTCACCTAGAATCTACCCAGGCATCTTCTCTTTCGGACAAATTTGGATTTTGTGGCTCCAGCAACTGACTATGATGGCGGTAATTAGCACATTAAGATACAGGCTTATGATTTACATTATATTGTATCATACTTTTGTATACATTATACTTATTAGAATCTGTTGTAAATTAAAGTTAAAAACATTTGAAATGATGACCCTTATGTTGATGGAAACATTTTGAATGTCCTATTATTATTATTCAACCTAACGGACTATTAGGTTGTTTTTATAACTAAAGCCCTAATTGGACCGGATTTAATAATTATTTAATTCATATTCCAGGGGGAGGTCCACAATAATTTGCCAAGCTCTTCTGTAAAGGACGGCATTTGAGACATTACCAAAATATAGGAGTTCTGTAATAGACACCTGCTGAAAGAAAATAATCGTTTGGTTTTGAAATACAAGTTGGATGGGACTTAAATTATGCAATCACCAATAAGTGCACGCTTATGTCTTGATAATAACAAGTGACAAACGTGACAACTAGAAGCTACTATGCCATTAGAAGCACAACAAGCAGAAATAGTATAACAATGGTGTTCTGTGCTGACAAAAAGAGGTGGTCAAGTCGGACACAGCCATGCATCATGTCTCAGCTTTTCAGAAAGATTGATGACAAAAAAGCCTTATATAGAAAAATACATTTTGGAACAGAACTTGGATGTGGTTTTTGGCTCTCTGTATTCCAGAGCTGTTCAATCTTGCACCAGTCACAATTTGTGAAGTACGAGGGTTTGACAGGCAGCTGTCAGCCTTTTCTTTTGCGTTTGAAACTTTGTAACAGATATGGTATTTATGTAATTCCATTGTAAAGTGATTTGACTCAAAGAAATGATAGCTTTAGATCTAGCTTAGCTCTAGATCTGAGACAATTATACAATACAGAGAGCCCCCATGTGCGTTGATGGACAGGAAAGAAAAACTGACATCTTTATGTGTAGTGGTGGAATAAGTATTCAGATCCTTTACTTAAGTAAAAATTAGCAACACCACACTATGGAAATACTTCACTACAAGTAAAAGTCCTGCATTCAAAACCTTACTTAAGTAAAAGTATGTATAGTCTCGCATTGCCACAAATAGATCCACACCGCTGTGTCAGCGATGGAGTATGGCTCCACTACCTATCGATTCTGGGATAGGGAAAAAAATGTTCTGGCTTGTTTGTATATCTTTAAATCGATCACAACCGTCCTAAGCCCCGATAGCGGAGATAGCGAGAGGGAATGGATCACGCACTGGATGTCAGGCTTTATCCCAGCAAAGTACATCCGTTGACCCAGACTAATGTTTTTAAGTATGATCAGCAAAATGTACTTAAAGTATCCAAAAGTAAAAGTGCTCATTCTCAATCTACAGTAATGCATAATATCATATAGGATCATCATATGTTTGTAGCATTGCTGTCCTATGAGAACCATGTATCATCTCATGAGCTCAGAAAAAAAGCACTGTTTTCAGCTTTGTGAAGATGCAGTTTCCAGCTGATCAAAGAGGGTTTTACATAGTTTAATTAGCTTAGCAAGTAGGAGGGTTTTATCAACCTATAAAAGGAACACCTCATCCTTCAAATCATCAGAAATTAAATGACAATTCACCAAATTTGGAGATATATGGACAGGAGAGGAAGGGTATGAGAAATTGTAATCTGAACTAAATCTGTACAATATTTATAAATGTAAAATAAAGTACAACATTTGTCTTTCAGGTGTATAGGAGTAGAAGTATATAGTAAAATAAAATGGAAATACTTAAGTAAAGTACAAGTACCTCAAATCTGTACTTTAGTATAGTACCTGAGTAAATGTATATGTGGCGCTATACTATAACTATAAATGAGTCAGACCTACAGATAAGAGAGAAGAAGAGGGATCTTTTTTATACAGAATTCCCAATTAAGTCCATTATTAAAATCAAAAGAAAAACTCTTAGTTAGTGAATGGTTTTCACACAAAGTATTTATAATATAGACATAAAATATAAAAAAGTACGTTCCTTTAACTATAATAATAATAATGTTTAAATATACTGTTTCCTGTAGCATATCCTTTTGGGTTTTGCTAGTTTGGAGAGTAGGCAGCTGCAACAAGTAGGCTACATCCCTGTCAAGAAAAAAAAAGAGCAACTTCACTGAAACTGTGAGAGATTAGGATTCGGAAAAGGGTACACCAATGTTGGTCCAAAAAGAGCCAGCATTTCTTTCTCATTCTGCACTTCATGTTAAAAAAATAGCACCTATTCTATTTGCTGTAGAGACTTTTGCAAAGAAAATAAGACACAAAAGAAAGGTTTCCTTGATCCGCCACACTGTAGAGTCAGAGCATGAAAGACAGAAATAGATTATCACAGAAAATCAAGCATTTCCAGTGTGGATAACGTTCAAAAATGGCACATCGATACAGCTATATCTTGATACTATGCTGGAAGAATGCAAACATTTAAACAGTTTTTAAGTGTTTGAATGGAAGTGCATCTTTAAAATGGTTTATTTCCCTTAATGAGTAAGTCAGTATTATTTAACAATTTGTATCATTTATTTTTTAATCTTCTGGATGCATACTTTATGTTATACAAGGATTTTAGGATTTGATTACATATCGGTAACAGCTTAACCTTTATATAAGACATTCTGCATCACTGAGTCACATTATCTTTAAATTAGATGCATTGACTTGCAGAATAATAACAGATTATTCTACAAATAGCACTGCCTGCCACTGCACTGTAAGATTGCATCACATCTCTAAAAAAAGCCAGAGGATTTGTATATCATTTGTACCAGATTTATCCCATAGCTCTGATGCAGATCGAAAGGATAAAAAGGCACATTTTAGACAAACTTTAAAATGTAAATTATCAGTAATTAAAGAAACTATTACTTTGATTACAGTTACAGTAAATCCTAGTAAATCAGTTGACTATAAGAACTACAGTCAGTTTATTCCATCTCAGCTAATTAGGTTTACTCAAAGAGTCAACCTTGTGGAGCATATAGTAGAGCCCGACCGATATATCGGCGGGCCGATATTATCGGCCGATATTAGGCATTTTCCAAACTATCGGTATCGGCATTTATAATGGCCGATAAATGAATATTTAAAAAATAAAATAAAAATGGACGAAACACCCTTCAACCATGTTATGAGTGTTGGCGTTGCATAGTTTGTCCACCAGAGGGCGCTCTACAGCGTCCCTGTTGGCAACACTTGTGTTTAACCCTTAAAGTTTCATATTTAAGTTTGTATTTTTATGCATTTCATTTATCAGAACTTTAATATATTTTGATGTTCCTCTGTTCTATTGTGACAATAAAACAAGTTTATTTTTAAACTGCATTATCATATTATTTTAATGAGGACTCAGAAATAACTACAAATAACTAATGTTAGGGAAATCTGTTTATGTTTTGTTACGCGTTTCTGGATTATTTTAAAAATATCGGAATATCGGATTTTCAAATCACCAAATATTTGTATCGATATCGGCCTTAAAAATCCTTTATTGGTCGGGCTCTAGCATATAGACATTTTCAATTGCAGAATTTAAGTCACATGCAAAACAATTCAACACATGCTTATACCTAAACGACATTATAGGTGGATTTCCAAAGACACCCAAAACGACACATACGACTGTTCTATTTACTGCTGCAGTTGTGGCGGTTTCATCATGTGACCATAGTATTTAACGTTGTTTAGCAGCCACAGTTATAACAGGTAGTAAACATTGTGAAACAGAACTAGTTACGTTTAGGCAAAAAAATAAATAAATAAATAAAACGTAGTTAGGGTTAGTAAAACATCAGGGATTGGCTTAAAATGAGTCACGTAAAACTAATAAAAGGAGGACGTAACATGACGTCATAGACATTATTGTGTCACGGAATATGGTCCGTAAAAATCATAGGTAAAACTTTGTTAATTTCAATATGATAAATTTATGATGATGAACTATGATAAAGTTTGCCATGGAACACGAACCTCAGTCTCCTGAGTTCTGTGTTCATCCACGACCCCAACCTGCCTCCTAAAGTAGAATGTGGGTCTCTTACTTTGTCACCTCACTTCCTTGTTTGCTCACGCGATAACAAGAAACGTAATTATCGGTCGTTATGAGCTGCTTGCACAATTGACCCATATGGTCGTTTTCTGGGTGAAGACTGGCTCAACAATCGGACCATAATGCAATTAGTCGGCTATATATTGACTGAGCAAATACTTTCTTATTCATAGCAAACAGCATTCGAACAGCAGAGAAAGGTTTTCAACATGACTTTAAGGCCAAGAAAGGCAACAAAGGGCTTTTAGTTGAGATAATGTACCAACTGGCAGTGATGTCAATCTTCAAGATACAACTGAAGTGGAAAGCCAAAAGGTCAATGGCAAAAGACAATTTACAGGTTACTCCTGTTGACATACATTTGTGAACTGAGCCATGCTTATCAAGAATCTCTCATAGGAATCAGGCTAGAAGTTAAAGTAGTACTGAAAATAGTCGTACCTCAGACTTGAAAATGACAACAAGCTGGAGATGCAATAGTGCAGCAAGAGCTGCATTGAATCTATGCATACAGAATCTACATTTCCAATTCGACTCTGACCAGGGCGCCCCACCACAGCATAAATCTTTCACAGTCCCTGCTTTACAGTACAACCCACAATTCAAAGCCTCTTTCATGGAAGCTACTGGATGAACAGAGAGGCTGTTACTGTAGTGCCAGTAAGACAAGACAAAATCTATTACAGCTAGCTAAACAATGCCTGTAATAATTGTACCATGTGCAATAGCATTGTGTTTCTCGGACTGATAAAACTGTTTCTCTGATCACATGCCAGTGATCCAAGAATTATTTTTGAATCATCAAAACAGAAATGGAGCTTGGAGGATAATTATTTGGTGCTTTGAGGTGTAAGCATGAAGATGAATGGCTGTGCTATTGCTGATGCTAATTTTCTTCAGAGCTATAACACCCAGCACAAGGAGCACGCAAAAACAGAACTCAAAATCACATACAGTACCTACAGTGCATGTAGCACTGAGTACTATCACTGGTAAAAGTTTGTCTGCCAGAGCGGAGCTGGTTTGGGCTGTTTTGTTGCATGCAGCTTCAGGCTCTGGTCAGGTTAAATTTGGGTTTGTCCTGGTTTGAACAATTTGTCAGTACAAGACAGGTAGACATCTAAGTAGCAGCAAAATAACATATTTGTGTAACATATACGTATAAGTGGCCTGAGGAAGTATACCGTAAAGCACAAATCGAAATCTGAAGTCAGAAGTAAAAAGACCA
Source organism: Sander vitreus (assembly GCF_031162955.1). Classification (NCBI taxonomy): domain Eukaryota; kingdom Metazoa; phylum Chordata; class Actinopteri; order Perciformes; family Percidae; genus Sander; species Sander vitreus. The sequence continues at coordinate 10,013,708 of NC_135865.1, forward strand.
CTGGAACTCGTTTCAGCCATGGATTATAAAAGTGTAGGTGTATATTGTAGCATGGAAAATTAGCAAACAATGTAATTTCATTGTGACTTGCATTGTATGCAACTATTTCACATTACTAATTTAGTAGTTGGGGAAACATGCCTGCAGGACTACATTTTCATCAACCCTTGCATTACATCAACTTAAATCCAATCTACCTCATTATTTAATGCTAATTTGATGAATGTGCTAGGACTGAAATGATTACTCAAAGACTTTAAACATTAAAAACTTTGGTAACACTTTATAATAAGGGTACATCAATTATCATGAATTCGTGCATGACTTCATGCATGAAAAAGCATGAATTCATTCATGTAGTACTTCATGAACAATCAGTAATGTACAAGGATTAAAAGCATCTCATGCGTGACTTAATGCAAGAACAATACATTAATTAATGCATCAATTAAGGTATTTCAATCATCATGATTTCTGATTTATTAATGATGTTCATGTCTTCTTCATAGATAAATCTGTAATTAAAGTGACAGGCCAACAAAACAAAACTGACCTGTCACAATTCTGATGAATTGCAATGTTGTAATCATGATTAACTAAACATTACTTCTTCAAAACTTCATCATGTTTGTAGCCCTAATTTTATGCCACCATTAATCATATCTGATTAATCAATGTTGACGATGGACGAGGTCAGCACTTTATTTAAAGGGCCACAAACATGATGAAGTAATGAAAAAGTAATGTTTACTTAATCATTATTACAACACTAAAATTTAGTATTTTAGCCTGTCATCAATAAACATCAATAAATCATGATGATTGAAATACCTTAATTGATGCATTAATTTACAGATTGTTCAAGCATTAAGTCATGCATGAGGTACCAATAATCCTTATACATTACTGATAACAGTTCATGAAGTACTACATTAATGAATTAATTGCTTTTTCATGCATGACATCATGCATGAATTCATGATATATATTCAATATACCCTTATATACCCTTATAATAAAGTGTTACCAAAACTTCTATACAAAGTGCACAGACAATGAAAAGATTGCATCAAGAGATGTGTATTCACTGTGCTAGAGGTAGGGTGCGAGGGGTAGGGTTAGAGGTAAAAGTCAAAAGATGACTCTGCCAGTAAAATAATACAAGAAACTTTCCATATGTGGGAGAATTTCCGAGGCAGGCAAAGCAGCCAAGAATCCAAGAGCGTAGGTTTGGTTTCAACATTGGGGAGGGGGGGGACACATTCTAACCAGTGGGTCTAGGTGTTCCATAAAATACAAATACACTTAATTTCCTGGATTCTGATGAATTTTTAACATTTACAATGTGTTTCAGCAAATGAGGCTTGAGGCAAATTCTGGTATGAATTACACATGCTTTTTAAAACTTGATAGAGCCTGGCCTGACCCCAGAGAGGAGTTGAAAAGTTTCTAGGTGTGTTGTGTATAGGTTTTGACAGGGGCTGTGCATCAGCAGATAGCTCTGTCTGACCTTCCCTGCTGCTGAGCCCATTACGCTTCAATTAACGACAGCGGCCCGCTGCGACCAGAAGGAACAGCTGCTGGGCCCACATGGTGGTAATTCAATGAGAGTACCAGAAAGGGGGACACGAAACTTGATCCACCAATCAGACACACCTATGCACAAGGGAATACAAATTCACTCTGCTGTATTGAGCCTTGAGACGGAGGAGCGAGAACCGTGACCTGGACGCCATGAGGCTCTCACAGTATGCGAGAGCTAGTTGGAAATATTGCTGAGCTTCACCATATGGTTAATTCGATTTTGCGTGCAACAAAAAATGTGATTAGTGGCTATGCTCTTAGCTAATGGATACTCAAAGTTCATGTTAAAGCAATGCAGAGATTCTTCTCAATTGTGTTTTATAATCATTTAAGTGGGTGATTATGGTCTTATCTTCTAAATGGGGCATTGTCTTCTTTTAACATTATAATAAAGGTTGCCGAAGAAATGCGTTAATCCTAGGATACTTTAAACACATATAACGCAATTAAGGCTGTATTGTAAATAGAGTCTGTATTTGGTTAGATTAACTGTGATTACTACCAAATACTCTTAACAATAATGTAATGGCGTATAGAACATATACAGAATAACGTCCATCCATTTGTATGATTAAATACAGTTTGTTTCTATCATCAAGTAGTACAGATAATATGTGCCCTTCATCTACAGTCTCTATGTTGAAGAATGTGCTGTGCAAAATGACATACGGGTCAGACTGGACATACTGGTTAAAAAATATGCATACCTTTACTGAGTATGTCTTCCTTAACAACACAAGGATCTAGAATTGGTACAGGACACTGAACTGCGGACTAGACTGGTATGCTATTCTTCTGAAGTTTACGCAAGCGAAAACATGCAGGTTAGTAAGTGTTCTTAGAGTGTTAGATATGTCTTGAGCTACATTATGATATCAGCCCCGTAATATCACAACCCAACACACATTAGGGTCGGTATTAAAAAGGTAAATCTCTAAACACATTCACTCCGGATAGCCTAATGGAGATTTTATTACACATCTAGTAACCAAAATTAGTTTGTAACAACTATAAGCAATTGCAATCCAAGTTTAAATGAAATAGAAGCCATTTGGAGAATTCAGAGAGACAGATTAGAGGTATCACAGATTATGTACAATAGCAGTACTACTGTACAGAGTGACAAATGAGAGATGAGAACTACTGTAATAATGGCAAGAATGTGTTTTAGATAATCATCATAAAAGACATGCATCTACCACACAAAGCTTTTTACACCATCAACTTGTACTGTAGCACAAAAAGTCACCTTGAGACTTTGTGCTTATGTTGTAAAGCAACACCAAATCCTGACATACAATTAACATGAAAAATGTGAAACAATGTGTTTGTGTAGACAGGGTTTCCCCAAATCCCCTAACAAAGCCCACTCCTTATCTGTAACTTCACCAAGAGTCTTGGAGAGTGTAATTACACCGGGGCCCCAGCAGCGTGGGACAGTGCTGTAGGCCTGATTGGATCTCTCCTTGGCCTGACCTTTTCGACCTGGGGTGACTGAAACAACTCTCTACATCTCGACAAGGAACAATGCATTAGTTAATCAACTGATAAAAGCTCCAGATAAAAGTGTCCTGATCCCATTAGAGCTAGAAATAACTCTCCACTCTCTGGCAGTTTTACTGTTGCCAAGGATGTAGTGTAGCATCCTATAGGGCCAGTATCCTTCACTTTGGGCTGGGTTCTTAATGAGCAACTTTTGTGAATGCAGAGTCAGCGGAATGTGTTCAGAGGCCAGACAGATGCAGAAATGAAACTTTGTTAATCTTATCAGTGTTATCCTATAGGTCAACAGAGAAAACCATAGTTCTATAGATAAAATGGACAGACTATTATTTTCTAGATGTAGACAGTGAAACCTGAGCTACCTTAATTGTTCTTATTTGTACTCCTACTAGTACTAGAAGTGTATATAAAAAAAATATCCACACAATTATCCCAATTGCAAGCACACAGAGCTTCATCGGAGCTGCTGTTTGATAAGAAGCAATACGTTTGGTTTAAAAAATAGGGCCATCATTTTTACCAATATATAGTTGTGATTTTCTTATGGATTTAACGGCCATAAGAATATATTGAGACAGGGATCTATGAGAGCTTGAAGGAAGTCGCAACTGAAAAAAAAGCATGACATGTTTACTGTGAATACGTGTGTAATCAACTGTCTGTGAGCAGTGTGTAACTTCTAAGAAGGTGTGAAACACACAAATTAATTTCAGGAACACAGCATCATCCTGTCACTGTTAGTAAATGAGCCCTTGTTAGAAAGATACAGGCGAATGCTCCATTTCCTGGCCCCATATATACATTTTGTTTAATCTTCTTTCTTTTTTTTTCTTCTTTTTTTAAGATTCTAAAATAGGAGATTATACTCGATGCTTTGTTGATGTAAGCGATAACATCCATCCAACATTAACATTAGTAAAGACCAGTTGAGAAATATACAGCTCTTGTGTTGGGAGGTAGTCTGCCACTAAAGGCAAAGCAGTGTGCTCTTTCACAAAATAACAAGATCAACTTCAGATAAGCAAAACATTTTGCGATCTGGGTGTGATGTTATGAAAATACAAACATGCAATTAAACAGAGTAGATGACATTCAGGAGCCTCTCAGAATAACTCTGCTATATGATTTTCTTATGGATTTAATGACCATTGAGATAGGGATCTATGAGAGCTTGAAGGAAACTGAAAAAAAGCATGACATGTTTACTGTGAATATGTGTGTAATCAACTGTCTGTGAGCAGTGTGTAACTTCTAAGACGGTATGAAACAAACAAATTAATTTCAGGAACACAGCATCATCCTGTCACTGTTAGTAAATGAGCCCTTGTTAGAAAGATACAGGTGAATGCTCTCTGGGGGACATTACCAGCATGTGACTCATCTGTCTCACAACAGTCAATAGTGCAGGGATGGGACTGTCTTTGTCTCTTTGAATCTCATAATCTACTCAGACCTTTGGTAGCAGAGCATTGCAACAGCTCCTTCTCAACTGTCACATTTTAATAAACAAATCTGAAACAGGAAATGGAGTTTTGGATCAACACTCACTAACCAAAAACTGCTGTACTAAATAATGCATTCTTCATAACAACAGTGTACAACATAGACATGTGAGACAGAGTAGAGGAGGGCACTGCCTGCTGTGAATTAGATGGAAATTGAAAACTTGACAAGTAACACAGCTGTCAGTCTCCCAGAAACACTTCAGAAATACATAAATTGTAGATTGTTTACAATCAACAAAAATAGGTCATGCGGCCATTTAGAATTGTCTCAAAAGTATTTTAATACATCTAATAATACCCTTATTTAGACTAGTTTAGCATTTTTTTTAACCATCAGACCTTCATTGATATAACAGATGAAAGACAGTAGGATACATACTCAAAAACATGAAAACATAAGAATAAAACAAAAAATGTCAGCAAAGTATGTACCAATTTTACAACATAAGTCTTCAATAGGAAAAAAAGACAAATTGATTTTCAGATCAAGACAGTATTTAAGAACTTTGGAGCCCTGGCAGCAAAATTCCCTAGTGCCCTCCTTGTCTCCAGCATGGTCAACAAGAGAAGAACAAGAGAGCAGACTTTAGGGTAGGGCTGCACGATTATGGCCAAAATGATAATCAATTCTTATTTTGATCAATATATTGATCATGATTAATTATCACGATTATTTGTTGATTTTAACCAAAACAAATTGAATTGTCACATAGGCTAATTATAATGGCTTTCACATCCATATTGTGCTACATTCCTCCTTTGTTGAAGGATACTATGAAGGAGTATGCCATTTCAGCTGTTGTGCGACCGCTTTCCAAACATGCGCGTTTGCCGTGAAAAGATACACGCAACGCAATTTTCTGTTCACATTAACGGCGCATGTTAAAATCCGGTGCCAATAGGGCACCGGTGCCCGGTATCTACCGGACGAAATAGCAACGCGGATTACGGTGCCACTTAAATGTCTGCGTTGCGCTCTGATGCTCCAAAACAGACGTTAGAGGCAACAGAAACATCGCTGCATGTCATGCTAGTAAACACTAATAACACGTTACACAGCAGCTAACGTTAGCCTACCATTAGCTACAGTAGTAACTGGATTAAACACAGCTAAAATGCTTACAGCTAAACGGTGTAGTGTGACTGTAGTTCACTGTAGAGGATTCCAACAGCGGGACATACAACAGTCTGCCGCTAAAGCTATGAGCTAAAAGACTCAAACTAGCACTGGTCACTGCTGTTGTCTGAAAAACAACACAGACGGGACACAATGTTGCGTTTGTAAAACTGGTAAACCTCGTGACGACTTATGACCGACTGCTATCTGTTGTGGAATTTTCCTCACGTTACTCTGTCCTCTGTGACTGTCTACATCTAAACTACGCTGCGCCGTGCAGGGAACAACTCTGATTGGCTCATGGAGGCACGTGATCAGAGAGTGGTTTACGGAGATTTGAAAAAAAATACAGAGTGTTCTATGAACGGAATGAAGCATTTCAAATATCGCTCGATCACATGAATTTGATGGTGGGAAGCCAAAATCGTGATCGTGATTAAAATTTGATTAATTGTGCAGCCCTACTTTAGGGTACAAACAGAATTCTAAGGACAAAAGGTGCCAGGCTGACCTATGCCTTTAACACTTTAAAATTGATTCTACAAGCAAAAGCAAACCAGTGAAGGCGAGCCAAATAAATGGCAGATGTATTAACATTTTGTGTTCTCTATAAACTGCAGGCAGTCAGTCTCTGGTGCAAGAAAATAGAGCTACAGTAATCTAATCGGGTGGAGACAAAGGCATGATTGTGCATGTTGGATGAAAGAATTATCTTTATTATCTTTGTGACGGTTCTGTGATACTTTATGTTGCTATGTTTAGTGAAAATGACATCAAGTTCAAAGATCACCCCAAGGTTTCTAGCCTCTTGCTACCTGTACAAAACCAATGGGACTATAGCATGCTTTGCACATATTCCCACCGTTTCACAACGTTAATGACATGTTTAAAACTGCGGCCGTTACGTTAAGGTATGACAACATAATTATTGGAACTGCCTTCCTATTGAACTCAGAGAAAGCACCAGCTATCTATCATTTAAAACCACACTCAACAGATGGATTAAAAACAATCAAAACTGCAATCAATAGCTGGTTTACCTCATTCTAGGTATTGCCCTTATATGTATTGAACTTATTTTTTATTTATTTTATTTGTCCCTTTCTCTTTTCTCTCTTTTTTCTTTCTTAATTTGCTTTCTATCTTTCTTGCATTCTTTTTATTAATGTAATATGATGATGTGTTGACCTGCCAAGGGACTACAGATGAAAATTAGCTTTTTTGCTAACTCTGGCACATTTACATTTTGAGTGTAAACAAAAAATGTCAATTGATGTGCATTGTCCCTTTTAAATAAACAAATACATAAATACAAATAAAGAATAGAGCCCTGGTGAATCCCATAAGAACATGTTGCTCTGGCAGAGGAGAGGCTCTCAACTGACAGAAAATCTCATAAACAAGTCAGTCATGAAACAAATACTATTGAGCTAAAATGCCAGACCAAGGATTCTTTTACATTTGCCTTTCTACCTGTAAATCTGATTTAGATCCTAAGGTGAAGGGTGTCACTTAAAGTTTTTTACTTCCGTTTCAATCTTGCTGGAAGAATGTTTAAAGCATGCACAGCACCCTTAACTACATTGTGAGTTGATCTAAGCTGTTGAATCTGGTTTGTCATTAGCATGAGCCTCAGGTTTACTAGCTAACTTGGATATTTGACAGAAAACAACTCAGTGGGGATTTCCACTGTATGCATTTGTTGTGCAGTACTCACACAATGCCAGCCATTTACGGCATGATATTCTCTATCAATGCATGAGCCGAAAAACAACATCATAGTTGTTTTTGTCATTGTTAATCAGAACAGTTGCCCCTGCAGTGAGTGTCATCATCTCTCATTAAATGGAACAGAGCTCCTAGTGGTGCAGCCCAGTACTACAACAAAACAACAGTGCATGGCCTGCAACTACACTCCAAATCATTCATCTCACCCATCTCATTTGAAAGGTTTTGATTGGATTTTAAACGCCAACATTAAAGATTTGTCAAAAATGCAATTCCACTGTATCATCATTTGTTGATGTAAGTGATAACATCCATCCAACACTAACATTAGTAAAGACCAGTTGAGAAATATACAGCTCTTGTGTTGGGAGGTAGTCTGCCACTAAAGGCAAAGCAGTGTGCTCTTTCACAAAATAACAAGATCAACTTCAGATAAGCAAAACATTTTGTGATCTGGGTGTGATGTTATGAAAATGATGGAGCTGTATGAACATGCAATTCAATTCAATCATTTAACGGCCATAAGAATATATTGAGACAGGGATCTATGAGAGCTTGAAGGAAGTCGCACCTGAAAAAAAGCATGACATGTTTACTGTGAATATGTGTGTAATCAACTGTCTGTGAGCAGTGTCACAAAATAATCAACTTCAGATAAGCAAAACATTTTGCAATCTGGGTGTGATGTTATGAAAATGATGGAGCTGTATAAACATGCAATTAAACAGAGCGTAGATGACATTCATGAGCCTCTCAGAATAACTCTGCTATACATTTTATAAAGCCCAGATTTAGTGTTTACATTTTTGTGAGTTAAGATATTGCACGTCTTTTGGGGAAAGAATAATGCCAATATATAAAAATAGATATCAGTTTAAGTGTACGCTATATTTACAATATTTTAACCACTTTATCTTGCAGTCAGACAGTCTCTTCTTTGCCACTACTTTTTCTCAATTGTAGAACTTCCGTATTCCTACACCCGTTCAGTCTTTCTCAGTACGCCCTCCTTTCTGCTTCTCCAAACTAGTGTGCACCGACTATGGATAAGTACCTCACACAACATCACTTCGAAATATCCGAACCATCCCTTTTATATTCAGAAATTTGCTGATAATACAGATACACTTCCATTGAACAAATGCACACTAATAAAGTGTTAGCCAGCAGGATGAAACGTTACTGAGAATGTATTGCTGCAAGTGGTCATCTATTCTGTGTCATAATTAAATGTGGGCTTTGATAGAAAGCCCCCAGGACTATATTACACATTGATAACGATTAAAATAATATTTAACCTCCCACACTAGAGCTCTAATTGTCGCTCTATCAACTCCTGGGTGGGAAGATGCTGCGTGACAAATGGGCTCATGGTGTGAGTGCCCTATCGCCTTTGTTGGGTGAGGCACTTATCTGATTGTGCTTCCCGCATAAGAGAGGAAGGAGAAAAGGGAGGCTGAAAGTGGGACTTTATTGAACATTCTGTCTCTGTGGAGAACCCTGGGCTGGCTCACTTTGTGAAAGCAGAGACCTCACCGTGGCCAAATCCAATCAAATGTTTTGAGGGCTGACAGGTCCAATCAGTCAGCAGCTGGATGCTGCTCACCTCTCGGATTCAGTTTAGGAGGAAAGCTTCTGGTTTAAGACTTTCACAGACGTAGGAGCAAAACAATGTTGGTGAAGAATTACTAGACGAAGAACAGGATAGAACTGAAAAGACAATGTTTCTCTTGCTCTTCCACTATCTTGATGGCTTCCTTTTTTTATTGCATCATAAATATTGCGTCGCTACATCATTCCAACAAGACAATTTGCTTGTAACACAGCAAGTATAGCTTGGAAGCTGTTTCAACACCATTATAGTAAGCATGAATATAATCTTTTTCATGTATATAGCATCTTCTGACCATTACTTCAGATTTATATTGTGAAATATATCCTTCTAGCAATTTAAAGCAGTTCATAGAGGGTCTTTTAGAGTCTCTGTATTGCTGCTGTGCCAGATAAAGCCCCTACAGACTTCCCATCAATGTCTTTGATTAATAACACCTTAGGAGAACCATACATACACAGTAGAACTGAACCTATCTTTCAAATCCATGTCAAAATACAGTACAGATCAGCAGGTGGGTATTTTATCTTTAGAGAGATACAATAAATGCAGCTTGAGGTCTGCATCAACGGTGCATTCATACAAAGTTTTTAAAAATCCTTGTGTAGACTCCCAGGAACTTGAAGCTTGAGACCCTTTCCACCTCTACTCCATTTATGCACAGACCATTGTGGGGTGTCTTTTTGCTTTTTCTGAAGTCAATTATGATTTCTTTTGTTGTTTTTTGTGTTGAGGATGACGTTGTTGTCTTTGCAATGGGTTGTTAGAGTCCGGACCTCCTCTCTGTAGTCTCATTATTGTCAGTTATGAGTCCCACTATTGTTCATCTGCAAATGTAATGTATGTGTTGGAATTGTGGTAGGGGGTGCAGTCATGTGTGAACAGAGAGTACAGGGTTGGCTGAGAACACAGCCTTGGGGAACCCTGGAGAGTGATGGTAGAGGAGCAGTGGTGGCCAAGCCTGGCGTGCTGGGGTTTGTTAGTGAGAAAGTCCTTAACCCAATGAAAGGGAAAGGCTCCCAGGCCCAGTGTTTGCAGTTTGTTGACTAGTTTGCCACAATGAAAATGCTCTCTGGGTGTTTGTTTTGCTGCTTACAGATAGCAACATGTAGCTTTTGCCATAGCTAGCTTAGCATTAGCTCGTGGATGGACGTAAACAGCAGTGATGAAGATAGTTGAGAATTCCCTGGGGTAAAATGGTCTGTATTTGAGCGTTAAAAATTCCAAATCTGGGCAACAATGTCTCTCAATAACAGACGTGTCAGTGCACCAGCTATGGTGAATGTAGACACACACACCTCCTCCTCTTGTCTTACCGGAGTTGGCTGTGCAGTCTGCACCCTGCGCCCTGCTAGCTCAACGGCTAGGTTGGGGATGTTTTTTAATACAGCCAGGTCTCAGTAAACGCCGAAATACAGCTATCCAAGCGATTGTTGGTGGCCTGCAATCTCATGTCGTCGTAGCTTGTTAACAATGGAGCGGGCGTTGGTGAGGAAGATGCTGGGAACGGCAGGTTAGTGTGGGACTAATCGTAGCCCCGCCCAGATACTGGCTCTCTTACCCCGCTTCTGCTTCCTCTCACATCACCTGCGTCTCCTCACGGTGGGTTGGTCTTCTTGCGAGCCGCTGAGCGTATAATCTCCAGCGGAATGGAGCCAGAGTTGTTGGATGCACGTCCAACACAAAAGTCCCTTAGATGCAAGACTTCTGTCTGTGTGTAAGTTTTAACACTACTAGTTTTAACGCTAATAAAGCTGCTGCAGGGAGTGCTCCACGTCACTGCATCTGTGCGCGCCGCCATCTTAAGGTATAGTTGAAGTGTAATCACAACAACTTTTGGCTCAGTTTGTTCGTTTGTTCGTTTGTTCGTTTGTCTGTCAGCAGGATTAGTGGAAAAAACTACTGACCCAATATTCATGAAACTTGGTGGAAGGGTGTAGCATGGGCCAAGGAAGAACCCGTTAAATTTGGGAGCGGAGCCGAATCACGGGGCGGATAGACAAAGTATTTTTTCACTTTTATTAACATTGCGAGATAGGGCATTTGTGTAGCATTCATGTGGTGTCGAAATAATTGTTAAAATTACTTACCATCTGGAAAAATTCCCACTGCATTAACATTGTGAGATGGAGCATGCCTTGGCAGAGGTCTGCACTCTCCGGATGCCCTTCTAGTTCCATTATTTAAATACTTTATCACACCATGCTTGTTAGCTGTCAATGTGTGGATAGTGATAAACACTCAGTGAGTAAGGCTAACAACCCTAATGTTTTTGCAATTATTCTTTTATGATATACAGTACACTACATTCAGTACAGTAGAGGCATATTCAGACATTATGTAGGAATAATAGATTATATCAATAATAAGAAATAAATTACCCTGATTTGTTCATCAGATTAATGCTCCATCTGCCATTTATAGCAACCTGAACCACGATCAATAGACATGCTAATCTAGATCCACATAGGCTACCATCTGTGGCTTTCCCTAGCTCGCCTAGGACAGTGATAAAAATCAGCCTAGCCTCAAAAGACAGTAGCACAAAGAATTCTAATGATTTTTTTGCCATCCTTCATCCACCTCTGACTGCAATTTTAGGACAACAACTTGAAACAACTAAGGGACTGTTCGTTATTTATGGAGTTTTGGGACCTTTAGCCAAAACAGACATGACCCTCCCCTTGCCAGTAAAAAAAATTCTATGACCCTCCAAAACAATTTGGAAAAAAGGAATGACCCTCCCCCAACAATTTATCAATACGTTCTGTACTGGTTTGTGTTTGGCAAATATATACAGCTATGACATATGAGCCTAAACCTTGGCATTCTGATCTTACGCATCACACTCCTCTGTTATGGTGTGGTCATTATTTCACTAGATTTACTCACTAACATTGTTGTGGAAACAAAATAAGCATGGATTGAACAATGAAATTATCCGTTTCAGCCACCAGGAGGGCAGCTCCCCCTGCCCCATGTGTATGCCCTGCCCCACAGCAAACTCATGGGTCAGACCCATCTAGTAGCAAAAGAGGGCAGAGACTGAGAGAGCTACATGGAGCTACATGGAAAGATATGCACCAAACAAGCCACTTTGAAATTTTGCTGTTTCAAGAATACAAAAGTTGGGTGACCCCCCTAGACTGAAAAATGTTGGATGACCCTCCCCTCAGCAAGAATAAAAAGACACGACCCTCTCCTATTTTCCTCCGGTGGTCCATTCCATAAATACCGAACAGTCCCTAACAAAATAATTCACTGCGTAAGAAAATGCAAAGACTTTCAAACTGGCATGTTATGTAACTTATTTGATCAACAGTGAGCCTGGCTTTTGTACTTCCACAGGATGTGATGTGTGGAAAAAGACAAAATGCAAACCTGCAAACAGTAAAACTGTACGACACTTGGTTCAACTGAATAACACAATTGGCTAAGAGACATTCCGTTAACACTGCAGCAACTGAACTTGTAACCTAGCAACACTCCCAAGGTGACTACATCTGTCTGGGCTGTTTTCCGTCCAGGATATAAAGAATACAATTGTTTTTGTCTTCTTTAATTAGAAACTGTACATTAGCAACAATACCAACTTTTTCTTAAAGTATGGCAAAGTCTGGGTATGCAAGAGTTTGGGTGCACATAAACAGCCTTATCTCATAAAAAAACGTTCCCATACAACAAATCTGCGTTTTCAATTACGTATCAAGGGAAACATGCTTTGTCCCGGATTACGTTTGTCTTCGTCTTATCACAAATATGTTCGAGGTAGATACACGGGTCAACGAACAGGACTAGCGTCCCGTCTGAAACCAAAAGTGAAAGCTGACTTGCTTTTACTTAATTTACGTAACAAACATTCTTATTTCAACCCAAACCACCATACTTTTCCTAACCTAACCAAGCAGTTACGTTGCCAAAACCTAACCAAGTAGTTAGTTTTGTTTCCATCACAACATTAACCACTCGTTAGTGACCGTTTCAAACACGCACTGGCCGCTGGAAAATAAGTTTCCCTTAAAATATAATTGAGAATGCAGTCACAGTGTACAGGAACGTATTTTTTTAGGAGACAAAGACATAAAGTACAAAGTTGCATGTGTCAGATCTAGAAAGAACTATGCAATTTGGGTTGGTAAAATAAGGAATGAGGTCTTTTACTTTAGTGAAATGATCAATAACAGAGTCCAGAGTTTCCTGCTCTGGGGATGAGATGTAAACAGTCAACGACTCAACGTGCAATAACCGACCTTAGAAAAGCTGTGCTTAGCTCGTTTTAATTGATTGTAAAACATTTTTAAATGTTGTTTGAAATGGGCTATACAAAAAAAAGGAATCCCAAACATAATAGTAAAACACATTTATATAGAATAAATGCCGGTTAGCATTCACTTGGTAATTTGGAGGTCAAAAGACATCAAAACCTGGCCTGATTTGGTTGTAAAGTAAAAGTTTATTAGCCGTCTAGAGTACACATAGTTTGTTCCAGCAATTTCATTTCATTTTTTTTCTACCTTTGATAAATAATAACTATCTCTAAATTGAATGTCTGTTTGGTAGTTGATTTATAGTTGAAGTACTTTTCCATTTCCATTATCCAACCAGACAGCCACACTTCAGCTAGCCTTTTTTTCCAGTGAAACATTTTAGGTAGCAATAGGCTCTGTGCAAAAATAGGATGATTTGTGTGGTAATAGTCAAACATGCATTGAATTTGGCAGAACATTTAAATAATTTTGGGGCATTTTTCCTAGTAGTCAGTAGAGAGCAATCATGCATTTACCAGCAGGAACTCTACATGGTTTACTTCATGTGTGATTTAATTGATCACGATTTGGGCTGCGATGCATTACATTGTGATCCCCTGTATATGTAACATCACAATATAATTTTTCCCTCATGAATGGATTGTGATTAAAATGTAGTACAATGACTGCAATGGTAACCATTCACATGTAATGCTTGGGGTTACAGTATTATCAGTTAACTATTAATATACTTTAGTGTTTGTCGAGGCATTATGTAAGCTGGGAGCGTATCACACGGTACAGCTGGCGCAGTATTTATCTGTGTGTGTGAGAGCTTTTACACACACACACACACACACACACACACACACACACACACACCTTGTATCTGCCTTGGTTACAGTAGTAGATGAAAATAATTTTCCTTAAACACAACCTTGTCTGTGGTGTCCTAATAGGTTCACCCCTCGTTGTATGCATCCCACAAACAGGAATCTCATAATACTCTAATACTATATTCTCAAAGCTGTTTGTATTAATCGATGCACAGTATGTTTTAAGACATGACAGCATTACTAATTTTCTAGTCAAGGACATGAGGTCATAGCCACTTTATCTTTGATTACGTTTAAATATTCCTGAGCTGTGCTTAAACTGCGCAACGGGCTGTTCGTTATCTTTTAAAAATTTCACAGCTTAAGCAGCAGATGTTGTTATTGTTAATGAAAGCAGCAGGCAGGTGTTTGTTTTGGATGTGGGCTGTGTGACCATAGCTTGGAGGGGGCGTTCTTCACCAAAGGTTACAGTGCCAGCCTTGAGCTGAAGATGTCTAACAGCTTTGATATGAATGCAGAATGCTTTTTATTTTTTTGTTATTGGTAGTCTGGATGTCCATAAGTTGATGGTATGCAGATGTCAAAATGTCCATGAAGAAAAAAAAACACGGTATTTGCAAGCTAGCATTCATACTTGCGATACATGTTTTATTACTTTCAATTAGGGACCGTTTGGTATTTATGGAATGGACCACCGGAGGAAAATAGGGGAGGGTCATGTCTTTTTATTCTTTGCTGACGGTAGGGTCATCCAACATCTTTCAGTCCAGAGGGGGGGTCACCCAATTTTTGTATTCATGAAACAGCAACATTTCAAAGTGGCTTGTTTGGTGCATATTTTTCCATAGCTGTGTGTAGCTCTTAGTCTCGGCCCTCCTTCGCTACCAGATGGTCTGACCCATGAGTTTGCTGCCCCCCTGGTGGCTGAAACGGATAATTGCATTGTTTAAAAAAATGAGTGGAATAATTACGTCTGACATGATCAGATATTTTATAAATATCTTAAATAACACAAAACAACTAAATGGTCCACCACCTGTGGGAGGAACCGCTGGGGGTCGGGTGCGCTGCCACATGGGTGGCAGTGAAGGTCAGGGGCCTCGACGGACCAGACCCGGGCAGCAGAGGCTGGCTCTGGGGGACGTGGAATGTCACCTCTCTGTGGGGGGAAGGAGCCGGAACTTGTGCGGGAGGTGGAGCGCTACCGGTTAGATCTGGTGGGGCTTACCTCTACGCACAGTCTTGGTTCTGGAACCATACTCCTGGATAGGGGTTGGACTCTTTTCTTCTCCGGAGTTGCCCAGGGTGTGAGGCGCCGTGCGGGTGTGGGGATACTCACAAGCCCCCGGCTGACGCCGCTACGTTGGAGTTTAACCCGGTGGACGAGAGGGTCGCCTCCCTACGCCTGCGGGTTGTGGGGGGGAAAGCTCTGACTGTTGTTTGTGCATATGCACCAAACAAGAGTTCAGAGTATTCGGCCTTCTTGGAGACCTTGAGTGGAGTCCTGCATGGGGCTCCAGTTGGGGACTCCATAGTTCTGCTGGGGGACTTCAACGCGCACGTGGGTAATGATGGAGACACATGGAGAGGCGTGATTGGGAGGAACGGCCTCCCTGATCTAAACCAGAGTGGTTGTTTGTTGTTGGACTTCTGTGCTAGTCATGGATTGTCTATAACGAACACCATGTTCGAACATAGGGATGCTCATAAGTGTACTTGGTACCAGAGCACCCTAGGCCAAAGGTCAATGATCGATTTTATAATCGTTTCATCTGATCTGAGGCCATATGTTTTGGACACTCGGGTGAAGAGAGGGGCGGAGCTGTCAACCGATCACCATCTGGTGGTGAGTTGGGTCAGGGGGTGGGGGAAGACTCTGGACAGACCTGGTAAGCCCAAACGGGTAGTGCGGGTAAATTGGGAACGTCTGGAGGAGGCCCCTGTCCGACAGACTTTCAACTCACACCTCCGGCGGAGCTTTTCGTGCATCCCTGTGGAGGCTGGGGGCATTGAACCCGAGTGGACAATGTTCAAAGTTTCCATTGCTGAAGCTGCGGTGAGGAGCTGTGGTCTTAGGGTCTTAGGTGCCTCAAGGGGCGGTAACCCACGAACACCGTGGTGGACACCGGTGGTCAGGGAAGCCGTCCGACTGAAGAAGGAGTCTTTCCGGGATATGTTATCCCAGGCGACTCCGGAGGCAGTTGCAAGGTACCCGAAGGGCCCGAAGGGCTGCAGCCTCTGCCGTGAAAGAGGCAAAGCAGCGTGTGTGGGAGAAGTTCGGAGAAGACATGGAGAAGGACTTTCGGTCGGCACCAAGGTGCTTCTGGAAAACCGTTCGCCACCTCAGGAGGGGGAAGCGGGGAACCATCCAAGCTGTGTACAGTAAGGATGGGACGCTGTTGACCTCAACTGAGGAGGTAATAGAGGCGGTGGAAGGAGCACTTTGAGGAACTCCTAAATCCGACTAATACGCCCTCTATGGTAGAGGCAGAGCTGGAGGATGAGGGGGGATTGGCATCAATTTCCCTGGTGGAGGTTGCTGAGGTAGTTAAACAACTCCACAGTGGCAAAGCCCCAGGAATTGATGAGATCCGTCCAGAAATGCTTAAAGCTCTGGGTGTGGAGGGGTTGTCTTGGTTGACACGCCTCTTCAACATTGCGTGGAAGTCTGGGACGGTGCCTAAGGAGTGGCAGACCGGGGTGGTGGTTCCCCCTTTTTAAAAAGGGGGGACCAGAGGGTGTGTGCCAATTACAGGGGTATCACACTTCTCAGCCTCCCGGTAAAGTCTACTCGAAGGTGCTGGAAAGGAGGGTTCGGTCGATAGTCGAATCTCAGGTTGAAGAGGAACAATGCAGATTCCGTCCTGGTCGTGGAACAACGGACCAGATCTTTACTCTTGCAAGGATCCTGGAGGGAGCCTGGGAGTATGCCCAACCAGTCTACATGTGTTTTGTGGATCTGGAGAAGGCGTATGACCGGGTGCCCCGTGAGATACTGTGGGAGGTGCTGCCGGAGTACGGGGTGAGGGGGTCCCTTCTCAGGGCCATCCAATCTCTGTACGACCAAAGCGAGAGCTGTGTCCGGGTTCTCGGCAGTAAGTCGGACTCGTTTCAGGTGAGAGTTGGCCTCCGCCAGGGCTGCGCTTTGTCACCAATCCTGTTTGTAGTATTTATGGACAGGATATCGAGGCGTAGTCGGGGTGGAGAGGGGTTGCAGTTCGGTGGGCTGGGGATCTCATCGCTGCTTTTTGCAGATGATGTGGTCCTGATGGCATCATCGGCCTGTGACCTTCAGCACTCACTGGATCGGTTCGCAGCCGAGTGTGAAGCGGCTGGGATGAGGATCAGCACCTCTAAATCGGAGGCCATGGTTCTCAGCAGGAAACCGATGGAGTGCCTTCTCCAGGTAGGGAATGAGTCCTTACCCCAAGTGAAGGAGTTCAAGTACCTTGGGGTCTTGTTCGCGAGTGAGGGGACAATGGAGCGGGAGATTGGTCGGAGAATCGGCACAGCAGGTGCGGTATTACATTCAATTTATCGCACCGTTATGACGAAAAGAGAGCTGAGCCAGAAGGCAAAGCTCTCGATCTACCGGTCAGTTTTTGTTCCTACCCTCACCTATGGTCATGAAGGCTGGGTCATGACCGAAAGAACAAGATCCAGGGTACAAGCGGCCGAAATGGGTTTCCTCAGGAGGGTAGCTGGCGTCTCCCTTAGAGATAGGGTGAGAAGCTCAGTTATCCGTGAGGAGCTCGGAGTAGAGCCGCTGCTCCTTTGCGTCGAAAGGAGCCAGTTGAGGTGGTTCGGGCATCTGGTAAGGATGCCCCCTGGGCGCCTCCCTAGGGAGGTGTTCCAGGCACGTCCAGCTGGGAGGAGGCCTCGGGGGAGACCCAGGACTAGGTGGAGGGATTATATCTCTAACCTGGCCTGGGAACGCCTCGGGATCCCCCAGTCGGAGCTGGTTAATGTGGCCCGGGAAAGGGAAGTTTGGGGTCCCCTGCTGGAGCTGCTACCCCCGCGACCCGACCCCGGATAAGCGGATGAAGATGGATGGATGGATGAACTAAATGGTGGTAGGTAATACATCAGATTTCATATACTGCTTTAGTAAAAAAGTATTTCCTGGCTGACGATGGGAGCAGCAGGACGCAAAACGAAAAATGACTGTTGCTAGTCTGGACATCTTACCGTGCCATGGTTGCAATAAAGGTTTCCTAAATGCCACATTTGATGTCAGCTTAGTAATTGATTGCGGGTTTTGCGTAGATTTGGACTTTTATACGTTTATTCCACTTTGTTTAAACGGCGAAGTGGAGGAAGCCTAGTGACGAGTCCATAGCAACCAGTTTGTGTGTTGAATGTTACCCAGAGTGCCTTGCTATTTCAGGTGAATATTAGTTAATTAGAGGAGTAACTTGGTATTTGAAGTAATGCAGGAAGTGTGCATTTAGTTTCCATGCTTGTGTTTCCACAACAATGTTAGTGAGTAAATCTACTGAAATGGCCCCCACACCATAACAGAGGAGTGTGATGTATAAGATGAGAATGCAGAGGTTAGGTCACATATATCATGGCTGTTTAAAAACAATGGGAATCTATATATTTGCTAGCGCAAACCAGTACAGAAGGTATTGATAAGTTGTTGGGGAAGGTCATACCTTTTTTCCAAATTGTTTTGGAGGGTCATAGAAATTTTTTTTACTGTCTTTTTTTGGCTGAAGGTCCCAAAACTCCTCCAGTGGCGCCTTAAATAAATAACTGAACAGTCCCTTGGAACTCCTTTTAAACCATCCATTTTAAAAAAACAATAAACCATAATATTTCGCATCCTATTTTTGCATTCATCGATTTCTGTTCAAAGAGGTATCTAGAATTTGTAAGAGAGGAAAGTAAGCAGTGATAACCAGAAATTAGAGGACAAATACCCCGCCAGAAAACGCTTGACACGCAGCATTAGCAGTGTTAGTTTATGTTGCTTGTATAACTTTTGCTGTACATGCAGACTACTGTGACAGAATTATGACTTCTGAAACTCAACTACTTTGAGTTACCCAGCTGAAAAAGAGCTGTAGCTGCAGTCTGACTTGTTATTTGTTTTTTAATTATCCACAAACGTCAGCATGTGGATGCATTCAACTTATATACAAGGTTTCATATTTTTAATGCATGTAGAGCAATCTCAATATCTGATTAAAAAAATAGAGAATTTATGAGCCTGCAAAAAGATTTGCTTCATTAAAAACACAAAAAAACAGTTTTAAAAGGAAATCAGGCCCTGATCACGATGTTTTCAGTAAAAGACCAAAGAGGTCTAATTCTTATATCCTCGTATTTATCGACGTTGGCCATCGCATTGTTTGCAGATTTTGCATCTGCAACCTTGCATACTTTTGCTATATTAAAAAAAGCAATCCACCAATAAACCCACATTATTCACAACACAAACCTTCACAGACGTGGAAAGTCAATGAATGGCACAGTATAGCTCTTAAAAGTCAAAATTACCTTTGATTAGCCAAAATTACTGTAGCTAATTATGTGACATGAGATCAACTGAGGACAATTTGCCACTGTGTGATATTCATTTGTAACTGTCAATCATGCTTGTGATGCTGTTGAAAGAGACGGGGTGTTTATGTGTGACTGAGACAAAAGCATCACCATTTGTGTGATGGCAGGGATCAGCCAATCAGTGCCTTTGTTTGGGTTTGCTGAAAAAAACGTGCCGACTAGACTGCTAGGTTTCGTTTTTGGAGTTACCGGTGAAAATTGCTGAGAGGAATACATCGTGGATATTGTAAATTACTAGCTGCGGTCTGTGAGTCATCCATCCATGTGTGTGTTCATAAACATGTGAGTAGACTGGTATAAATATATAGATATGTATTTGGGTGTGTTAAGTTTATATTGACGTTTATATGTTCTAAGATGTTCAGTTACATTAGCGCAAATGTCCGCTAGCCGCATGCTACCACTCACAGCAGTATTATTGTGCTCACATGTATACCCACGTAATACTGTATATGATTATTATTGGAGTGCTCACAATGGCTGTGTAACGTGGACCTGTGTTTGAGTTATAGCTCAGGTTAGGTTAAGCTAATTAAATTGAAGTTACAGTGTATACTATTTGCATGTCCTAGCTTTGCTATTCCCTGGTCCCTTTCACAAAATATATATATTTACTTGAAGGTAGGCAATGCTTCTTTTATAGGATTGGCTTATTTTAATTTATAATGGAATTAGCTTAAATGAATGTGTGTCAATCTATCAGATTGAATCGTATCTCATCGTATCCCGCCGAATCGTTTCAACATCAAATCGCACTGAATCATTTCATATTAAAATGTATTGTAGCCCATGTATTTGCAGATGTAGCAGTTGATTCACCTACAAATTATTGGGAAAAGAGGCATGACCCTCCCCAACAATTTATTGATGCCTTCTGTTCTGTGATACTGTGCTCCAGTCGCAATGTTACACCAGAAACCTCAACAAAACACATGCATAGTAGCTCAAAACCAAACTGTACCGTTTCAGTATTGACGTCCTCGATGTATGTATATAAAGTTCACAAGTTTTACTACTGGATTCACCACATGATTAAAGCTGCAATACAGACTTACATAGAGATTCCTGATGAATGATGCAGTGAAGGAAAATAACATCCTGGTCAGGGTTTTCCTCTTTCACTTTATCCTGGATTCTTTTCAGCAGCCCGACGTGTTTTCCAGTTAAATTTGGCAATCCATCCGTGGTGACATTGGCAAGTTTACTCAAAGGTAGCTTCATTCTCTCAATGACAGCAGACACCCTGTCATATAAGTCCTCTCCCTGTGTCTTTCCTTTCAGGGACTCCATGGTTAAAAGCTCCTCCGTTAACTCAAAACCTTCGTTAATCCCTCGAATAAAAATTAGGAGCTGAGCAGTATCTTTTACGTCGTTACTTTCATTCAGTGCTAATGAATGTAACGTAAAGGACTCTGCCTTTTTGTTTAACTTGCTGACAATATCTTCATCAATCAGTTCCACACGGCGAATCACTGTCCTTCGTGAGAAACTGATCTTTTCAAACTTGCCTTTGCTCTCCGGACATAGGAGACCTGCTGTCTCTATCATGCAGTCATTCAAAAACTCGCCTTCTGAGAAAGGCTTGCTAGTCGTTGCTAATTTAAATTCTAGCAGAAAACTTGCCTTGGTACTGGACTCTTGAATTGCAGTTTGTCAGTGAAAGAAATGTTGCTGAGTCTGTAAATTAGCCATCAACCTCTCAGCAGTTGCCGCCCGTTCTTGCATTGACTGCTTGCTAGCATAGTTAGCATGCTTCGTTGCAAAGTGACGGCTGATGTTGTATTATTTAAAAACTGCAAACAGTTTCCTGGCATATCAGACATACAGCCACTGAATAGTTTGCTGTCCACTCCTTCTTAGACATTCGGCACTCACTATCCACTTTTCTTTTCTTTGGTCCACTCATTTTTTACAGAAGGGCTCAATGTGCAATGTGAAAAAGTGAAGTTGAGGGTAATGCAGCATTCACGAGCATTTGGAAACATTGGAGAAACAAGTTCCGCAGCAATTGCAGGGAAGTCAAAATGAATGTGACTTAATAATAATAAAATTTAATAATATAGTTTGAACAAGTTAGTTTGAAAAAGCCTAACGCTGTACATGGCCCATGGGCCGTAGTTTGCCCATGTCTGTGTCACATCCATCTGCTAGCGATGGGGGGCCGAGACTGAGAGCTACATGGAAAAAACAAGCCACTTTGAAATTTTGCTGTTTTCATGAATACAAAAGTTGGTTGACTACCCATTCCAAGCAGTGTTTCCCGCAGCACTTTGCATCTAAGGCAGCCGCCTAAGCAACACACGCCTGCCGCCTTAACTACGTCGTAAAAAAAATAAAATAAAGCGATATCCGTTACTTGGCATCCTGTTTTCTCCCTTTCATTCCAAACCATACAGCTGACAACCTGCAGGTGAAGGCAGTGGAGACAGGCTCGGACAAACACGCCACGGGCTGCTGTGGACTTGTCAGTCTTGCAAGCGGTTTCAGGAAAGTGGCTGCATGTGTCCGACAATGCACAGAACATTAACCGGTACAAGCTTACAGCTGTCCGCGGACACAGAGTGCGGAAAATGTGTCAGAGCCTCCCGGACAGGTGAACTGAGACTCCGTTTCCTTCTTGTCGGTCAATGGTTAATGATCGGTTAACATTTAATTTCATTGTTCTATCTTTTGGAAGGCTGGCTGCTAAAAATCAGCACTTACCAGCTAATTAATTAGCCTGAGTTAAATGATAGCTATCCGTAAACAGAAGTGACATAGTGGCTGGCGTCTGGTGTGTGCGCCATTGTTTGTGTGTGTGCGTGTGTCGGCCTGCCCCCCGCGAAGCTCTGACATGCAGACAGCAGAGGAGCAGAAGAAAGTAGCTGCACCTTTGCCATAATGAAGACTGAAAAACAGGACTATTTTGGTACAAACATTTACTCGCCATGTGGCAGATAGCCACATAGATATTGATATATATAATTTATTAATTTATTAATTATATATTATTATTTAAATGTAATATTTAGTGTTTAATAAATAATTGTTAAATGTAGTACAGAGTCTGTAGTCTATCGCACAAACAAGCCCCCCCCCCAAGGTCTGAGGGCAGACCCCCACCCTACCACCTTAACTAACAAATTTTCTGCAGGAAACCCTGCCAAGGCTCTGGCTCTTTGCCAGGAGGCACTCAGAAACAGCACAAGAAACCAGCAAGTGCCAGTCATTATCCAATTGTTTAGAGGCACACAGCCTGTCCTAATTAGATGCAAAAGAGCAGAGAAACTCTATCTAGTGGTGCTGTAAATGAGAATAGAAAAAAAACATGTCACAAAGCGTACTGCTGCAGGTTGGAGTGTAATGAAATAATGAACTACCATGGGATCTTCTGGTATGGAGAGCAAAGCAAATCAACAGGCGGCCTTTTGAAACATGCAACTGCTGTAGAGAGCAAAGGGCCATCACAGAAAAAGATCTGTAACACTGATCAGGACACAAGGGTGAAATGTGCTCGATAAAAGCTGATCCTCACAGCAGCTCATCCACAAATCGTAAAAAGACCCAAACAGCAATAAAACAGCTGTAAATAAAAATATCAGGCTATTCTAACAGACAGTAATGAAGTTTATGTGATGTTGGCTGGATTCCTTACAAGACTTGGCATTACAGGTGGCATACTTTTATTGTGTTTGCTGCAGCTTTATATGCCTCTTGTCCCTTGACTGCATGCAGTACCACAATATACAAGATGATCACTGATCTAGCATCCATTTCTAAGAATGCCAGAATGTTTCGTTTGCATAAAACACATTCAAACTTGATAAGCACAGCTTGAAATTTTAACTAGATTGCGTTCATCAGTTCTGCTTGCCATTTAGGCAGGTAGCCAAGACTTTGCTCAAACTGTCATAATATTTTTTGTTTTGCTGCTAAATATAACTCATTAAATAAATTCTGCATCCACTTGTCACAGTGGACAGCTGATTAAAGAGTTTCATGGCCTGATTAAATGTACTCACATTTTCATCTTTACAGAACAGTATGTTTTGTAAACCAGAAAGTGTCATGATGACTGACTATGACTATGAGGACAAGACTTAACATACCTTATAAAATACCTATCACTGGTCCACAAACCCTCTCCTATAGTATGTGAGTGTGAGTTTCTTATGTTCTTACAATTAATGCTTGTCTGTCATTTACCACATGCAGAAGGACAAGAGACAGTGAGAAGCTACAGAGCAAGAGAGTGCAGGAGAATACAGCAGGGGAGGGGAGGGGGGAGAGAGAGAGAGAGAGAGAGAGAGAGAGAGAGAGAGAGAAAGAGAGAAAGAAAGAAAGAAAGAAAGAAAGAAAGAAAGAAAGAAAGAAAGAGAGCTAACATCAGTAGATTACCAACTTCTAAAGACCAGGGCCCTGGGCTACCATACCATCGTGCACGCGCGCACACACACACACACACACACACACACACACACACACACACACACACACACACATACATATATATTATATATAATTATAATTATAATATATATATATATATATTTTTTTTAACATTAAAAATTGAAGTTGATGTCTCATTTTCCAATACACTCATATAAATCATCAAATAAAATGTTCTTTCCAAAGTCAGAAAATGTGAAGTTTGTTAAAAGAGAGTGGGTGGGTGCGTTTGTTTGTTTACACATGACACAGTGCCAGAAATGTGGATGATAATTAAGTGTAAACTACAATATATATATATATATATATATATATATATATATATATATATATATATATATATATATATGTAAATATATATATATGTAGTGGGGCAATATAGCCATGCACACCTCTGCTTGCATGAAGGATTGGCATATAGCTACAGCATAAACCAGGCAAAATATAAAATACCTCAAATCAAGAAAGACCAGGATCATCAGCATATTATATATAATATATAATTAATAGACTGCAGCAACACTCACTTTTACAGCCAAATCCTGATATAACATATGTCATTGTTGTCCAAAGAACAATTAAAAACCCATTAACACATTAAATAAGCTACACCGTTGGGAGGCATGTTCCTTTTTTACCATGAAGCACTGTTTGAGTCAATAAAATATATCGTCCTGTGCTATAAATACACACTACTGCACCAAATATGTACTCTATTTTGTATACGCTTCACCCTCAGATGTGTATTAATCTGCAAAAAAAAAGGTACTATTTCCTGCGATGAGTGGGCTTGGGCGGCTGAGAGCAAGCAAAGAAGAGTAAATCTCAGATGGGCTTTTAGTCGTTGGCAAGAGCTTCGTGTAATGAAAGGCTACAAGACAGACGGCGAGCTGGCCATCTTGCTGTTGGACTAGTAAGTAAAATTAGCTTGCTTGTCTTGTCTTGTGTTGTTGTACTGGCTTAATGTGTGGTTGTGTTAGCAAAGTTGTCAACTCGCTAGCTTTAGATCATAAGTAATGTAATCATAACAAATGTTAAATATAAATATATTAACGACAGCAGTGTAGAAGTGAATTGCATACTGAAACTGTAGTGGCGCCAAATCACAAAACATGCTAATGTTACGCAATGTTGCTTTAAATATTTAAAGTTTAAAACATAAAACCTTAAATATAGAATTTCTTTTTTTTATTATTTATTTGTAATAGCCCAATCGCAGCCCTTCCATGCCTTACCATGTCTGTTAGATGTTGTTTTGACTCACTAGCAGTAAGGATGTGTATAGATGTTGAGACATTAAATGAGATAGTGACAAGCCTTCCAAGGGGAATTAGCTTACCACCAGGTGTGCAATACTGCAGCCTTCAAGATTCACATATTACATATTGCAGTCTTATTTGTAATTTCCACTTGGAGGTAGCTACTTATGATGGCAAATCAGGACGCAACAGTGGCGTTAAAGAGACACTGTGAATCAAAAATACTTTCCTCTTAAGCAGCTGCAATGAGATCACTCTGGGCTCTCACCTCTCAAGTCTGCATTACTAAGTGGTAAGGTGTACATCTTTCACTTGCCAGTCATTACTTATGACATCCTCTCATGTAGGAGTATATTCTCTTCCTGAATCCATTGGACACAAAAGCGTGTTTGATTCAAAAACCTGTGCTAACCCGTGAATATCAAAGTGGCATTACATCAACGCCAACTGACTGCAGCTGCACATTTCCATTAGAGCAATAGCAGGAACAGCATGTTTTCACCAGAGGTCATGTGTTCTCTTCAGGTGAACAACTCTTTTCCTCTTTCATTAGATGTAATTACTGGTGACACCTCAAAGACAGCGGGAGAATAAAAAAATAAAAAAAAGGATAATGTCAATTGAGACAAAAGGTCTGTACGGGAGGGGAAAAAGACGTATTTGACCATCGAGGAGGAAGCGTATTGCTGCACTAATTCTATTATGTGAATGGAAGATTTAGTGAATATAGCCAGTGATCCATAGTTAATAGGGGTGACGGAGTTCCAAGCTAAAGGCCAGAGGGCTGACAGGAGGCTGACCAGGTTTTGTGACAGCTTTCTTCAGCTGCCTGACAACCACATAACACCCAAATAATAATGTGGTTAGTTGGAAAGAGCTACAGACAAATAAGCCAGTTACTTGACAAAGAACCTTGAGATAAGGCATGCTCACACTCTTACATTTGTATTCCAAGTGGGGTGGGGGATGGTGGCTAATGTAATTGAAAACTGTTAGGTGTTGGGGGTCAGCAAATCCAATAGACTTGGGGGAAAAAAGTGTTTGTGTTCTGAGTAGCAATGTGAAGTAGCAATAGCCGAGCTGAGCGTAAGGATTCTTCTGCCCAAATAATAGCTTGCAGATTTTGCCTTCTATCAAATTGATGTGAAAAGGGATGGGAGCTTAAAATTATTGTCACTAACTATGTCATGGGTAACACTTGCTAAAAGGTGTCCTCTGAGGAGGATTTCTTTATTTAAGTGGATTCTGATATTCTTAAGCCAAAAAAAGGTGACAATTGTTTGCCATAACCAAGCTTCCATAATTCAGCTGCATTACCTTTTTGAAAAATTGGAGCAGTCAGCAGTGAGTGACAGAACAATATACATAATTTAAAAAGGTTTGATAAGTGAAATATTTACTGCTTTTAAATTTGACTTACCAACAAATTCAAATGAATGGATGAAACACACAGAACCCATATAAAAGACATACTTCACTATAATGAGCATCACTAAAGGTCCACCTTGAGTGACTTGACCTTCATCTGAGGTTGATGTGATGCTTTACTGCCCTGTGTCAGCACAGGTAATGAGACCAATAATCCCTGGATGCTCCTATCATTGTTAATCACTTGATGAGCACACGCATACACATAAAAACCTACATATGCACACACACTCAATGTTTCCATATAAGTAAAATAAGAAATCCCAGTCCATACAAACATGCTACTGTGTACACCATCATAGCAGTTTGTTCAGCTCCTCACTCATTAAAATCTATATGGTAAAATAGTATGTCCACTGGAATTTCTATAGCACATGGGCCAATGGATGTGGAAAATAAAAGAGTTGTCGCTCATAAAAGAACAGCATAAATTCACCTGCTTTCTTTATTCTATTCTCAACCATTCAGCAAATCCCAACGCATGTTCCTCAGGATGAATGCGGTGCATATCAAAATCGGAGGTCATTAATCATATTCTACGCATACAGAGTGTTTACACTAGAAGATCCCAATATGATGTGACAATATTCTCTCTGTGGAGTTGAAATCTGCCCATCCTTTCTTTCACCGGGTTTGGGTCCAGGAATTATTTTTTCTATGGACTTTTCAGAAAATTTGGTTTAAAGCTTTGAACTGAAATCACAAGCTTCGTCATTTCTACTAAAGAGCATAAGAGGCTCTCTAACGCAATCAGCAAGAATTCAACCGGAGGCCTTAGTTCTCCACAATCTAACAAGGGTATACAACCCTTACCAAACTTTTTTAGACATTTTTAAGTCTGGCCGGGAGCGAGTAATTGATACTGGAAACACTTTTTAGGTAGGATATTGCTATAGAGGCCGTGATCAGACTTGGCACTATAATGTATCCTGGATGATTGCAGGAGTACAGCTGTAAAGGAAGGGGTGATTGTGTGTGAGTTTTCCCATGAATTAACCACACAGCCTCAAAATAAATATGTGGCCACCAGTAGTTTAATGCTATGACTGCATGCTTCAGCAAGCAATTCAAGTAAAGCTGGCGACTAAAAAGGGGGCAAAAAAAATCACTGTCCAGCAAGGTTCTGCAGGTGGTCTAGAGTGCTCCTGTTGGTTTAAAACTGCATTTGAACCTCAGTACTTTGTTCATGCTGAAGATGCAGAGGTTGTCACAACAGATCCACACAGACACTCTTGCACAAAGCAAAGGAAAGCTGTGATGCAGGTCATATTTTCTAAATATAGAGCTGTTTATCTGTCAAACACATCAATCGTAAGTAAAGTAAAATCCAAGTAAGTAACAAAATACATTTTAGAGAGTTATTGTTTTTACACAAAGGAAGAGTTTTGTCCAATGAAACGGATCATTGAACTGACTGGTTTATGTGATTTTGCATACAAAGAGCAGAGCAGTATGTATCAATACTGGAAAACTATTCTTATTAATATTGTAACATGTTATATCACATTTTAAGTATTTATGTAAGTGATTTATTAACAAAGCTGGAAAATGGATTGCATTCATAATCTAATAACCAATATTAGGCCTATCCTACACTGTTGAACAATATAGCCAATGAACAATTTTTCTAATGAGAAATTAGATTTAACTGTTCTTTTAAGTGCTCTACAGATGCATCTAATCCTATTATCAGAATGATGCCATTGACAAATAGCTTCCTACTTGCTCTGCCCTTTCATGTCATCATATCAGGACAGAGATATACAATAAATCAGAGAGATCTTTGTGCTGAATATGTATGCACTAACTAAACCATCTGTCCTGTTGATATTTTTGTAACAAGCAAAGCTCTCACATAAAGAAAAGAAAACAGCTGTAAGGTTTCATTTGCAACACAGAACACCTGCTCATGGTCCATGACTTATTGTACTGTATACAGATAACTAATTGTCCATAACTTAGTGGAACTGGAATCATTTTTCCTTTTGAAATGGCTACAAATCATGGTTGCTCTTAAGACAAAGAAACAGCGTTAGAGCCCGACTTGGATGATGAACAGACACATGAAGCAGGCTCGCCGTGGCAGAAAAGATGATAGTCAGCCTTCAATGTCCTCTTTTGTTACTTCTCCAAGCATGAGGGCGAAGCAAGCCCTCACAGAGAAATGCGTTGAGTTCAAACAACTCTGAATTGTAGTTGAGAACGTCAGTTATAACGGCCCACGTATTAAAAAAGTGTCAGGTTGAAATCGGGCTCGGGCTCATAATTCCAGTTAATGTGTCGGGCAGGGCCGGTCTCGGACACAACGTGCACGGGCTCGGGTTGGGTCGGGTTGATGTTTTGGGCCAGATCTAAGCTCTATCTGTATCGGCATTTATAATGGCCGGTAAATTAATATTAAAAAAATAAAATAAAAACGGACGAAACACCCTTCAACCATGTTGTGAGTGTTGGCGTTGCATAGTTTGTCCACCAGAGGGCGATCTACAAAGTCCCTGTTGGCAACACTCTTTGATTTCTTTTGTTATTGTGTTTTTGTTCAAAGGACTTAAGTTTGTATTTTTATACATTTTATTTATCATAACTTTAATATATTTTGATGTTCCTCTGTTCTGTTGTGACAATAAAACAAACATAAATCTACATACATAAATAGAAAATGTGAATTTCATCTCACCACACATCTTTCTCATTTGGCAATTATCAGCCAAGTGAAAGTCAAAATAATTAATGTTGGTTTATTTGTTTGAGCTATGCTAGCGGCGTGGCTCTATGAAAATGTCTGACTGTCAGTCGGTCGGTCCACAACTTTGGTCCAGGCTGAAATATTTCAACATCCACTGCATGAATTGCCACAAAGTTTTGTACAGACATTCATGGCCCTCAGATTATCAATCCGATTTTGGTTATCCTCTGACTTTTTGTCCAATGAAAAATGTCCAGTAAATTTCAGTCCAAAATCTTGTCCAGAGATTCATGGTTACCAGACGATGCATCTTAAACCAAGTTTCGACCCAAAGTTCCTGGGACTTTTAATCCCAGGGACAACTTTTAAAGTAACTACAAGGTTCCTTTAGCCCATTGCTATCTAAATTTCCAGGCGGTCTAAAAACCTGTGAAAATTAGGCAAATTAGTCTGCAGCAACATTTACTGCTGCATAGTATTTACTGATGCACGTTAGATGTAATGAATGAAATGCATTCAAATTAAGTGTCTGTCTCCACAGTAAATCATCTGTTGAGGGTTATTTATTTGTGCTTTAGAACATAACCACCGTGAAACAAATAGAAAATAATGTTTTATTTCCCTCATTTACAGCACCACAGCGCTGTCTTTTTTTTAAAATTAGTCGGGAAGCCGAGCACAAAGCCTAACTTTAATTTTAATGTTATCAAACCAAGAAAAATGTTCTTCCCTCGTCCTAAGTGGTACCAGAGTTGAAGCAGCAGTGCTGTGTGTTCTTGACCAATCAGCGAAGGCCATCCCTGCAAACCCCACCCTGAAAAGTCCTGTACTTTCAGAAAGTACTACCCCCCCCCATCAAAGACTTTTTGGGTGGAGAAATAATGTCCTTGGAACTAAATTTAGACCCTGTTTTTTTTTTTTATTCCTTTGGTTAAAAAGGGGCTTTAATGACTTTATAATGTGTCCAATACTTTATCCCTGTTTAAAATCAGCATGATTAATATTAATATTAATTAGGATAAATACTATGATGGTTTTGTATACTGTACTAAATGTGATACACTGCATCAGCAACATTAATTAAAATGAAGAGTGACAACAAGATCACATTACTCCATTGTCCAATTTCAATGTCCAATGTCCATTTCAATAAATGAGCCAGTGGGCATGGCAGCACCAGATGGATCTGTAAATTTAAAGTGTACAGCAATTTCAAGTTATATAGGAGCCCCCTGCCCCCCGTGTTTGTCTTTTCTCTGAACAGATTGGCTGTGGGATGAAGTCTATTTGCCAAGAAACACTCTGCTCTACTGTACAAACTGTAATGTAATCTCTTGGCCTTGACTCCTGGTTATGTGCCCTGATAGGCTTATGAAAGATTAATTATCACAAAGTCTCCAACATTAGTACAAATCCCCTATGATGCTGTAGGAATCAAAGTAAAACACACACACACACACACACACACACACACACTCACAAAATCCATGTAGAAGTAATGCTTTGCATTCAAAATGTTTGTTTTCTGAAACCAAATCATCGATCACTCATACTTGTAGTCACAGCGCCTGTAACTTGACCACCGGCCTCAGTGGGTGCGACACACTGCCTGCCTCCAGGAGTCCAATATACCACCCTCATATTTCAATCAATAATCATGGTGTGATGCAATTAGTAACTTGGACGGGTTGTGAGAGTCACGTGACAGATCAATCGAGCAGAGAGGCGGCACACTCATTGGGGTGATTCACAGCCCAACAGTTTGTCCCCCGCTCAGCCTGAATCCATGTCGTCTATCTTCTTTATATGAAGCATTCAAGGCTGGAAATATGCATCTGTCAAATGTCCCCCATTACTCCGGCTGCCTGTCACACCTGGGGCAGCTCACAACCAACCAGAAAAAAGACAGAGTGTAGCTGTCAGCGGAGAACCCTCAGCGGACTGAAAAAGGCACCAGCTTCCCCCATTTCTCTGACTCTAATTTCCTGAAAATGTGGATATTTTTCTGGGTCTCTGGCTGAATGCTGGGTAAATGACAGAAGCTGTGTCAGGCAAGGAGCTGAGGCAACTCGAGATAACATCAACACATTGTTATATATGTTAAACCAGATGCCCAATATATACTGCACTACACCACAACAGTATTACGTCTCTCGGCTGGTGACTGCCTAACTGAAATTGAAGAATGTGTGATTCAATTTGCTAAAGTTGTGTGCCTTCTAGAAAGCCCATACCAAGGATTCCTTCTCAGTACTGTGTGGGGTGCAGTGCCCACCAAATGACACCAATACTACACAACTGCTACACTGTGGCTCTGTGGTTGTTTCAGTGCGGGTTCTTACAATTAAAGTGCAGCTGATGCTTCAATTTCTGCTACTAATGTTCCCACTGCAGTATGTCTGGATGTTCTCTTACCTCAACAACCAATGTCTTTTCACATTACAAAGCTATTTCTCTCATTTCTCTCCACAGTCCAAGAGCGAGCTGCAAACTGTCATGAATGAAATATAAGCACACCGCTGTATTACTTATGAGACCTAACGCAACTTTGCTCTGAGCTATTTTCAGATTTCATTTAAATTCATCAGTCTGATGAATATTCTTATACCACAGAACCAGGCGATAGGGCATCAGTCCATAAGAAAATATTAGCTAAAGATGAACTTCAGAGATTACTTATCAGCAAAGCCCACCTTTCAACTAATGTCTACATCAATCATTATAGTAAAAGCCTTCTTGCAATGCTCCTACAAGTAATTCCAAGGCAGTGCAAACAGCGACCAAGCCCTCCACAAGACATGATTCAAGTGACACTAATGTGCTTCACTGTTAAATTTCAGATGTAACATTGCATTGTGCTATTGTTAATTTAAACTTCAAAGGCTGAACATTGCTCATGGGCAATCTTAAACACATTTATACATCTCCTAAATGACAGGAACAAGAAGAAATGGCTCTTCAGTCATTTATGCAAATTCACATATTCATTTCAAAAGAAACTCTTTTCCAAATGCTATACATATCAATGAATAGCAATTACTATATAACCTCCACTATGACCTAACCATTTTTCTGTATCACACAGCAATGGACTGAATCTAATTATCCTCTTTCTCCAGCACATTAAGAGTTAATGTTCCATGCACACAGTTTTACAATTTGTGTCAATTAGTCAGGAGCAGAAAATCTATTCAAACATACATCCACACATTCAGACACACAGAGGGTCTGTGGATGAGAGCAACCGTCCTTTATTCTTGCACCAAACAGACAGCAGGATTTATTTGCTGTAAATGAAGTCCCAACTGAGAACACTCAATAATTGTACCAAAGAGACAGTCTCTCACATCAGCTTCTCTGGATCTAGCCTGATCTTAGTTCGGGGAGGATGCCAGCTCCAGATCAATAAAGTTCACTCGTCACCTGCTGATCTCTGAACGAACACCTGAACTCATTTTCCCGCAACTCTTAACTCACTTCCTACCACCAGCTTTGATCAGCAAAAGCCCATTTGCCTGTCTTGTTCCGCTACTGTATGTATCTCTTTCCCTCTGCATCTTTCCCTATATCCGTTTCTGTATAATGTCTATGGGATTTTATCCTAACAGTCCTACACACCTCTCAGTGACACTCTTATGATTGAAGCCGGATTCCTGAAGTTGTCATTGTCACAGCTTACCAGCGATGAAAGTTCTTATTAAACCATATTTGAGTGCTTCACTAAAGGTATTAACAACTTAGCTCCCACTGTCCCTTAACACAATCAGATCTCCACTACAAATTCCTCACGACAAAACGAAAGAGATGAAAGAGAAATGTAGAGAAATCAATTTGAGCACAAAGGAGAGTGAGCAAAAGGTTTTCTGTTTTAGTATTATAACCAGTTGCTAAATCACAAATATAAGGTCTTACCTGGCTCTTGGTGTGGCTGCTGCTGTATGTAACAGATCCTATCTCTGCATATGGGACAGAGTCAGAGAGAAAGAGAAAGAGGGGAAAAACACAAAGAGAGAGAGGGCGGCGAGGAGAGGGACCACAAGCGCAGATAAAGAGAGAGAGAAAAATCAGAGAGAAGGCGAGAAAGTGTCTGTGGACAATGAGAGAGAAACACTGACAGAGAGGAGAGAGCAGTGACAGTGGTGCTCTCACACAGCGCTGCATTACACTGAAGGAGATGTGCTGGCTGTGGGAGGTGGTACTTCTCAGTCAAATGACATCTGCCTCTCTCTTAAAAACCATTGGCTAAGAGGGATGATTTCCTAATAAGCCATCCCCGCTGTCTCCAAGAGAACACACCCCCTCCTTCTGTCCCACTGCACATGAATACGCAGATGCGTGCATACGCAGATGCATGCACACAAGCACACGCGCGCGCACACACACACACACACACACACACAGATATTCTTTTACCGTACAGCCTACAAAGATTGTCTTTGCCATTCCTTTTGTCTTCTCTCTCCTCTTTTTATCTTCTCCCCCAGCACTTTCACTTCTCTTTATTCTCCAAGGTCCTTTCCTGTATGTGCATTGTCATTTTTCACAATTGTTGGAGGAAGAGTTTTTATCTTGTAATTCAAAATTGTTTCGGCTTTCCATTGTGGAAATATCCTTTTCAAAAATGGAAAAACCATGGTTGGCTTTTTATCTTCTATATAATATATAGAGGTACCCTTTAAAAGTATTTCATTCTTCAGCTATTATAGACAGAACCATTCTTGGTCTATAAGGACCATGATCACACTAATCAATCATTTTTAAATGCTTCCAATTCCCTACAGCAGATGCATAAGTGGCAGTGATGTGTAAGAGTTTCACATCTTGCTAGTTTGAGTGTTTATTAGGTTTGGGCCACATTATACATCTTGACAAAGTAAAGGTGATTTTGATTTAAGCAATTAACCTATAAAGGTTAATTGGTTACATCCAGCAAATAACTACTTTTTTCATTTCATGTCTTAGTATTTTAAATGTGTGGGAGGTAAAAAAAATAATAATGGAATGCTGCATATCAGTGCAATTAAAGTTCAAGTAGTGCCCTTGAATAAAATGAGTGTGATTATACAGTAGCTGTTATCGCCTTCTCACAAAGCAATTGTTATTGGAAGATCTGGGGAAAAAATTATTTAAAGCTATAGTGCATAGTTTCTGCCGTCCCCATGAGGAATTCTAAGTAATGACAACAAAACTGTCGGCGCGTCCACATCATACAAGCCTTCCGTGATCGCGCACCGCCTTCTTGAGATAGGTGTGTTATAGTACGCTTATATCTAAAACCATAACTGTTCTCTTCTAATCTTATTCTTTGTATTCTTTCTTTCAAAATAGAAAATATATGGCTCTCTTTGTATTAGCAGGCGATGGGCAGCTGCAAGACAAATGAAATGCCATTTAGCCGTAAGAGTCGACTATAAAAGACGTCAAACATCAGCACTCCAAGGAGATCAATCTATTGGTTTCCATTTGTTGCAAGTGCATGGGTCTCAAAAACCACTGCATAATTCAATGTGTTAAGTGAAACAGACTCAAATTATAACACCATATGCCAACCGTGGAGGAATAAAGTCATGGATACAAGTCAAAGCAACAACAACAACAGGGATGTTAGGCATTTAACAGCATACTTACCACAGATTTACAGCGTTAAAATGACCACACAACTGACAACCAGGTCTAAGAAGCACCCCAAAGCAATGGAAAAAGTAAAGTGGTCTGATGAGTCACCCCTTTACGTATTTTCTACATCTGTGTGGCTTTCGCTATTATAAAGTCAAAGAATGTGTGCAACCCACAAGGTCTGCTGCCAACTGTTAAACATAGTTGGGTATCTGTAATGGGTTGTGGGCAGCCATTACTGGACAGCCACAGTAATTACATTGTCTGTACTGTTGTATAACAACCAAGCAATATGAGACCACCATATGGTGCAAACTCTATTAAGTTATGGTGTAGTTAATGACGATGATAGAAATAGAATATACTTTGTCTACATAAATTTGCATGCAAAAAGGCAGAAATGTGTATTTGGTTTGCATGTGCAAAATCTGATATCACTAAAGATCATCACTGAACAAATTCAGGACTGGTTTCATGAACATCAAGACAAAGTTCAACTCGACAATAAACACATCTAAACATTGCTGGACATTTTCTAGTTCAAGTTCTACTCTACTGTTATTAGAGTGCTGGAGTAAGTTGGGGCTGAAATGCTATCTGAACAGCAGAAGTATTACACGAGCCTTTGCAAATGAGCTGTGAAGCAGCTGCATAATGGGCATACTGAACAGGAACCGCTTAAATACAATTGTCAGATGTTATTGGATATATGTCGAAGCAAGTAGAGTATGTCATGTGTGAATGAAACAGCTTCATTTTTCAGATCTCAAGTCTTACTGTAGTATTTATTTAGTTTTCATAAATGCTTAAATCAAAACCTGCTACTCTTTGAGTAGACTTCTAACCCCAAGGTCTATGACACAACTGCTAAAGACAACCCTTTGGACTTAAATAACAAAATGTGTATTCCCATAAGGCCATTCAAAATCGTTAATGTATGGTTAAATATATGTAAATACAACTAGTTGGTTAATTTTTGGAATACATGCCCACTGCTGTTGTTTCTCTAATGATGGGCAAGTACAGGCTTCTATTTGGCCACATCTTACAGTACATCCACATATCTGATTAATCATCCTTAAAACCCCTACACACCCTTGCTCCATCCATACAGGTGTATAACTTAAAGGACAGTTCAGCCCAAAATCAAAAAAACATTGACTTACCTGTAGTGCTATTCATCAGTCTAGATTGTTTTGGTGCGAGTTGCCCAGTGTTGGAGATATCGGCCGTGGAGATGTCTGTTTTCTTTCCACTGTAATGGAACTACATTGCACTTGGCTTGTGGTGCTCAAAGCTCCAAAAAATACATTTGAAAAACTCAGCAGCAATGTCTATTTCCAGAAATCCTGACCCGTTGACTCAAGACAATCCACAGACAATTGTTCATGTAGGAACTATTTTCTTTAAACCATATCTTTAGATATCTCCAACACTGGGCAACTTACACTAAAACAATCTAGACTGATAAATAGCACTCAAGGTAAGAGGAAAAATGTGTATTTTTGATTTTGGGGTGAACTGTCCCTTAAGTTGCCTGATTAGACCTCTTCAAGACTGCATGCAGGCTCAAAGTGGGGTTGATTGAATTTAGGCATTTTCAAAATGAAAAACAAAATTTGACAATGCCAGGTGAAGATCTTTGTTAGATCAATATGTTGCTCTGTTAAATTAAATGTAATGGGACTTCCGGCTAAGCATGTGATGGAATAGTCAAGTTGAGAGGCTCCACTTCCTCCACCAAATAATGGCAATTTAAGATCATATATTTTCCGTGAGATAGTTGTGAGACTTGACGGTGTGCAGTGGAGCCGTGGTGAAGCCGAATAAAGTCAAAAACACTGAAAAACAAACAACTGAAGAAACGAGTGATGAGACGAAAGCAAACTTGCTAGCAGCTAGCAATGTTCAGGATACCGCGACGGACAAGGCGCCAACAATGACGGATGTCATGGCTGCAATCAACTGGCTGAATCAGAATGTTGACTCTAAGTTTGAGTCACTCAATGCATCCATCGCTGGTCTGAAACTGTCACTGGACGCCATGGTGCAAAGAGTTATCTCAAACAAAGGAGGTCTGAACGAACATGAGACCCAAATTAAAAAGCTGGAGGATCAGTGTTCAAGATGGGCAGAGGAGGCTAGGTCGCTCAGCGAGAGAGTGGAAGACCTGGTGTCTAGATCTAGACGGCAAAATATTTGGATTATAAGTGTTAAAGGAGGTATGGAAAAACTGCAACCCTACAGATTTCGTTTCGAAACTTATTCCAACACTGCTGGGAGAAAAAAACTTCGGCAACAAGCCTGTAAAAATGGATCGTGCACACAGGGTCCGTGTGAGGGCCGCGGCAACAGACAGCCCTTCTTGTCAACTTATTGTAAGGATTCATCACGACTCAATAAAGGAACAAATACTGATATGAGGCTTTCCTCACAGAAGTTCCCTTTACAACATGAGGGCTCATGCTTCTTTATTTTCCCGGACCTGGGCCCAGCCGTAATGAAACAGCGTCAGCGATTCGACATCAGGACCAGATGCAAGGCGGCGGAGGTGAGATGCGGATTCCGGCATCCAGCGACATTTCTTGTCTCGGTAGGAGCGGACAAACGCACAATCAACAACTCGAAAGATGCTGAGAAGTTTCTGGATAACAAAAATGTGCCGCACTAGTCTAGCAAACCACGATTCAAGAAAAAGGACAACTTTCATGTCAGGCTAACATGGATTGACTCACTTGCAATGTTTCAACCTCCCTGTTTTATTTGCTTCTACAGGACAGGAGGAAGCGGACTTAGGCCTGTCGCAATATGCAAATCAATTAATCGCATGACAAATAAAAATGAGCTTGATCATAATTTCCATTTGCATGCTTGTTTGTTTTCCTCGTCTCTCTCTCTCTACCAAAGAGACTGGATGACCCCTAACGAGGAGTGAACCCTCATGTCAGTCAGTCACTGTGTGGGGAGGCGGGACTCCTGGGGTAGCCTACAACAGAGTGCAGCAAAAGAGCCGCGTGAAGAGTATAGCCAGAGAAAATGCTAGTTGAGAGTTGGAGGAATAAAAAAAAGGTGGAATTGGTTTCAAAGCCGCTGCAGTGTGGGAGCACTTCGGATTCAAACCGAATGACCATGGTGAACCACTTAACCGGAGCGAGTCAGTATGTCGCATTTGTTGTAAAACAGTAGCGTAGCGCATCTCTCTCTCTCTCTCTCTCTCTCTCGCGCTCTCTTTCTCTCTCTCTCTCTCTCGTCTCTCTCTCTCTCTCTCTCTCTCTCTCTCTCTCTCTCTCTCTCTCTCTTTCTCTCTCTCATCCTTGGTGCACACCCTGCTGTGGACATAGACTACAATTCACTTTCGCTTTATTTGACCAAAGCTTTATGCTGGAGAAATTATTTAAAAAAATCTTTTTGCATATGGTCTGTTGAGGCATCTGCTTCATCTCTTTTGCACTTTTTGTTTACAAAGGTCCTAACTGGCAGTTTTGCCTGTTAAGGAATGTATCACTCTTTATGTCTTTAATAGTAAAAGTGCAATTTTATTTAAATGGTCTCATAACGGTCTTGTTATCGTGACAGGCCTAAGCGGACTATGACGGTATGTTACGAGCTTGGAAGGAACTTTGGACTTGGGGGATGTTGGTTCTCAGAGGGGAATGAGTGAAGGGAGGTAGAGGGCCCCGGAGGATAACACAGGTTCAGTGCAGCTGTTTACATATTTTTACAATTTGACATTATGGCAGACTGTTTACATACATCTTTGGACAATTTTAGGCTGTTACATACGCATGGGATATATCATGCCATTGAGTATGGGTGATGTCACAAAGATAGTGAGCTGGAATGTGCGAGGATTAAATCACCCAGTTAAAAGAGGAAAAATGATGGCACATTTAAAAAGCTTGAAAGCTGATGTTATATTTCTCCAGGAGACACACATCAGGAATACAGCTAAAAACAAACTAAGCATGGGATGGGGATCACAAATATATCAGTCAAACTTTGGTGCCAGAGCCAATATTATTAAGAAGAATGTGCTGTTTGATCATGGGTGTACAGTCAGGGATCCATATAGCAGGTTTTTAATTGTATCAGGGACATTCAATTGTGTTCCCGCC
Source organism: Sander vitreus (assembly GCF_031162955.1). Classification (NCBI taxonomy): domain Eukaryota; kingdom Metazoa; phylum Chordata; class Actinopteri; order Perciformes; family Percidae; genus Sander; species Sander vitreus. The sequence continues at coordinate 10,052,943 of NC_135865.1, forward strand.
ACACTGATAAACGTAGATGGTCCAAACTTTGACGACCCTGCATTTTTCCAAACGATTTTGAGTAGAATTCCAGAGGTTGGTAAGACAAACATCATTATGAGAGGGGATTTTAATTGTATTCTTGACACTTTAATGGATAAACAAACATCAAGGTCTACTACTATTAGCAAATCTAGTGATTGGATAAAAAATGCTATGCACGATCTAAACTTAGTTGACATTTGGAGGCTACTTAACCCCAACACCAGAGATTACTCTTTTTTTTTCCTCCAGTTCATAAATCCTATTCTAGGATTGAGTTAATGCTGTTGGACTCTAAACTGATCTCCAGTGTTGTGAACACACAATACCATAATATCTTGATAAGTGATCATGCTCCCATGTCACTTGACATTAGATTTAACATTCATAGAGGTGAACACACCTGGAAATTTGATAACACAATTTTGAAAGAGAACATTTTTCTGGATTATATGTGCCAGACATAATTGCCATCAATGACACTGGGAATGTGACTGATTCAGTACTGTGGGAATCAATCAAAGCAGTGCTTAGAGGGAGCATTATATCCTATGTAGCAGGCAGGAAAAAACAAGCAGAAAAGAGGTTATTCTTACAAAGCCTTGGCCGATCCAGATACATTGAACTCTATAGTCTCCCATAGAGATGAGTACAATACAATTGAATCTGGTCAGGTTTGTAAGCAGATGAACAGAATTAAACAGATGCAATTTTAAATAGGAGATAAACCTCAGAAATTGTTGGCACGGCAGTTGAGAAAGACCCAAGCCTCTCGGGCCATACTGAGAATAAAATCAGACAATGGGACTGTTCTTACTGACCCTAAAGAAATAAACACACATTTTATGGAGTTCTATTCAGAACTGTACAAGTCAAACTGTAATCATGACACAGACGTAATTAGGTCATTTCTCTCAGAGCTGAACCTCCCTCATCTTAGCAGTGAAGCATTGGCGGAGTTAGACAAGGACATCTCTATTGAAGAGATAGTAGAAGCAATTACGGAATTCGCAAATAACAAGGCACCTGGCCCTGACGAGTACACTATAGAGTTCTAAGTGCTTCGCTAAGGCGCTGTCTCCACTTCTGTTGCGGATGTTGCAGCATCTAATAGTCAACTGCCTCAAACGCTATATAAGGCAAACATTTCTTTAGTTTTGAAAAAGGGCCGCAACGAGCTAGATGCCTATTCAGTTTTGAAAAAGGGCCGCAACGAGCTAGATGCCTCTTCTTACAGACCTATGTGATTACTTCCTAATGAAACAAAGTTGATAAGCAATGTTCTGGTCAACCAATTAAAAACTTATATCCACACAATTGTGCACCCTGATCAAACAGGTTTTATTCCCAACAGACACATTCACTTCAACTATGAAAGTCCGATGCTGTGCCTTGTGTGGCTAAAAGAGCTGGGCGAAGTCCTCCATCTGGAGAAGATCAGATTCACGAATGTAGGGAGGAAGAGTGTGTTTGATAGGGCAAAGGAACCGGTTTTGAAACATTTAAAGGGGTCTGAGGGAAGAAGCTGTGGGATGAGGGGTCATGTATATTGATAATGTAATAGTAGCGGTTTCAAAGGGAATTTTTCTTCTCTCTTTTGACTCCTAGTTTGCATTTTGGTCTCTTAACTGAGTCTTGAGTCGTGGATGTTTTGTCCGACTTTTGACTTCGCTGTTGTTTTTTATAGAGCACTTGATGGAAGTGTGTGCTCTACACACTGTTGATTCCCAGCATAGCACCACTTGACATCTACCTGACTAGAGGTCTGATCAGCAAGAGGAATTGAAAACACCTGTTTGAGTGTGCAGGGCCTTTAACAACTGTTACTTAAGAAGCCACCCAAATTAGACCTGATATGTTAAACAATCTGTAAATCAGTGAAGCTTCTCTTATTGGCCAAGGTTTTGGAAATATAGTTGCAGACCAGCTGATTGCCTATATGAATGATAATGGTATTTTTGAGAAGTTTCACTCTGATATTATAGCCCCATATAATTGACAAATGTTTTGCTTTTAGCTGCTGATTCAAGGACATCCTCAGCACTAGTTATTTTAGACTGTAGTGCATTATATAATCATTGAATGCCTTAAACATTGAATAGCTTTTTACCTTTAACCTGAATGACAGTCTCTTTGGGATGCTATTGATAATGCATTGCCCTCTGCACAGTACTAGTATGTGAGCCTTCCTCCTTAACTGTCCTTCATGCCTGTAAGATTGTAATCTAAGAATTTCCTGTAGTGTTATATTTATCAGCCCTTATCAGATTTTGACAGAAAAGTCATAGAAGACCTTGTTTTGGTTATTCACCAGCTTAGCTTTACTCCTTGTGACTGATAAAGTGATCTTGATTTGTAAAATCGGTGGAATGCCCCTTTAAGCAAAACGTCACAATGTATTTGTCATTAGTATAAATTACATATAGATGGGTTGAGGCCCCACCATTGTCCGTTCTGTATCAATTGTACTGTTGGAGTATCTCACTGTTGGGACACAAACTTATCTGTTGGCTGTTTCATGTCCTCCAAAACTGCATTTTTGATGGTCTCCTTTAGTTTGAACCATACTTTTCTCTCTGACCCATTGTGGGGTAATTGGCTGAGCTAGTTCCTATCATTCTGCCCTGAAATCCCTCTGCCACCCCATACTTTTATCCAAAGAGAAATATAACCTAAGATAATTTGTTTTTCTCTTTCTTCAGTATCTGTCAACTTGCCTTATTTGCTCTTCAGAAACATGAACAGCACCACAGAACAGCTGACCCTTCACACAGTAATGGTTTGTACAGCATCTGCACAGCATCTTACACAATGATTATAGATGGGACAACGCTAATTAATCTAATTCTTATTATTTCTTAAAAGAGCAAGTTTGCTAATTGATAAAGTGGAAAGAATATTCAGACAAAGCTCTCATCCTCAAGCAGTGAATTAAAAAAAACGGAGCTGACTTCCGGTGTTTGTTCATTTGTTATCACAAAGAATTTCATTTTGAGATTCACACGCGACAAGGCTGTACTTTGTAGTGCAAGAGCAAGACATGCCTTTCTTGAGGTTTCCCCCCTCACAAAAGGGCACATAGAGAGAACTCCCATAGTAGTCTCCCTAGCTACACAGATTGAAAAACACTCTCTGAATAATCACACACTGAAAACCCACAGACCGAATCAAAATCTAGGGATGGCATTAATCCTGACAGTAAATTCAAATCACACGACGCTGCCAGGGCTGGTAGCTGACTCTCTGCATCTCAGCCTCTGGATGCTCTTTTCCATCCATAGAATTACACGGAGTACTATGGCTGGCTGCCTGCGGTTTGCTATCTGATTATGCGTTTTATTTAAAGCAGTTCTTTCCAAGTACCAATCAGGCTTTCCATCAGGTTGCCTGTCTGTTTGCCTTTGAATCATTTAACCTCATATGTTAGTGTCAGCCAGAGGAAAGCTCCTGTAGCCACATCTTAAAATGGTTGTGGTAAAATTCACTCATCATATTAGGTACTATTGGAATTCAGTGCTATCAGCTTCTTCATGCAATGGAATATCACAATAATTACACCCCAGCTATAGGGGATACCTTATCATCTACTCTTAAAATGGAACATATCACTGACCCTATGATATTTACTGCATTAATTAAGCTCAAACAAGGCAGCATGTCAACACAACACAATATTTGCTTAAAAGTATGAGATAAATCGGTAAGAGAAAGATTGACACAGACCCAAAATCTTTTAGGGCATAATGGCATGCATTTCATTTGCAGGTCTCAATCAGAAATCCTGTTAAATGAAAGCAATGGATGGTTTAAAAATTGGAAGTGTGCATTTCTTTATAGAATATATATAATAGCAAAGATTATACAGTCAAAATGGTAAAAGTCTAATGTGAATTAAAAGTTGTAAGAAAATCATAAAAGCTGTCAAGAGTACACTGTAAAGCATGATTATATTTGATAAAGTCATTACATGCCAAGAAGTGTAGATGTAATTATGCACATTTCAGATTCTGTTAAAGCTATAGTGTGTAGTTTCTTCCGCCCCCATGAGGAATTCTAAGTAATGACAACAACACTGTTGGCGCGTCCACATGATCGCGCACGCAACCCCACCCCTCCTCCACACAGTTGCAAATAGCCAAGAAGGACACATGATGGACTCTTCACAAAAGGTAATTATCTTCACTCGAGCTTCTGTGCAGTAACGTTCAAAAATAAAATAATGATGGATGGTGGCATTGATGATAGATGATATATTTTTCATTAATTTGTAGTATTTTGGTTTTTGCTGGAAGTAAGAGGCCATTGTGTTAATAAACTGATGTTTCCAAAGGTCAAGAATTAATCATATAATATAAGAATTTCATTGATTATAGTGGAAGCGTAGTTTAGGAATGTCCGCTCATTACACGTGCAATGTAGCCAGCCCTGTAAGTTAAAATGAATTGAACTTTTAAGGCGAGGGCCGAGAAGCGAATTGCCTGTATGTGTGAAAACAGCTTTATCTCGCGCATTCGTTTTTTTTTGGGATATATAGCATAATTATATAATTTTGTCATTCTTTCAGGGGGCCCGACCAAAACAATGGCAGTGGAAACACTGCTATGAGAGTTATTAAAGTGTGCTTTGCCAAGAATGTTACTCACCCTTGTAGAACTGTGCTTCAGGGGTTTTCAAAGACTCCTGTCCTGTGAAGAGACAAGCAGTGGGATATGGATAATTAAAATTACCAAATGAAAAGGTATGCTAGCTGAGAAGGCTGAGGCTCAGTGTGTTTAGCTCATGGAGGTATTAACGGTTTAGCTATCGTTTTCAGGGAAGCTAGAAGTCTGCACACTCCACTCTAGCTAGCTGCACACTCCAGTTGATTGAAGTCTGTATTTAGCTGCTTCGGTTTCAGGATCCTGGTGTAGACCTTTTTTTTGCAGACATTAAGACTTGTCATAGCAGGAAAAGCACAGGTGTGCACTAGGGCTGGGCAATATATTGATATTATATCGATATCGTGATATGAGACTAGATATCGTCTTAGATTTTGGATATCGTAATATCGTGATATGACATAAGTATTGTCTTTTCCTTGTTTTAAAGGCTGCATTACAGCAAAGTGATGTACTCCTCTGAACTTACCAGACTAGCTGTTCTATTATTTGCCTTTTCCCCACTCATACATTGTCCACATTACTGATGATTATTTATCTAAAATCTAAGTGGGAGGATATTTTGTTAAACTACCAATTGTCAACCCTAGAATATCGCCGCAATATCGATATCAAGGTATTTGGTCAAGAATATCGTGAGTTTCACCCTATCGCCCAGCCCTACTGTGCACAGCAAGTGTGACAGAGCCATGCTGCACAATACCAGAGCCATCGTTAGTGTTATGTTATTAGTAACACCTGTGTTTTTACTACTACGACAAGTAAAAATGTCTGTTGTGAAAAGAAGGCCAATACTGGGTACCTGAAACCGAAATGGATTTCAGCCATCATTAAGGAAGGTAGTAATAAACTTGACTTTTAAGTGTGACAAATGAGAAGTATCTTTTCTCTTTTAGGTTAATCAATTATTTTCGGACTGGATTAGTATTAGTTATTTTTAATATGCATCCCCACTATATTCCTTGTCACCCTTTAAAGAATTTTAAATTTAGTTTAAATGCAAATGCAAAAATGTTTCAATTGAATTATCAGGACTAACTCCCCAGCCCAGCAGCAGTATCAATCACTTAGAGGGTGGAAGCCAAGGATGTAGCAGAGGAGGTCAGATCTCCAACAGGGTTTTTAAAACATCAACATAAATAGCATGCATTTTAATTTTTTTTTCATGGAACTAATCCTAAAGGGTGTAATGAAAACAGTGCAGTCGAGAGACAGTGAGTAATTGCAGGCTTGGCAGTGTTATCCATTACAGCTGAGAGCACTGGGAGGAGGGTACGCTCACCAAGAAATGCTGTTCCTATTTACATTTAGACAAGCCTTTCTTTAATGTCAAACTCCCTCTCCTTCATGACAGGGTTAACAGTCTTTTAATCTGCGGTTGACGGGCAAAGTCTTGTGACTGATAAACCACCGTGCAGGACAGTCTACATGGGAACAGTGGTGTTGGCGAAAGTAAACACTTGTCTAATGCAGGTTTTTCCTTACTAACTGGAAGTCATAGGTTCTCGTTGTTTTCACAAACAGCTTGCAGAGTCATACTGCTGTACTGTTGAGGGCAATCCATCGTTATAAATGACCTGTTTTAAATGTTTCCAGGTATGATTTATAAGGTCATCTATAATCATTGCAGTTGCAATCACATCAAAATGAAATCCATTCTGCCACGAAGGCTAACAAATCATTGCATAACTCCAGCAGCAGTTTTTTTTCTCTCCATTATGCCTTAGTTATGACCCTTCACTGCCAGCTGAAACGTGTCACAGTTCATCATAAAGTCCACTCTTACATTTCTTTTAATGCAATTTATTTTGTATGTTGTTTAACAATCCAATCTGACAAACTCTCTTGAATGAAACATGAAGCAGCTTTTTTATGAGCACATCTTTATTTTAGATACAACTAACCCAAAGAACAGAAATGTTTTCTGTACAAATATCCTCATGAACACAGCTCAGTAAGCCACAATTTGTAATATATTTTAGAACTTTGTCTTTTTTTTAAACAGTGTTATGGATGGAATTATAATTGCATAGACTGGCTTTTAATGTATTTCAAAATGTGACAAACTAAAGTGCACAGTTTCAGTTTGTCAGCAGAGCGACTGGCTTGTTTGCTTTCCATCAAGTACAAGTGCATTCAGTGCAGCAAAGAGAAGAAGAAAAAAAGAAATGAGACAAATAATGCCTTCACCAAGCATTAGGCATCGGTAACAACTTTTAAGCCACGTTTCACTAATGAAACAGACCCTAAAATATTCAAAATGATCCATCAGCCACCAGCTTCTTACTTTAAAATAAATCCTCGTAGAACAACTCTTTTTGACCTGTAAAGTTGGCTACTTATAAAATTTGAACATATTTAATTCTTAAATTACTCACTTCTGGCTCTAAGCTACAACTAAATTTGTGCCAGGTCTCTCTTTCTTTGTATCTTTTATCGTTCTTCTTGCTTTTGTCCTTAGTCTCTTCTATTCCATTGCATTACTACCAGATGGCTTTTCCTCAATTCTCTACAAGCTTTATTGCAAACACGTAGAGCAAAAAAAATGGTCTACTCAAAAAACTCCTCCCATCTTGCCCTGAATAATTGAATCTCCTTGGTCCATTATCCTGTTTTCTCACTCATAATCTACCAAAACCATTCAAGACTTTGATACATGTGTATGCAAAAAGTCTTCAAGCACAATTCCATTACTATCTGGAATCTCTCCCCAAACTATAAACTCCATGGTCAAAGCCACAACCCTTAGGCCACCAGCGCACAACTTTCTTCTCAATTATCGAAAAATATTGATTTATACGCTAAAGATGCTACAATCAATATATTCCACTATTATTCCGAATATGACAATATTCCGAATTTGATACAGGTCATGTAAACAGCATATTCCGTTTGGATATTCCAAATAAGGCCTTTTTTCCGAATATAGCATTTTCCGATAAAGACGTGGGATATTCCAGTATTATGCGGGTTTTAGAGGCATTCTTTGGACATATGCGGAATATGCGTCTCAATCGGGGTTTTTACCGCAGTTTATGCCCAGTTTACGGCCTCTTGCCTGTATACAGCTTATGGTCAGCTCTGTGCGTTGCTATGGTTGCTGTACACAACCAACCAGCCAACAGTTTGCAAGGCTGCAGACCCAATAAGAAGGAGAAACAGCAACTTTTAAACATTATCAAAGACTTGGATATCAACAGTTTTTTGGATATGCGCACACATCGCTACGCCGCAGAGGGATGCTGTGTTCGCACGGCCCAACAAGTCTGTCGCCGCTGGTAAACTTTGAAAACATCGTATTTTTCACGGCTACATGTAAACGGGAATATACGTGGAATATTCACTTTAATTAGCCATGTAAACAGCTCAGTCGGAATATCAACTTTTTCGGAATAAGGGCAAAAACCGGAATATTATGTGCATTAAGTAAGTCATTGTTTTGGTTCACTTTTATAGCTCTGATACTAACTACAGAAAAAAAACATTCTCAATCCCTGAAAGAAAATTACTGTAGTTGTTAATGTAAAGTGATCATTGTAGCAAAAATATTTCAATATTTTGTATTTTGTGCAAATGGTCTACCCTTATCCATGAGCAGTAATGGCTGTGGAGAGTGTTATGTTTTTTTTAGGAAGCTGCAGAATGATTTGGGGGACAGTGACATGTTCACAAGCAGTCATTAAATGTATGGCTCTGGCTCTTAAAAAATATATTGAAAAAAAGTCCATTCTACTACAGTATACATTTACACACTTGTGCTGTTTAAGGGACAGAGGTTGATAACTGCAATTTGTTTTCAGGGATTCAGGGATCTAAGCAAGATGCATTGTGGGAACGCAATGCATGCTTCTTTTTATTAAAAGCCATTTTCTGTGACTGTATGACATGTCTAAGGCACAGTGTCAGGTATGAAAGGTAGCTATATGTGAGAAGAGAGCTCTAATAGATACTTTCAACCCCCACTTCCACCCTTCCATAATGCCACACTTAGACAGACTTCCACATTTATGTGCTCCTCCTGTTACGCGTCCTTGGTGATGCAAAATGCTGTCACTGTGCAATATGCGGAGCTCATTTGTATTTTAAGATTCCAGATCCAGATTGAGATCATAATAAATACTACAGCAGCAGCAAGACCTTAGTGAAAAAACTTGTGCAGTTGGATATTGTTGTATTTCAGCACGTCAGTGAGCTGTAATTTGTGAAACACAGACACCTATTTCCTGAGTGAACACAATTACAAATGTGTTAAAGTACTGTAGCCATTCCAATTACTCAGATGTAAAATAACTTATTAAATAACTACTCCATCTTATTTGCATGGGTGCATTTAAATCAGAAATTCATACATTTTGTTCAGTGGAGGATTGGTATTTGTTTGGGAAACATAGGAGGCACAGGCACACAGATATGAGGTGTGAGGTGCTCAGGGGCCATGGATGAGATGATTAAAGGTTTCCATCTGAAAGAATCATGAGTTAAAGAATAAAAACATATGGCCAACTTAGGGCCCTATGATTTCCTCGATGCAAAAACACAGACGGAATCGCGGAATTTACACATGAAAATGTAATTCTGTTATACACGCGGAATCGCACGGAATTTGCATATATTTTGTTGACATTAAATAAACGATTTTTTTTTTACTTCCTTCTCATTTTTCAGTTTAAAACAACAAGCGGAGAAAGGTCTTAACAACAAGCAGAGACAGGTTTCTACCTAAACCGTGGCCAAATGGCACAGCCTGCTGCCTAGTAACCATACGTCATCACGTTCACGTTGAGTTTGTTGCAAGGGAAAAAATGTCGAAGCGAGTGGCACCTCCTGACAACCATTTGAAATCAAAAGTTCATCTCAAGAACAAAGGTAAATCTCCAGCGGGAAAATCCCTCCAGGTTACCATGGAGGCAACGACAAAATCAATAGATGCAAGGCGTGAGTTTGTGGAAGATTTTGTCGCAATGTGTGCTGAAGCTGACATACCGCTAGAGAAAATGAAGAGGATACGTCCGTTTCTTGTTAAACATTGCAAGCAGAGAGGCAGACCTACCTGCCGCAGGTCTTTGACCAGCACACGCAAAAAGTGCTGCAAGAGATCCGTGGAAAGAAAATCTTCGTTGTTGTCGACTAAACCTCTGACAACCAAGATCGCAGTGTCCTCAACATTGTTATAGGTGAGCATCCAAAGCTTTTATTTAGGTAATTTTGAATGTGCTTTGCTGAATATATTAACAGTTTAAATAAAAAAGCTGAATTGTGAGTTTGTGTCACTGAGTTTTACTAAGCAATACTGCTTAGAAGTGAAAAGAAATCAAGCAAATCCGAAAAATCTGAAAGGGCTAAAAATAAATCCGAAAACACAGAATTTGAAAAAAAATAAAACGGAATTTGAAAAAAAATAAAACGGATTTCATAGGGCCCTACCAACTCCACATACCGGTAGTCTTAGTATCTGTGGCACATCATTGAATATTTAGTTCTAAATAAAAAAGCATGTAATGCTAAGTATCGATGCAGGTAACATAAGATAAGACAATTGATCTGCAGTGAGGAAATTCACACGTTACAGCTGTACAAGAAACCATCAAAAGAGGTAGGAAGCGTTCTATTGTCCTTTAAATGGGTGATAGAATGCAAAACCTTGTCATAGTTGAATAACGACAGTTTGGAGGGTAAATAGGACATACATAGAACCTCAAAATCCCATTGACACCTCTTTCCTCTGCAAATCTCACAATTTCGAACTGCCTCTGAAAACAGGCAAATCTCAATGAACTCCTCCTTATATGGCTCTAGTCTCTACCTTTGTCACGCCACAACATTTACATAGGCTACACCACTGATCTGAGATCAGGTAGTCTTCTGAATAGGTTGCGCAGATCTCAGAAATTGTATACATTGTTCATCTGCTATTTTATCACTAAATTCACTTCTGAGACTTTTTTATGCAAAAAATCAACTATGTAGAGGTCAAATATGGGCCGTTTTACAAAAATCAATGGCTAATTGCAAATTTTTCCTGGGTTGCTGCCTTGCCGCCTTCACAGACCCTGGCCCGCTGTGAGCTAGATGGAGCTCCATCACGGCCGGCAGCCCGCGGTGCTCTATACCTGCGCAAAGTCACCGTTTCTGGGTTACTGGATTACCAAACGCCGCTGCCCTGACAGAGCTCCAGGGCCTGCAGCTCGCTGTCCTCCTTCTCTTCTTCCTGCTAAATGGCCGGTATGTGTGAGTAAGAGCGTGGTCAGCGAGCTTGTTACGCCCGCAGTCTCTTACCACAGGTTCCAGTTAATCTTATAATGGATATGTGTGTTGAGTTATTTAAACAAAAGATCGGGGAAATAAACGACTCTTGTCCGCGTGTGAGCTGGGGAGCTCTAATAATGAGAGCTAGCTTGCCTCCTCCTAACTAGAACTCTGAATTCACAAAAATGCCTTAAATTGATATCGGACAAAAGTGTTAGCTAAGCTTCTTAAGAGCTTAGGGTAGCTGTGATATACATGCCGTGACGAAATTCAAAGTGTAAATATACTATAGTTATGCTGAGTGTTGCTGAGTGTAGCTAGCTAGCCACGATCTTTACCCATAGGATTGAAGGGACACTAGCAGCTAACGAAACCCCTCAAATTCACAAAAATGCATTAAATTGAAATTGGACACAAGTGTTAGCTTTGTAAGACCTTAGGGTAACTGTAATATAAGTGGCATGACGAAATTCAAACTGTAAATATACTATAGTTATGCCGAAAGTGTAACTAGTTAGCCGCGATCTCTACCCATAGGATTGAAGCGACACTAGCAGCTAACGAAACCCCTCAAATTCACAAATTGAAATCGGACACAAGTGTTAGCTTTGTAAGACCTTAGGGTAGCCGTAATATAAGTGGCGTGACGAAATTCAAACTGTAAATATACTATAGTTATGCCGGCAGCCGGCCAGCTCCGTGGAACCCCGAGCCCCAGTAGTCCAGTAATCTAGAAACGGGGACTTTGCCCTGGGTATGTAGCCCAGCAGGCTGCCACTGTCTCGTCAGACTGTGTGGAGCTCCTGAAGTCCGACACGTCTTACCAAATTTGTAAATATGCCTTAACGGCCCATATTTGAGCTTTATATAGTTGATTTCTCACATAAAAAAGTCTCATAAGTGAATTTAATAACGAAATAGCAGACAAATGTATAACGTTGCAGTGTCTGAAATATGAGACCTGCTGTCTCGTCTCCAATTTATGTGTATGTGGTTCGCTCAACCAATTCATGAGCATACCATAGTTGGAAGAAAAGCTCTTGTTCCAAGCCATATTCACAGGGTAGTTAAGGGCCCATAAAATAGCACTTGGGCCATTTTCAGCCCAACCAATGTTACATACCCTATTAGGAGACCTTAAGGAACAGTGTGAAATACCCTATATAATCATTCTATCACCCCTTTAAAATGACTACACAAGCACCATTTGAAACAACACTTCACGCTGAAATGACCAAATACAAAGCTGGCATAAAAAAAAAAAAATTATTAAAATATACCAATCTTTAACTAAGTAGACTGACTTGACACTAATAATATGGTATTTTAGTTTAATTAAAAGTTCTAAATTCTGTGCATGTTTTAAACAGTCTATGTTGAATTATATCTAATATTCTCTGCAATGTCATAAATAACAATTTGTTATATGTATTTTTGGAGGGGCTCAGCTAAGGAAAGACAAAACGACAACAAAAACCAAAATAACTTTTTTTTTGTGGGAAATAAAAAAAAGAAAGACATGTCTTTATTCTGCAGCCCCGATGAACATGCTGCTGGATAGCTTTTATCATTGTTCAGTGTTGCTGCAAAGCGCCTTCTGTGGCTACTGAAAGCACCATAGTTGTCAAAGAGGCTTGGTGTCACACTAAGAAAAAATAAACAAAAATAAAGGCAGAATTGAAGCTAAAAGAAAAGCCTTACAATGAATGGAGCTTTAACAGTTCAAACACATGTCTGCCTGAAAATACAATACTGGCACTGTATCATTAAATCTTTGAGTGAAAACATAAATAAACTGCCTGCAGCTTCAAGGTGACGTCTCATGCTACTCTAAAGAGCAAAATGAGGAGGAGGGTCATCAGTTTGTTCCCACAGCAGGTTCACAGAGCTTTCTTTCCTGGCATGGCGGACTGATCGGTGTGAGCAGAACATCACATAGAGGGGTGAAATTTGACTGAAATGATTAAGCTAGTATTATTTTCATTTTGTGTGGGTGGCTGCCTGCAGTATCTGCAATGTCAAGCATGCATCAACAGTTGAAACACACTTAGGATGAGGGGAAGAGAACACAGTCTACTTTAAAGTCAAGACTAATTTACAGATTTTCCTTGTGAGAATGCTTGTGGATGATTGAATGTGTTGTGGAAAGGGAACGTATCAGATTTCCTCTACCAAACCCTCCACACACCCACAAAGTCTCTCAATCCTCTGTAGGGCTTATCTCGCTCCCTTCACGATGCTCTGTCTGAAAAAATATTGTTTAATCAATGTCCCCGAAAGAACTTTGGTCATATCAGCAGATCCAGCTCCCCCTCATCTCCCCTGACAGGTTCTAGGCGACTGTTTGTCCCATTATTTCATCTATGATATCTCCTCCTCCTATGTCAGGTTAGTCCAGGGCAACATTCACACGGTAGTCAATCTCACCTTTTGTCATGATGTTGCAAACTGGGACTACTTTTTGACTGCGTGCGAAGAGAGAGATTGACAGGTGAAGGAGAAAATAATCAGAGGTCACAAGGTGTGATAACAGGACGGGGAGTGAGCAAGAAACTAGCACCCTGTAAACACACACTGGGGAGTAACAGCAAGACTGATATACTATCTAAGAGTTTAAATCCCCATGGAAATAAAACAAAATAGAGTAGATGACGTTAGACAGTTTGCTCCAATTACTCTGTGAAGGACAGAAGGGAATACCACAGATGGATATTTTTATGGTCCCTTCATTTCCATGGACCAGCTGCTGTATGAAGACACATACACTGACATGCACACACACACACACACACACACACACACACACCTCACACATACATTCGCTCTTCCATGCAAACCCATTGCCATAAAACTTCCTATGATGTAACATGAAATTAGCCAATGCAATGTCGCTCTGTCTCCATCCCTCCGTAGATGGTGTATTACAGTGTTGTTGTTGTGTGTGTGTGTGTGTGTGTGTGTGTGTGTGTGTGTGTGTGTGTGTGTGTGTGTGTGTGTGTGTGAGACACCTCCTATTTTGCCCCTGACATCATTCACTATGAGCATTTAAAGATCACAATGGAAAGAGTCTTATTGCCTACAGCTGCAGCAAGGAAACACAATGTTGGAATTCGAAATGTGACATGCGATTCTGGAAATGTCCATCTATAAATTGTCGAGTAACCTAACTTTAGAAAATACCCTTCTAGTACTTCTTCACCATGCCAAGGCAATTTCCTGCAGAAAAGGGTGGTAGTAAATATAGTTAATGTGCTGAGGCGGCAATGTTACGCCAACATCCTGTTAAAACAAGACGTGAGATATCATATCGGGCTGTGAAATCTGGAACCATAAACTAGTCCTGGATAGGTTTAACCACAAAAGGACCACCAAGAGGGTAAGCATTGACTCCTCCACTGAAAATACATCAGAAATAAATGAGGAACTGGCACTGCGTGGTTTAAAATCAGCCAAAATAAGTTGAATTGTTTTATTATTAGGGGTGGCACGGTTCACAAAACCCACGGTTCAACTCGTATCACGGTTTTAGGTTCTTTACGATTCTTGTTATTTTTTCTTTTAATCTTTAACACTCGAGAAATATACTTCAGCATATGATATATAGCTTAATTATCCACAATGTAGGATACAGTATTAAAAAATAGTTATATCATGTAATCATGCACAAACTGAATTTGACTTGACTTTAAAGGACAATTCCAGCGGAAAACGAACCTAGGGGTTAATAACAGATGTGTACCCACTCTGTCGTTCTCTGGGACATGTTTTCATGATAATTGATTGTGTTTGTAGCTTGAATGAAGCTAGCGCCGACCGCTGGTTAGCTTACAACTCTAGTATTCGGGGCACAGGGAAAGTAAAAACAAATCGCTATTTATACCACTAAAAAGGCTCAAAATATCACCAAACTTCAACGGTAGCATAATGAGGGTCCCTAAATGTTAACCGAAGCATTGAGAACTTTGTAAGTGTACCGACAGTTTATTGAACGAAGAGCTGCGGGAGCTCCGTGAAAGGGCTACAAGAGAGAGCTATGCCGCAACAGAGCCTCGTACTTCGGGAAACTGGTGGTGTACCTGCGGACATTTTGAAGCTATGGCCACCGAACAGGAGCATCTGTGTTGCAAGGAGTGGGACCTGTTGCGTCGCAACACCCAAGAGACGCAGTGTTTTGTACAGTCTGAAAATTCCCCCTCTCTGATGAACAGGGAAACTTTTTTCCATGTCCCGAAAATAAATTGGAGACGGCGACCCAGACCAGAGGGACAAGATAGACAGTTATCCACTGAGTAAGTAAACTAGACAAGTTTGAGATTTTAATTGTAAAATTAATTGTAAGCTCTGTGTTTTATGACCCACCTATCCACCCGACCATCATGCTTCTAGGAACACTGTGCTCTCATACAGCAGCAGTCAATGTGGTGCATGCAGCAATAAATACACTGAATACATAAGAATTACAGTGCATTACTTTTCATAGCTACAGTATATAAATGGTTGATGAGAACAGCGTGTGTCACTCCCACAAGGGTTAGGCACTAATTCCTCAATGACTCACTGCCATTGCTGTTGACTTGTTTTTGACTCAGATTTTTTTAGCTAGTAATGTCCTTATCCCACACCTTAGCTTGATTAGATTTTAATCAGGAGGATAACCGTTATGGCACTCGCACTAATCCTGCTGCAATCATTTAGATTGTAACACAAAACATCAAAATGCACTGTGATTAAGCAAACACAGACATCATAAACCTTCAGGAGGATATATGAAGCGTATCTTAAGTTCAATCAGGAAGCCTATATAATGTTACTCACTCATTAGGGGCTTTCCGACCGGAGGGATTTTTGCAGTTCTTAGAACTAAACGTTCCTAGAACACTTTTTTCGTCGTGTTCCGACAGGAAAAATTGGGGGATTTTTAAGTTCCTCTGGCCGCAGTAGCGTACTTTTTTAGCTCCTACTTCAGAGCAGGGTCTTTTCCCTTTTCCTAGGTGTACTTGATTGGTCGAACTTATAAGTCACGCCCAATGCCAACTCGGAACTTGCAGACAGAGCAACAACCAACAACGGGACATTTTTAACAATTTTCACCATCTTATTCATCATTAAATTCACTTCTGACGTTTTAGGCGAGAAATTAACTGTTTAGATTTCGAATATAGGCAGTCTTGCGTAAATTGATGCCGAATTGACAATTTGCCTCAAGGTTTTAGGAGTTGAGAAGCTGATGAAGTGAGGCGACAGCCAGCAAGCGCCTGCCCCGGCCTCTAGCTCGTCGCTCGGCCAGTCATGCTCAGACACCTCGCTGTAAGCTGGAGGTCTCTCAGACCGCTCTCGTAAATAAGAGGCTTTTATTTCGCCGTTGACGGTTCGTTTGTTTAAATATCACAACACATGTCCATCATAAGATTAACGGGAACCTGTGGTTAACTGTCTTTTCGGAGTTAAACTCCACAAGCGTGTCCTGCGGCTCGCCGGCCGTCACACACACACACACACACACACACACACACACACACTCACACACACACATACACACGTCCACAGCGCAGCAGGGAGAGGCGGGGTCTGTTCCGAGTATAATAAAGCCCCGTCTGTGTTGAGCAAAACATTCCGTGAATTACTACGAGGCACAACAGGAACGACGGCCTCCTCGATGCTGCTTTGTTGTTGTTGTATGTGGCGCTAAGGTCTAGTGACGATGCTATAAAGACCGTTGCCGTGCTTGCGTCACTCCCTTACCCCTCCTACCAGTCCCTATGGCCACTTGGCCAGTGGGAATGCAAACTGAGTAAGAACTGATGCAAAAGATTTTGGGGGAGAGTAGTTCTTAGAACTGCTTAGAAGTGTACTTTTCCTCTAAAAAAGTACAAGTACTATCCAGTCGGAAAGCACCTAATCTCATCCCCTCTCTTTCTCCCTCTTCTCCTGCTTCCTCTTATCAGCTGATTAGGGGTGTTTACTCTTAACCAGATTTAGCCATGATCAGCCAATCACATCTTTGCTGTTAATATTTAAATCTGTTCTCCTCTCTGTTGCTGTCAGCTGTCATTTCAGTGTGAATCGTTGCAACCCTCCTCCACCCCATCCACCACCAGTTGGTCATTTCCAGCGCCCAGGTCTGAGTTCACCAGAAGTCTGCTGCTGTGGTTGTTATCCGCCCAGATCTCAGCATCCTTTTTTATTCATTACCACCAGTGTCTAGACTTCATCGGGTGATAGCGTCACAATGGGGTCCTATCGCCGAAACTTTTCTAATTTATTATCTTTATTGTGCACTGAATCAATAAGTAATTGTTCACTCAATGAAGTCTATGTTTGAAATGAAATTAATTTGTCAGACAAAGAGAATAAGAAATCCCTTCTGTCTAGTTTCTTTTACACAGACACAGCAAAGGCTGTAAAAATCTCCCTCTCTCTCTCTCTCTCTCTCTCTCTCTCTCTCTCTCTCTCTCTAGGCATACCGTTTAGGAAATTATTATATATAAACTTAGCACAAAAAGTAAGGAAATTTGTGTTTGGTAGATTATTTCTCTGTGGTAACAATGCTTTTTGGCAATAATTCTTATACCTTTGGAAAGCCTGTTTAGTTCCCTTTCAAATGGTGCCCCATTAGAGTATGTGGGTTGCGCCCATGAAAAATTTGCCAACCTACACTTTTACTAACCCAGTTAACTTCAAAAAAGAAAATAAAACAAAAACAAATTTCACCAGATCCTCTTAGCAGTATATCAGTAACAGACAGTACATTTAATGTCATCTGGTTTTCACCAAGTTGTGAAATCAATCTTTGTCTGGCTTGATGGTATAGAACAATACTTAATCACATGCTCTATGGTCTCTTGACTATTACAATATTCACAAATTCCATCAACATGTTTTTTCATTATAAACAATGTTCCATTTAATCCTGTATGTCCTAGCCTCATTCTGGAGACCACATCTTCTTCTTGCTCACTTCTGTATTCCTGTTCTTCTCCACTTTTCCTTGAATACTATACAGGTGTCTCCCAGACTGTTCATTATCCCATAAAACTGCCATTTTCCATTTATTTTAGCTTTAATTATACTTTTGACTTCAGCTTTACTGTATTTAATATCCACCTCTATATCAGGCTTCCCTGCTGCTTTCTTCGCACATTTATCTGCCAATTTATTTATTTTATTTTATTGTTTATTTAGATAGGGACAGTGCATATTAATGGACATCAGTCCAAGTACACAATGTAAATATGCTAGAGTTAGCACCATAGCTAATTTTCATCTATTGTCCCTAGGCAGATACATAAAAAGAAAAACATAAAAACAATAACAAGCATGCAACACCCTCATAGTTTGAAAGGCAAGACAAACACTAACAACAGTCAAGACAAAATACAACAGAACATGTGAATGTCACACATAGTGAAATGTGTGAGGCAGTTAAAAGTGAGTGCAGCTTTGGTTTTCTAAAAGCCAAATTTTGAAATGAGTTTTAAAATTGAAGTATGTGTGACGGTCCCTTATTGTGGGGGGCAGGCTATACCAGTATTTATTTCCCTTTACTGACAAAACTTGTAGATTTGTACTACTGTTTGTACTGTAACTTGTACTACCACCACTCTCAATTCTTTGAAAGAAGTCATTCAGTGGGGGAGGGGCTCGATGATGTATAGCCTTATATACAAAACAGGCATACTTAAACATTTTAAAATTCTCAAAACTCAATAGTGAATAGTGTGTTTTTCCAGTATGCTACAGTGATGAAATGATAATGCTTTTTTATCCAAGGTTTTAATGGCTCTCTTGAAGAGTACTTCAATAGGCTTAAGCGTTGTCATGTTAGTTAGTGACCAATTTGTGAAACAGTACTCAATGTGTGAGAATATCATTGTGTGTAGATACATTCTGGCAGCACTTAGACTGAGAAATGGCCTGATTTTTTGAAATTCTGTAGATTGAATTTAACCTTGTTTGCCACCCTTTATACATGACTTTTGAAGGTTAAGTTAGAGTTCAATGTCACACCCAGATATTTAAATTCCTTTACAATGTTTAGCTCCTCTCCTCTAAGGAACACATTAGACTGTGTCACCTTGTGTTTTGTTTGGAAAACACCATGCAGACGGTCTTGCTGGTGTTCAGAGGGAGACAAGACCTAGTAAGCCAGTCATCAACGTGGACTACTGCAGATGTAAGAGTAGATGAGACCTCCTGATAATTTTTGCCATGTGTGTAAATTACAGCATCATCTGCATACATCTGGATGTTAACATTTTGACATACATCAGGTTATTAATGTAGAGTGAGAATAGAATTGGACCAAGTATGGAGCCTTGGGGGACCCCTACTGGACAGTCAAGAAGGGGGGATTTGGTGTTACTAACACAGACACATTGCTTTCTACTGGACAAGTATGAATTCATCCAGCGGAGAGCTTGTTCATAAAAATTAAAATAAGTTAATTTGGATAAAAGAACATGATGGTTTACAGTGTCAAAGGCCCTCTTCAGGTCCAAGAACACAGCACCAACATAAGAGCTTTTATCAAATTACCTCCTACACCTATATGAGCTGGTACCCATACATGTAGTACTAATACCAGACTTAAGCAGATTGTTAGCTAGTTGCATTATTTCATACACAATGTATTGTCTAGACTCAGAGTGAAGATACTTAAGGCTTATCAAAGCTGAGCTGGAGTCTGAAGCAATCACAGCTTGCTTAGGTCTATTGCTCTCTACCCATATCATGGGTATCATATTGATAACATTTCTGCTGTGTATACAGCTAAATCATCATTAATTCTTTTAGCAGATTCAATGTTTAATTGAGGAATAACATAAGCAATTCCCATTTTCTTATCCGTCTTCTTAGATGCATCAGTATATAAAATGACTCCTTTATATTTTCTTGAAATGTCACTCTGAACCCTGTATTGATCCACTTCATTAACCTCCTTTTCCTCCAATAAGCCTAAGTCAACTGGAACCTCTAACAATAGCCAAGGAGGAACAACTGGATATACCACTGTAGGGCTTATTTTTAGTGCACTGATTCTCATTATTATTACCGTCTGCCTTATTGTCCAACCAAAACTTTTAATTAGGTCATTCTCTCTCTCTTGACATTGCCATAGAACTGACTGACTCATATGTTTGTCATTATGACCCCTCAAATTTCCCCAGTACACAAGAGAAAGCTGGTCTCTTCTAAGATGGAGAGGCATCTCCCCCATCTCTACTTGAACTGCTGCCACTGGAGTGGTCTTAATTGCCCCACAGCATAACCTCAAACCTCGGTTTTGAATTACATCTAACTTCTTTAATGATGTTTTAGCAGCTGACCCATATACTATACACCC
This sequence comes from Sander vitreus, assembly GCF_031162955.1. Classification (NCBI taxonomy): domain Eukaryota; kingdom Metazoa; phylum Chordata; class Actinopteri; order Perciformes; family Percidae; genus Sander; species Sander vitreus. Next base: position 10,073,211 of record NC_135865.1, read on the forward strand.
ATAATCAAATACCGATCTCATCAGCCCTGTATAAATGGATTTCAAAGCAGGTCTACTTGCTCTCCATTCTACTCCACGCAAACATCTCATCGCATTCAACACTTATTTGCATTTATCTATAATTTTTTGGATATGCATTGTCCAAGTGAATTTTTTGTCAAACCAAATACCCAAATATTTGAAGAATTCCACTCGTTCTAATTCTGTCCCAGATATTTTTATTTTTACGTTCATACTTATTTTCTTCCTAGAGAAGAATAAAGTCTTTGTTTTGTCTATAGATATCCTAAATCCCCATTGAACGGCCCATTCTTGGACTTTGTTTACTGCCTGCTGCATCTTATCCACTACAAAGGTTGAATCGGAAGTTGTTCTGGCCCTCCTTCGTGAAGGCCGTCTTAAAGCTCTTATTCCTGCCCCGAGGAGCAAGGAGAAAATGAATAACTGGCAGTGATCAGCAAAACAAGGAAATCCCCTCTTGATATACTGTGGTCATTTTTTGCTAAGCCGGTAGCATATTATTGCATAGACCTTTAAATCAACACAGCGGTACAGATCATTTCAAAACTTCTCTGATGTCAGTAAGCTTATCAGTTGTCAACTTGAATAATGGTGTATGATAAGACAGAGCAAAGGCTAAACTAAACCTAACTGTGCACACTATGACAAAACCAACTCCTTCCTCAGTGTCTGGTCGGGTGAGTTGTCTGTAGCCGGGTACCATGCATCTCAGTGACAGGAGACAGATGGTGTCTGACAGAGGTCACCCATGCTGCACAATCATGAGCCCTCTCCAACGGTGGCAGTCCTCAACTGGTCCACCTATTCATTATTCATAAATAAGTCACTGGAAAGAGTGTAATTGCGGCAAATTACAGCCTACTGAAGCTTAAAGATGATGTAATTTCAGTTTGGAGACATTGTATTAATGACTCATCAAACTAAGGAAGTGCAAGTTGGCATATGGCTAATGTAGATTCCGAGAGACCATTACACTATAGTCATTTCACTGTATTTCATCATGAAAAGCACTGTTTGGTTTGAAACATTTTTTTGCTAATAGGAGGAAATCAGTAGAATTTCAAATTTCATTTTTTTTGTGACAGGACTGTGCAAAATGTTGAAAGACATACAGTGACAGGAGTGTAACATGGCATTTCACCTTCACTTCATTTAATAAAACGTGGAACGCTGGAGTGTTTTGTGCTGAAAATTGTGAATGTCCTTCAGTGACAATGATCCTGCCTGAAATGACTTAAGAAACTCAAGAAAAGCGTTTGTGTTCAAGGCTTTACCTCTGTTTAATTGTGTAAGAAGAAGTGACAGACACACAACACAATGGGTGAAACTCACCATATGTTTTGAAAGACTGTTGCCTTGTTATGTCTGTTTCTATTTTCTCAGAGGTTTTTGTGGATTTCTTTGCTCAATGAATAACAAGGTTAAATGTTAGCTGACTTAGAGAAAACCATAGGCCTGGCCCACATACTGGTAACAGCACCTCTCAACAATCAATCAACAAAAAGACGCACCTTCAATTATACTTTTCTATCATCACTGCTGGTCTTTTTAAATGGTGTGGAAACAATGAGTTTTTCTTCAATTTCACAGCAACCTTACGACACCTCCCAGCATTAGCAGCCATTTGTGATTTTGCCTGGTAAGCATTTCAGCACCAACTTTGTTCATGTTTTTACAATAAAGGAAAATGAAAACAGCTGAATTTGGATCTGATAATGGCCTGTACCGCTGCAAAGGGGGGGTAAATGAGTGACTGGGAGATAGCAGCCTACAGCCACCAGAATAGCTATTAAAGGGTTGCGACAAGATCCAAGAGGACTGTGACGATGGCAGGCCTTTTGTTCCCAACCTTCAATGCAGCGAGGGTTCCATTCTCGCTCAGTCTGAAGTCCTTTCCCTCCATCAACAGCACAGATAAGTGCAGGTCCCACAGAGAGATGAAGGAAGAAACAGATTATAGAAAAAATTGGAAGCAAAGGAAACACCAGCAGCTCCCTCAGGACAACGAACTGGTTTAATGTCAGCCCTGCACCCAATCACTCTGACAAAGGAACAGTGTCCACCATTACAAAGAAAGAGGATTCTCCCAACCAAGTAGAAATATAAGAAAGTATGGCTAAAAGAAATGTTACGTTACTGTAAGGTTTTTGCCAAAACATTTTTGATTCATGTGGGAAAGTAACATTTTCTTCTATCATATTATATATTGAAAATATATAGCCTATATAATATATATTTTATATTATTATATTTCCTATACTCACTTTTCTTTTTTAGCTTAAGTATAGCATAAGTTAATGTTACCCCAGGACACTGTTTTGGATTTCACTGTTCTAATTTATCCCTTCGTATGTGGGAAAGATATCCCACCTGTGACAAGAATACCAACTACAGGTTTTCATTTAAATCTTCTCTGTTGGTGGCCCGAGTTAAGATTTAAATGAATAGGATGACTGGAAATTATTAAATAGATAGCTTCGCAATGTCGGACAACATCTAAAGGACTCAGTTTTTGTTTCAAAGGTCTTGAACCTACACAACTACTTGAACTTGTCTGACATCTGTCTCAAACAAAAGATTATTAAGCTTTAAGGTGTCATAATGAATAAAAATACCTTTATGAGAACATATGAGGTAAGCCATATGAGCAAAAGAAGCCAGAAATTCTGAGTGTGCCTGATGCTTGGCACGTATCCCAGTAAGGAGTTTTTTTATCCTGGGTGTTTGCCGAGTGGACGTGAGGGAGCACTGTATGGTTGCCAGACGCTGGAAGTGATACAGTAGAAGCACTCATCCAGTACCTGAAGCACTATGGGTGATAGTATTTGTTTGGCAGTGGAAGTCCTACTACTACTTCAGATAGTGGTATGAGTCCTAATCACCAGTTCACATATTAATAGCGTGACTGCTTCATAAATACATGTTCTAGCTATAAAAAAGCTGATTTCGCCCAAGTCCAAGTCTTGTGAGTCATACAAAGTTTTAATACTATAAAGTATGATGAAGTTATATGGGTTCAAAGATGGCTGGGTTTGAGCACTGTTTGGGACGATTCCCCATTGTCGTGTATGTGGAAATATTTATTTGCATCGACGATCGTTGTTTTTGCATGTATTTATTGCATATGGGTTGGCAACGCTGCAAGTTTTTCACAAAACTTACTATACAGGAGATACATACTAAGAATAATAATAAGTATGGCCCTTGTGCTTTGCACAGCAGGCACACTAAAGTAAGTCTCAGCCCCAAATCTCAGACAGTTATTACGAAGCTCTGAGCAGGAACCAAACTCACAGGTGGCAGACAGTCCATTAACACATTACCTGGAAATGCACGTAAAACTTAACAGCCAGGACATCTTCCATTTATCAGATGGTCACCTCTGTTTAAGGCCTGGCAGAACCTCTTTACACCTGACAGATGACTCAAAGCTTGATTAAAGTCTAACCGTCTTCTTGGCAACACTAGAGCATTAATGAATCTTTATTAAATTTACAAGAACTGCCTTCCATTTGTTATTCATCATTAGAAATTAGGGCTGTCAAAATTAACGCGATAATAACAAGTTAACACAAATTCCTTTTAGGACCACTATTTTTTTGACGCACGATTAACGCATGCGTGTTCTGTGATTTGGGACTCGTGCTCGTGCCGCTCCGTATTTTGGGAAATCAGGAAGCGATGCAGCAGTAACGTTGTTGATGGCTAGCAAAAAACGTGAAGTGCTCCATGAAAACATCAAGGCGACCACCAAAACCCGCCGTCTGGCTCACCACGGTGAAGTGAAGCGCATCTTCGGTCTGATCTACAAGGAGTGTGTTGAAGGTGTTGCTGGAGAACGTGATCCATGATGCTGTCACCTAACACCGAGCACGCCAAGAAAAAGACAGTGACCGCCATGGATATGGTGTACTATCTGAAGTGTCCTGTTTGAAAATAAAAGTATACGGCAAGTTTCTTTTACTTTATGGAACCAGCTGAACTACGTCAAGTTCTGCAGACTATTGTATTCAGATATACAATTTGTTTAAAATGAAAACAAGCAAAACTAATAATGAATGTGATGTTTTATTTAGCAGAATTACATTATGTTGTTCTATCCTATCAAATATTTCCTATATTTCTAAGCATAATTTCTATGCTGTATTCTGATAAAATGTCCTTAACCTTGTATTCATACAGTGCAAATGACAATATAATGCATTAGGTAAAATGTAGGCTATTTTCTATTTACTGAGCACCAACAGCACGTGTACTTTCAACAGTTATTAGGGATTACAAATGTCCAATTTATAACTAATCAGGAACAAGATCTAGGAAGCGATAGAAGTATAGTCTTTAGTATCATAATGTCTTTTAATGTATGGAGAAAACAGTGTTGCAATTAGATAGACATTTTTAGCATGCTGCAGAAAATCTGCTGCCAGATGCACATCTCCCACATCTTGACTGTATGTCACTGTCACTTTGCGAAGGTATCCATTTTTTCTTTTCAACCTTTGATAGCAGAACTGAAAAAAGGGAGAAATCACAGCAGCAAACAAGCACAGTTCTGAGAGCAGCAAGATGTTTTTTGCACAGCTTGGCAGTACAAATGCCATTTCATTAGGAGGAGAAGGTCAATTGTATCCATCACCCTTGTTGAGATAATTGAACAATTGTGTGGCAGCTAAAACATCATCAATTGATGAAAGACTAACATTGATCTGAAGAAATAGGCCTGAGCAACAAAGTGCCTTAAACATTAGTTGGGCTGTGTTGCTTTAACAAAATCAGCCTCTGAGGCACAGCCATAAATGCTAAGCCTTTAATTAGCAACGTCAATGAATGCAATTCTGAACTATTATACATAATTACCAGGTGTCTGGGATAAGGGCAGATTGTTCATTTGTGCATCTACATTAATTAGCACAGCTGTGACCTATGAAGACATGTATTATAATTCAATATATTACATCTGTAGACTCCTGAGAGGAATGTAAAAATATTGTTCAATACTTGCTTTAATACAAGCATTTTACTGATTATACAGTTTTGTTCCCAAGACCAGAGAAACATACCTGGTTTATTCTGAATGCTAACTTATCATAAATATGTAGAATATAAATATAGTGTATTTTCCCTCCAGGTATGCTCTTTAACCTAAACAAAGCTGACACAGAGGCCCTGTTCACACAGGCCAGTGTGAAATCTCTGGGGGAAGTCTAGTTGGGGAAAGTCGTTCCCCCAGTCAATGCATGAATAATGTATGAAGGATCTGGAGACATCACTTAGAGATGCTGTCAATATCAGCTGGGACCCTGCCCACCCCTGTGGATGCTGCCCTTTACCACAACCTTTAAAAGGTAGAGCCCTTAATGCAAAGATGCACTTGTTTTCTAAAATACCCAAATTATAAAATAGAGGGGGAGGGGGGGGGGACAAAAGCCAAAAGAAAATCCAGATTTGTTTCTGTTCCGATGAGTATCATGTTCTTATACACAGTGTTAATAGGCACAAGAGGACGGCTGGGCATAAGAAGCACAAGACGCCCCATGTCCTATGTGTGGTAAAGGTTAGGCTACTAAAATAGTAGTTGGTTCGGGAAACTCTGTGGTTTTGGTTCAATGTTTTAAAAAGTCAACGCATCACATTAAACACTAACCAATGTTCCCTAACCTTAACCAAGTGCTTGAGTTACCTAAATATGACCATGGAAACCTAAACAATGCTTTAGTTTCCAGGAGAATATATCGTAGGTAAAATTTATTTAACATGTTGACAGTGAACATTTTGCGTTGAGATACAACAAATATTTCATCATGTTAAATAATGCACACAAAAAAACATGCTCGTGCCAGCCTTACGTTTCTTACAAGGCATAATAGCCAAGTCAATTTAGTTGCAAATGATTAGGAAACAGACTTCAATTGCAGAGATCTGAGATCCATCCAGATTATCCAAATGACTCAGTAAAACTGCTTCTTGAAGCAGGAAGCACATACTCCTAGAAAGGTGAAGAAAAGATGTATCCTTCAGGATTTTGTGATTGGACACAAACACTAACACACCATCTTTTCCAATCTCTTGAAATTGAAATGTCGTGTTACATATGTGATGTGCCTTCTGGTCTATGATTGGCTAAAAAAAAAAGTAAGTGTCCTTACTTTCTTCCTGACAGGTACGTTTCATAAAAATCGAAATATTGGTTGATTGATGTGATTGCATTCACTTCAGCCCCAACGTCAAGGCAACTCTCTCTTGTTTTAAAGAGATACGAGCTGATGTGATAAGTCTCTTCTCAGTTACTCAAATAAATGTTTAACATTCACCATCTCTACATGAAAAGCAAGTGCTGTGTTAAGACAAAGCTCCTTGGAGGATGACTCATGATTCATTTTGCAGACAACCTGAAGGAGATTCTGCAACTCTGGGAAATGCCTTCAAATTCAGCTTTAACTCTTGCAAGTTGCCACAAACAAAAGGCTTCTCAGATCAATAGAGTATAGTAATATAGATATGTATGTGAATGATCAAAATAGTATCCCCCCCGACTTAGATTTGAGATATCTAAGCTATATTTAAACACTGTAGAGAAAGATGTAATGACAAGACTTTATACACCATGCAGCTGAATGAATGACACCTGAGCTGGTGGAAGATTTTCAGGAGAGTATTAGGAGCTGCTGCACTTTGGCCTCTTGAGAAATTGAGGAAACAGGAAAGACAAACCTTTGACTGAAAAAAGTGTAAAAAGCTGTTAAGGGATCTCAATTTCATCAAACACTGTCCAGGTGAGTTCAAATAAAGATTGGCACTCAAGGCAAAGCGGTGGCATCTCCTGGCTCTGTAAGTACAGTATATCACATTAGCGGTCAATGAAATCAATGTGTAGCTGTACCCCTACAGTAGGTGAGACAACCCATACCATCGTGGCAAGAAGGTCACAATTTCCAGCTCCCTCCCCTTAAAAGTCAATGTGTCTGTGTGAGTGTTTGATAGAAAACCCTAAGCTGCTTCAGGTATATCAAAAAGCCCACCATGTCCTCTGAATTGTGGCTATACTGCGTTCTCAGAAGAATATACAAAGCCAATGTCTTATTTCACTATATTTGTAACATAGTAGCTGAAAGCTCAAAACTCCCAGTCTGCCCCATTTTAGTATTTCTTTCCCGCCAGGCACTGATCAGAGTTTTATACTTCAGTGAGTTATGACGGCTTCTACTTCGGTACAGTCTGCAAGATTAATAGTGTGTTAATAATTATGATTCTGAATCTAAGCCACATTGTTTCAGAGAGAAAAGTCATTCTTTAACCTACTGACAGATATGAATTGCTGGTGTTCTCTACAGGCTGGCTCCCACACAAAATATCTGAAGCAGGCAGCTAGAAGTCTTGGCGTAATACTTGTCTGTGTTGGTGCTCAAGTAAAGACTGTTGTTCAGTCATGCTTCTTTAAGCTAAAAATAATCTCTAAAATCTGATATTTTTTTGTCTCCTTCCAATTTTCATAAGATTATATGCTTTTATTCTCCCCTGGACTACTGTAATGTACTTTATGTTGGTATCAGCCAAAGCTCCCTTCACCCACTCCAACTGGTGCAGATCTTTGCCGCCCGAATTTTAACAGACACTAAGAGATGCGAACACATTACTGCCGTACTGACCAACTTAAACTGGCTGGCTGTAATTTACCGTATTAACTAAACTTGTTGGGTTACGTTTAGGAAAGATTATGGTTTGGGTTAAAATAATTAAGTTTGTTATGTAACTTAAAGCTTTAATGCGTAACTTTTTTATAATAATGAACGCCTGTTACATTCAAGCCATTGCCAAATGAGTTGATACAAAGCTGATTAAGACTATCATCTCCACAAAACAAAACTGTATTTCTTAGCATGGCTGTGTTTAGAACATGTTGTCGTCCAACGACTTTCACGCGCAGAAAAGTAAAGATTACCTCTTCTGAAGAGTCCGTCATGTTTTTTAAATCCTCCGTGTCTCCTTGGCTACGTAGCAACTGCGTGGAGGAGGGGTGGGGGTGGTGCGCGATCACAGAAGGCTTGTATCATGTGGATGCACCAACAGAATTGTGGTCATTACTTACAGAAACTATACACTATAGCTTAAATTAGGTACCTGATTTAGGTACATAAGTTAAGAATGTTACGTACTTAATGTAAGTTACATGCGTAACATAAGTTAACATTAACTTTTTTTCCCTCTGGTTTTTATGTTTTTGTAATCCCTCTGTTTGTATTTTATTCTATTGTGTTTTGGTTTGTATCTGCTGTTTTTCTGAAAATCACTTTGTAACCTTTTTAAGATAAATGCTATATAAATATAGTTTATTATTATACTACTATTTTTTTTTACCCCAAGGTTAATGCCATGTAACTGCATTAGTGAGTGTTAAATTTGTCCTTTGTCACATGTCAACCAGCTGTCTTTGACAACTTGGCAAAGGAAATTCCTAAACACATCTAAAACAAACTGTATTATGGATTCAATCTGTATCCACATTTGCAACCCAATGGAAACTTCCCCTGTCTAGGAGGAGTCTCCTGAAGAGACAAACAGGGACAGTTCAAAGTATTCTTATGTTAAAAGTCAAATCTTCAAAGTGTGTTTAAATCATCCCCAGGCTGAACAAAGTAACAAGGGAGTTTCATGTGGAGTCAGAAAAATAGAACGCCTTTAAGCACAGTCCCTTACTCTCCTTGACAGGTGCGTGTTTGTTTTCTTTTGGAACAGGCTGTGTTTATGGAGCTCCTTTAAAAAGAAATGAGCCTTATACTCCACTTCTTGCCATATGCACCATTACGGAATCCAATTTTCACATTGCTGCCATACTCATATTGTTGTATTGCTTGTCATCATCTCAGCAGAAGATTTGCTGATGGCTGTTTTGGAAACTGAGCACAAAGTGTGTCCAAATTGGTCCAGCACTGTCTTACCAGGCAGAAACATTAATCTATGACAGCTTTCGTACTATTTGCAGGTCTCAGTATTTCCTCGTGGCGTCAAGCTCGTTCCTGAATCATTGACTTCAACCCACAGCCTTGACCTCACTGCTCCAAAGACCTGAAACCAAACAGCAGAGAGCAACATAGCAGAATTGATTAGAAACACCACCACAAGTACCACTAGTTTTGTAAAACAAAATCATTAAAAATGATAATAACCAAATAATGAAATAATTAAATCCTGAAGCAATAGTATGAAATCATTATCTCTTTATTCTGGTTGTTTGCCTACATTTCTCTGTAAGGTTTAATTTTGCATGGAGAGCTAATAAATCTGACATTTACTTCTCAAAACAACTGCTGAGAAGAAGACATTTTGACAAGTTTGAAGTCAGAGCTGAGCCAAGCTGCATGGAAGATCTATCGAAGATGTAGATTTGACAGTTCAACAGTGGCAGATGATTCGGCAGAGTTGAGGGGGGCGGGGGTTCATTATCTCCTAATTACAAATGATAGTGCAGAGGCTTACTGAGCCGGAGTAGGAAAACACCTGCAGACCCAAGTGTGTCTCCCCAGATTTCAGCACCAAGCCTGTAAAATGCTGCATGGTAACCAAAGGATTATAGTATATACAGGATATTGCCAGGCACCTTTGGAGATGAGCAAATGAGAAGCTCAAACCAGAAGAGAAAGGGAAAGTGGTGATGTATGTCGTCAATTGTAACTGGAAAATTAATTTAGCCAGTCTAATCAGTAATTGAATCAACCTGTTTTTGCTTTTTTTTTTCAATTTATATGTTTCCCCTTTGACCAAAACCCAATTGTCCACCAAACAGATTCAGCCTGTGCAATTATGACCATGAAGCATCTGCTTTATGGCCATGGTCTTTGAGAAAGTGTTAGACACATCTGGCAAAGAAATAGCCACAGGACACAGTGAACCCTACCAGCTTGACTAGATGCCATGCTGCATTGTTAACAAGGAAAGGTTGTTTGTTTCTGGGGCCAGCCATAGAATGAAAACTTTTCTTTTCCCCCAGCAAATTCATACAGCAGGACCATGCTTCTGTGAGTGGCTGACAAGGATAATATAATTTCCTGGAGCTAAAAGTCTGAGGGGAATAAAGCAATGTGGCAGCTTGTTCCAGATGTTTGTGTAAATGCACCCAGTCACCTACAGAGATAGAAGTGTACAGGAAAGTGCTCTCTGTGTGAAATGTCTGACTTTGCCTGCATTACTTCTGCAGCATGCTCTCTGGCCTCAGTAAGCAACAGCTATGACAAGCTCCCTCCTCTCTGCTACACACCAACCTTTAACAAAAAGAGCACAAAAGCAGTCTCAATCTGAGCTGACCTGGAGAAAAAAAATGGACGCATCAGTTGTCCATTGCAATAATTATTTGATTGATCTTTTTTTAAGTGGGATCTGGTTATGATAGAGACCGCATGGTGACAGAATGATTCTTCATCCACAAGTAAGATTGGAAGAACTAAGTCAGCTGTACAAAAGATTTAAAATTGGATTGCAGTGTCTCATGTGGATATGGGCTCCTGTCACTGAATTGAGAGCAGCCCCTCCTCTGCTACTGCTGCATAATGAGAAGATACTGTGCCATCTAGTGGGGGGCTGGAGAACAACGCCTTATAACACTTTCAATGGAGTAAACAAGTAGCTGTGAGCATCCAAGCATTGCATTTATTTGCCAGCCACTTCTATAAAACACATCTGCCTCTCTAAACAACACTAAATTATACAGCTGACAGGTGTAATGAGGCAGGACCAGAGGGCAGGAGCACAGTGTTTAATCAGAGTGTGTTACTACTCTACTACTTTAAAAATTTGAATTGTTTTCTAGTATTTTCTTAAACCTGTCTTTCTGTACCAACCTAAAAGAGAAGGAGATGGATAGACCTCCAAATAATAGCTCCACTCATCACAGAGCAATACATATTGCTTACCAATAGAGCATTTCCTTGATCCAACAATGTCAGCCGACCTCCGGTTATGCTGCTTTCTGCACTACATAGCTCAAGCACTCTTGATTTGATTGCGTTTACAGGGCTGGGTAAAGGAATTAATTAAACTCATTTTTCTGTACTACAAACAGAAACACATGAGGTTTTATACAGAGGTATATGGTGGGACATTGACATCAAAATTCCTGCACCCAAGGGTGGTAGGCAATTCATTTAGTTTAATACCAGGCTAGTTCACAGAGTGAAATTACATATGTCAGCGCTGTAGCGGGACCTATTCTCTATCGCTTAGTGTTTATCGCATAAGCACCACAAGTAAAGCACCAGAAGCTATTGCATAACAAGAGAAGTATAACAGTGCACACTTTCTGCCTGATATTTCCTCTCTATACATAACCACAGTGGATTTCATCCTATGAGAGGTAAACGGGAAACAGCAGACAGACCATGGCCACAGAAATAGACAGTGACCACGGCCTGGTCGGTACATCCAATTAGCAATCATGGCAAAGCCACAGCCTGAGGCTAATGGAAATGTAGATAAGATCGTGTACAAATTGGAGGTAGGATATAATAAGGGACTGGCAGATGGAGACTAGGAGCCTTAAGATGCTATCTGACACATCTGCCGGCTGGCCCTGCTTCTGCTGACCAAGCATTAACAGCAGCCCTCACCCACAGAGCAAGAAGAGAGATAATATAATGATGTCATATAATAATGCATTACACTGGTACCAGTTCAGAGGATTGTAGATTGTGTTCGTCAGCACACCAATTGCTTTGTATGGCTTCCAATTTGGTTGAGTCAAATAAAACCCTGGCAGTGGGGAATCTATTCATACGTGCTCTTCTTTTTCCTGCACAGAGGAATGAGGAATAATCAGAGAGGGGGAAGTCTATCGGTGCCAACTCTTTTCCATTACAATGTCTGAATTCAAGCCGCTTCGGCACTCAAGTGGAGACCAAACTTTCTGCCTTCTGTGTTGTGTCTCAGGGCAGCATGCATATTTCATGTTAATTCCTTTCTAATTGCATCATTGAGCATGAAATGGAGAATTGCATGCGGCTGGTGTGACTACAGGGCAGGAGTTAAAACATGCAGTGTCCTGCTCAGCAGAGTAGATCCTAGATCGCTGAGGCCGACTCCCTGAGTGTAATAAAGCTCTGGGCGGCTCAGCTGGGGGAGGGTGGGTTCACCCTGCATGCAGTCATAGGTGATTTGTCAGTATGTTGAGAATGTAGCAATATATAAGTGTGGGGGCGGATTGGTCTCTGTGTGTGTCTGTGAGTGAAGATGGTTTTCTCCTAATTTCATCACCTCTTATTATCCTTTGTGTTTCTTTGCTTTCTTTTTTGTTGTTGTTGTTGTTGTTGCATGTGTGCAAATAAATTATTTTCCTTTTTATTGTTGTTTGATGAAGGTTTCTTGTGTGTTTGCTTAGTTTCCAGAATAGTAAGGTATCCTCAGAGTATCGATTCAGTCACTACAAAATCACCCCTCATAGCCAGTTTGCTAAACTAGGATGACTGTCAGGATCTAAATACAGTGTTAGTTCTGTAATGATCGCGATGTGGGTACTGTAACCTCAAACAAGCTAATGAGTCCCTATACCTGTACCTTGCATTTCAATACACAATTAGAAACTTTTTTGTTTCATTTGACTGGGATAAACTGCAAAATGTGTAAGTAGAGTGTTACATCTAATGAAGGTAATTAAATAATATGAATTAAGCTTCCTAAACAAACAGCTAATTACCTTAACTCCAGCTTCTGTGAGAATAAAGAGTTGCTTCATCATGAGCGACTGAGGTGAGGTGGAAAGATTAGCCAATTTCTTCTGGTTTGATGCAGCCTGCATATTCCACACTCAGCCGCCCAGCTGCCTTATAATTAGAGAACATCACAGACAAGACACAGCTAAGGCAGATATTTACTTCAAGCAGCTTTTCATTTAGCCATGTCTGAGCTGCATTTAAATATTTTCCGAGACTCTTTGTTGCCAAGCAACATGAACCTGAGGTACTTTATGACATTCTAGTTAGAGAGTTTTCCCTTCAGGTTTTGACAATTCACATTTGAGATATACACTGACATCCCTGTCTTTTGACCTCAACAAAGTCAATCTTCAAAATTAGAATCCTGCTCTGAGATGTGCTGCTGATAACAGTGGCGCATGAAGGATTTCCTGTGATTCTCATATGTAGGGTATCTTTTCCTTTTTTTTCCTTATAATTGGAAATGCATCGAAAGGAAAGAGGTTGTGAAATCATGTTCAACAGAAAAGTACAAGAATAGAAGTAGACTATTATATTCAAAACATCTCCCTCTCTTTCTGCCTACTCAAGAAAAGGTTCCCCTAAAAGAAAAAAGAAAAACGTTTATGTATTTTTACCCTCGCTGCTGAGGTTCCTGTTGCTTTCCGTTGGCATGCCACTACATTCAAGCTCAGGGAATTTGGCAGTGAGCCAGGCGACATGGGCGAGGTCAGATAGTGTGACTGTCACGCAGAACTGTGTTGAAAAGTGACAGTTTGGTCAAGACTCTCTCTCTCATGGGGGGAGAGATGAACTGAAGTGGGCCTCTCACATTTTTGGAAGCTGTCCAGATTAATTAGAGGACATCTGAGAATACAGAGTGCTGACCCCGCCACAGCCGGCTTTTCATCTGGCAGGGATGCCATCCCGACTGGATATCTATGTGGGGATCTTGGGGAGCAGGAGGGCTGCATGATTTATCAGGAATAATTTTGCAGCCTACCTGCTGAATTTACAAACAACATTGATCAATTTGACGTAGCTTTTACAAATGGCTGCAGCTTCTAAAAATGACAGATCATTACAATAAAGGTGCAGGGGCAGGATGGTTGCTAATATGGATCATGGCCTGGAGATAAACTTAGATAGATTCTGAACAGCATCATTGATTTACCATGCATCAAGAGGACCAACAGCACGAAGATAAACAACACAGATCTTTACAAAGGGGAGAGGCTAGAAAAATAGTGTTGGAAAAGGTACACTGGAACAAACCACAGCCACTGCGACAAAGACAGCACATAAACCTTTTGTGATTAAACAGAAAATGCCTCACTCTTTGTGTGTTATAGCACCGGCTCCATGACAAGCATCTAGCCCGCTGTGCTTCTGCTCAGTTCTCTTCTCTGCATTTCAACTCCTTAATCTTTGAATGTGGCATTTTAATACAGCGTGGTTTTGAAGCGCAAACTCATTACACCGTCTGCACAGATGCAAAGGCTGATATTTCGGGTGTCTCTTTTCTGCTTGAGAGAGATCTTTTGCTGAAGAACTAAATTTTTCTTTCGGGCTTTAATTCAGCATAGAAAAATATGACCAGATGGGGCTACAGACATATGGAATAGAATAGAATGAAATGGAATAGAATAGATCCTTTTTAAGTGCAATGTGTCTTCAACCTTGAAGAGAGCTGAAGAGTCTGAGAAGTGGGGCAGTGCAGTTTCCCTTGCATGCAGCCAAATGAACTGTAATTGCCTGGGGAGCTGGGTCATACTCTAGGGTACAGAGAGGAAGGCAAAGCTCATTCAGTACTCTATGCAGTGATGACTGGCAGTTCATTGTTAACAATGATAAAACAAACAACTCCTGCATAAAGAGCCAACAAACAATGAGCTGGAAGACACCAGGGACCAATGATATAACCGCGAAGGAGTAACTAAGCGATGGGCAAGAGATTTAAGATTATTTTCATAATGAAAATGCTTTGGGCTTGTAATTAGAAACAGAAAAGTGTGATATTAAAATGTGCTTGGATGATCACAGAAATATAATTGTGCTTTGTTATTAGAGTTTAAGACAGCATATGCAATATTTAGCTTGAGATATTTTAAGTAGGTCAAAGACATGGAAGAATGAATTTATGATCTATCTAATCCCCGTTTGCTCTGTCTTTAGCTCAGCGTATTATATCTGGGTGGTAAAGCAACAGCTCCTTTCCTATGCTGGCAGCCACAATATACACCCAGACTCAAACAGCCATATTCACTTTACAGCTGCATTAATGGATTTTTGGCAACTTGGGGGCAGCGCAACAGCCTGTAAACACAACACTAACAATATCACCTTAAAGTTGACGTGCCAAGCACGTCAGCAAACAACAGTCTAATATTCACCCACCTTTTACTTCTGTTTTCATCTACAACTCCTGAAATAAATATCTTGCTATTTAGCTAAATGCTACACTGTGGTCACCAGCTAGCTGCTAACTGTCCCTATCTGCTATTTGGTGCTGGGCAGGTAGTGAGTTATTCTTTCTCACTGAAAACAGCTCTCTGCTGAAGACCAGGTTGATGAGAGTGAGCCAAAACAGAAAAGATCATAAAACCCAAACAATGAGCTGAGAGACGCTAAAATGCTCCACAGAGCTGAGGTAGACTGTAGAGTCAGGTGATAATTATCTGTGGGTTTGACACCTTTTGCATTACACATAGCCATTGTTTTCATTGATAGTAGAAAATAATGTAATGTAATAATGAAAATGTAACCGCTTTCCTTCTTCTATTATAGGTTGTTATAATGAGGTGAGAATTGTTTTTTATATACGATCCTCTGAGAGAATGCTGATTAGTGTTTTTTCTCTCAAGCAGCCTGATCCAAGAATGCCGATATTGTGTCAGTCAGCACGTCCATTTGTTGAATTGTCCATTCATCCAATAGTCAGGTTCAGAGGAAGATGTCTTACCAAGTACCACTTAGAGTACTGTATGATTTGGTATGGGTATGCACAGTCCACACAGGGTGATTTCTTCTTATTACAGTGACCTACTGACTTTTCCTCTACATCCACCTTCGTGCCAAATGTTCCACTTGTACACCTCTAAAAATCTAATGGGCAGATTAGTGAAATTTACTGAACTTTTTCAGCCAGCGAGTGTCATCAGGTGCCCCAGTTAAGTAGACGGCTGTTGGCATTAAGAGTGCACACCGACCTCTTCATAATATTTTGTGTCTATGATGCTGTAACCATTTAATATGCAAATAAACAGAGAGCTGTGTGGATGGAACTGGCTCTCCTGAGTGCTGCATTTGTTGACCTGCCGGGTTAAGTGCTAAAACATGCTGCGTGTGTGTGTGTGTGTGTGTGTGTGTGTGTGTGTGTGTGTGTGTGTGTGTGTGTGTGTGTGTGTGTGTGTGTGTGTGTCGTTTGGGAAGGGTATTGAGGCAGACTGTGTTTAAGTTCATTTGGCTTCATTAATGAGCTGAACACATTAATTTTAAATATGGCTGAAAAGCTACATGGAGCATAAGTAGTCCCCAGTTACTAGATATCTATTAGTGCTGAACAAAATAACAAACAAAAGGATAACCTTTAAAAACATTCATCAGTGAGTCTGCAGTGGTGCATTTTGGCTCCCAGTGAACTAAACCTCCGACTCCGAGTTCGGCAGAAGCTCTTTCCAACTAGTTGCCTTTTCCCTCCTACCCACACATGCAAGCTTAGCTCTCTCAGTGTAGCCTCAGTGCAGAGACAAATGGCTTCTGTAAATTATCTAAACACGCACTGCCAATAATGGCAGAGTAAGCATTGCAAGAATGATTCACTGTAGGCTAAATCAATCTGAACAATACTGTTAGAGTGGCAAACTTTTCTACAATAAGCAGTCTATTTTTGAGCTGTGCAGTTTTTTCCTCAGTGCTTGTCATTTATTACTTGACTTAACATACAGTAGTGGTAGTCCTGAATGCTGGCGATGCATCACCTTTGTTTATTTGGATTTTCGGGTTTACATATAATCTGTATGCTGATTTCTGGCTGTTGTTTCTCTTATCCTAACCATGTGCTTTGTGTTGTCTAAAGATAGCTATAAAAAAACATAATCATGCTGAGAGGTGACAGCAGAAAATGTAATAAAAAAACAATGAAAGATGTGTTCAACATACAAATCACAACACAAGAAACATTTATCCTAGTGTTACATTTACAACAAAACATCTGATCCCATGCAAATTAAGCTCAATGGTGTTTTAAGCGCCCAACGTCGAATTCAAGGCAGCACTGCCACCGTTGACTTGAAGGCACCTAACCCTAACCTTAACCCTAACCTTAACCCTAACCATAACCCTAACCATAACCATTATCATTGCCTAATCCTAGTGCCTCCCAGGCAGCGCTGCCTGGAAGGCGACGTTGGGGGCTTAAAACACCAAACACCACAAATTAAGTGAATTCAAATGTAATTTTAAGGAGACAGGGTTGCTCGTTGACGGATGGACAGTCAGACCTGGGAAAAGGTATGAGCTTTAAAAAAGAAAAGGGTAGTTTTCCCCCAGTGGACCTCATCACATTTCAGGATGTCTTCTGGAATCGTTTCAACAGGAACCTCCGTCACATTCTCATCTTCTCCTAGATAAATTGGCTGCCAGCCAGCTGGTCTGGATCATTCGGGTCTAAATGAAGAGTGAGACAGAATAGACAGCCTTGTCAATTTGTTCCCAATATCCTGGCTCACAGGGCTCCCTGACCTGCCCACTTCAATCCTCCACACTATTAAGACCATCTCAATCCATGCAGAAAGAAGTGGAGCTATTAAAGCAAAGTCGTGTCAAGACATTCAGCTTTAATTATTACCACATCAAAATTAAAATCTGATGTTCGGTACCAGTGATGCCAGGTGCAGCCATTTATTAGATGCGATGGAGTGACTTTATTATACAGCAAACTGTGATGCATGGTTTACTACACAGTGGCTTTGGCATATACCTGTCAGAAAACTTTCCATTTCATTCAGATAAATGCTCATGCAGGTCCTCCAGCAGCTTGTCTTCATCACTTTATTCTCCATTTGGAGACTTTATGGCAGAGTAGCAAATGGAGGCAGCAGCCAGACAGGATTTAGAGCAGGAGAAATGAGCGCCATTTCACCGACAACAACTGATATAAACGCTGACAATGTAATTTAAGGGCTTGTTTAACCTTTGACAGAACAGTTTGGTAAGACAACTGGTCCCCAAATAGCTTTGCTGACATTAGAAAAAACAATCTGCATTTACCTTGATTTGTGTAAACCCATTTTCGTCGACAAACCGCCTGTACCAAAAGATTAATGAATTAATCCAAGCCATTCACTTATCCTCTCTGTGAATAAAGGGAGTAAATTACCATGAATGTGGGTGTCATTGTGTACTTGGGGTCTTTAGTTCTCAGGATGCTGAGTAAAATTAGGGAACTTTATCTCAATTGTGGCTGATAAACACAAAACTGTTTGTGGAAAAAAGGAAAAATGTCTCAATGACTCAGGCAGAGAAGACAATTGGATTACTGAGTGTGTCAGTGGTCCACTTACAGTAGCCACTTAAGGTTTATTGATGTTTCAGATGGAGCTGGGTAATACTTCATCATAATGTGGTGTACATTCTTAACAAATAATGTGTCACTTGGCCGTTGTGAAGTTATAAATACGAAACTAAACTGAAAATGTAGCAACTGCATTTAGTTTTCATGTGTGGAAAAAGTGATATATCACGATATGGTTCAAAACTGAATGCAAAAGATATGAACAATAGCTGCCAATATTACAATTTTCATTTGCCAGTTCAATTTCCTGTCCCCCTAATAATACAACCCTGTCTGCAAATTGCTTGTTTATTATCATAATCGCATGATGCCATAATGAAATGGAAATACGAATTCAAATAGCCAATTGATATCTTATTTTCAATTTTTGTTATTGTAAGAGTGTCAATAATCTTATTCAGCCTCATTTTCATGATTACGGTTGCATGGCTGTTTATCTACACTGCCAAAAATCAAGTAGAAAAGGAAATTCTCCCTTTGCAAACAGGGTTCTCTCTTATTTTCAAACAGGGTGGTAAATCAAACTGTGTAGGCGGAGATGTGCTGTTCAGTTCTTGTTTATCCCAATCACGTTAGCCTGAGAAGCTTTACATGAGCTGTAGCAAAGAGCAAAACAAGCAGAAGGATCAGAGAGAGGAGAGAATACAGTACAAGGAGGACAATGACAGATTGCAGCGAGTAGACTTCACACCCGTTTTTGGATTTAGTCTGCGACTATCAGGCTTTTTCATATAAAAATGTGGTCAGAGACCAAATCTGTGGTCATACTAGTCTACTTGTCATTTTAATTCCGTCATGTGTTACTTACTAATATAAGCAAGCAAGCTAACGTTGCACGCTGAAAATGGCAAGTTTTTATGAAAATTTGGATTGTGCAACAAGGCAGACCTGCTTGGTTCTTTCAGGGAATGATTATGAAGATCTACAAAGAATATGTTTACGGTATTGACTCTCTAACTGGGACATTTTGGGACCTATTGGCGGGGATTTGCTCAAGGGAGTAAGCGAGTCTCAACAAAGTGTACCTCCTATGGAGCCATTTTGATGCTATCAAGCCATCACCTGCCGTTAGCATCCTATTGACTGCCATTCATTTTGGCGTCACTTTAACAGCAAATAACTTTATATCTGAAGCGTTTAAAGACTCTATTTGTCCATTGTTCATTTCTAAAGAAACACGACAATTTATAAAAGGCTCCATTACCTTGTATCTCACGTTATGACTCTGCAGCGGGCGTTTTTGTAAAAATAGGCTAACGATTGTGTCATACATGCAACTTTCTGTCGCATAGTAGAGGAATAACCGTACAGTACAGGAGAAGCTCGCAGGCAGTTTCGACTTACATTAGCTGTTTAAGTTTAATTACTAATGTTAACTAGCATTTTAGTTAGCAATAATTAGCCTGTGCCTATGTTATCTCCTTACATATACCTACGCTCTCCGTCTCTGCAAGATTCAGAATGATTGAGATTTCTCTTGGCACAGCTACCAGAAGACTTCCAACTTTCAGACAGGTTGCTCACGTCACATTTACGTCGTCTCTCTCAGTTGGAGGCTGCGCAGTAACGCTCAGCCCTCACCGGAAAAGTGCTTCTAATATACTTCACTGGTCTCCGCTTTGTCCATGTCTATGGATTTCCAATAGACACAATACACACATCAATAAACTGGTAAGAGCAAATTACATTTAACCATGTATCCATCTAATTTAAATAGCTCACTTACTGTAATGTGTAAACAGGTAACTTCATTTGATATTTTATGTGACATTTTCTTTGGCGGGGTGCAAATGTTCCACCAAAACAAGTTCCTTCCTGAGACCATTTTACAGATCCCCCTTTTTTGCGACTGGAGCCCAACACGATTAGCATTGGTTTAAAGAAATGCAAACAACCCCTGACCGTTTTTTCTCCTATCCAGGTGTGTATGTGTGCACGGGCCAGACCTTACTCCGCAGCGCTGTGGAGATAGGTCTGGCAATGCAAGACTATTTTCATTGTGCTATTTAGACAACACTGCTCTTTTTCAGTCAACTACATTCACAGTAGTCTAATTGAAGGAATGAAGGTAGATCATGTAATGTATCTTGTTACTGTTACAATCTAGAGCCTGCCCGCACTTTTTCCTAAGAATGCCTGCCAACATTGCCTTTCACTGCTGTGTGTTCCTCTGAAACTCAACTAGGTTGGCACTTTACTATTGTTCTGCTTACAAGCAGAGCATTTGCTAGGTTGGGGCAGTGTAAGGGCAACGTAAGTTGCGTAAATTCCCTAACTTTAATGATACAGCGCCTTACCCAGCAGTAGCAGATCATTTTAATCTGAACAAATGAGACATTTTTACAATGGGTATTTTTGTGATATGCGGAAGTAACACGGTAACACTTCATAAAAATGGTACATCAATTATCATGAATTCATGCATGACTTCATGCATGAAAAAGCATGCATTCATTCATGTAGTACTTCATGAACTATCAGTACTGTACAAGGATTACTGGTATCTCATGCATGACTTACATACATTAATGTATGCATTAATTAATGCATTTGAATAATCATGACTTCTGATTTATTAATGAGGTTCATGTCTTCTTCATAAACAAAACTGACCAGTCACAGAAGTGTACTTATATTCTGAAATTTTTTCAGATAAACATTACTTCTTTATTACTTCATCATGTTTGTGGAAATACCTTAATTGATGCACTAATTAACATATTGTTCCTGTATTAAGTCCTGAATGAGATACTATTAATCATGGTACATTACTGATAGTTCATGAAGTACTACATTAATTAATTCATGCTTTTTTCATGCATGAAGTCATGCATTAATTCATGATAATTCATGTACCATTATTATAAAGTGTTACCCATGTTCCCCCCAAAAAATGAATGGGCTAATGTGACAACTTGGAGCCAGGGCGGTACTTTACTAACGTCTAGCCTTCGATCATACCAAGTTTTTATTTTTTTTTGTTTTTCCAACAATCTATCAACTGGTTAGCTAATAATAATACACACAAGAACTTTCTGGCCTCTTAGTTTATGTTTACGTATCCTGGTCCTGAAGAAATAATACGAACTGGCAGAGAGCAAGTTTTGTGTTCTCCAACTGGACCTGGAAACTACACCTAAAAATCACTGTGCTGTGGATAAATGACTCATCTGCTAAAATAGTTAGAAAAATAGTTTTTATTTTAAAATGCATGTATGCATAGGAAATATAATTCAAACAATTAACACCCTTGTAATATTCAAAAGCATGCATGATGCACTGGATACAATGGACTGCATTAGCATATGAGTACTTTTTCTGTTTTTTTGTGTTTATTTTGTACTTTCTTACAATGCTAGTGTATCAGTCCATGTCATTGTTGTCATTGTCATTTCTTAAACAATATATGGTACAGAAAATGGTATTATTTTACCACTATCTTTAAATTCAATCAGGAGAGACTCCGTTGCAGATATGCAAACATTTATTTATAAGATATAACCAGTAAGTTTAACATAATTATTTGGAGATTAGAGTCCATTGTAAAGGGGTATCTATACAAATCTAATGTTTAGGAAAACCAAATACATCCCACAATGGAATCTAGACAGAAGAAGAAGACCGAGAACACCATCAAAAATGCCTGGAGGTAGAAGGGGAGGAGGCGGGTCACACTCTCGTCTGAAAATACAACTGACAGAAGCAGGAGAGAGAACAGATTTAAAACATGGTAGTATGCTGTGATTGGTTAGAACGTAAGTGCCAGATTCTAATTGGTATACAGAACCGTAACACCCACTGCCCAGCTGATCAGTTAAAGAGAAGAGAGACAACGTAATAGAAGTCTCCCTGACAGAATTTACGCTGAGCTACATTAGTCACTCTGTTGCTCAATCTGTTGGTCCTTAATTTGTGTGTCAAACCTGCGTATTGTAATTAAATTGGCCCACCCACAAAATTGTGTGGTAGGCACTAGGCAGTCTCTTTATAAGGTTAGCAGGACTCACACATATGTGTTTTCTGTTTTCTCTGAATTTGATATTGTGCCCAGGAAAGAATTAGGCTATCAATCTAAACCAATTACTTTACATTCATCTTAACCTCATTTATTTCCAACAAACAATTAAA
Organism: Sander vitreus; assembly: GCF_031162955.1. Taxonomy (NCBI): domain Eukaryota; kingdom Metazoa; phylum Chordata; class Actinopteri; order Perciformes; family Percidae; genus Sander; species Sander vitreus. The sequence continues at coordinate 10,095,612 of NC_135865.1, forward strand.
AACCATTATCCCCTTTAAATGTGAGTGGAAATTATTGGACACAATTACAACAACAACAATGGACTATTTTCTCATTTGTGGAATAGTTTATCTGTTGCTTTTTACTGAACAATCACTGATTCACAAAGGAGGTAATCTGATATAATGAATGACTACATTTGAGCAGCCATCCACATGGAACTGTGTTGGAAACTGAAATAAGTGACTGTAAATCTGTGGGACAATTCATCTGTGTAATGACGCACATGTTTCCACTAGATGGCTCTTGCACCCAGCTGTGCTGCCTCTTCAGGAGTCATGTTTCATTAGCACTTGATCTGATTGCTCAATTGTTGCCATAGAAAAGGAGAACAACTGACAATAACATGTCACTTTTCCATGAAGTTACCTAGAGTCCATATTTTAACTTAAAAATATTAATATGTAAATATGTAAACATTAACAACTTAGATGTATTCTATAGTGTTATTTCTCATTATTACCACAAAGTATGTTGCATAAGGGATGCTTTTTATCCTGCTTCACGCATGAAAGCATTACAAACTACATAGTAAGTCAGAAATAGCCCTCTTCATTGAAAAACAACAACACTGTTATGCAGAGTACATAATGTTCTAACCATTTGAGGAAGTGGTTTGCTCACTAGACTGTGTGACACACAATCCTCATTTGACGCTTGATATTGAAAGTGTTTTCACTAAGCAACTTGTAACTCATGAGCTAAATAACCAACTGCAATTGTCTACCCAAATGAACAATGGCCTGTGCAGCGGTTGACAAATTCAGTGCACTAAAGCTAAGAAAGTCTCTTTGTAGGATGGGAGATGTCAGTCACTATCTCATGTTAGACATAAATTGCTCTCTCCGCAATGAGGGATTTCCCTCCCAAGGCCTCTCATAAACATCTCAGAGCTGGACGGCTTTTTTTTTTTTTCAGCCTGTGGGCTCTCACTCACAATATTACAAGGTTTTTTTTGTTTCTTCTGGCAGCATGGCACCGTAGGATCCATCCTCAGTGGCCCACATGGGGACACTGGGTGTCAGAGGACTGCTCAGCCTTGACGTGGCTTCAAGGCACAAGCTGAGCTGTACTGGTGGAGCTGGTACCATTCCTCTGGGTGATTTATGGTCCAGACAGGATGATAAAATAACGTAGAGGCCCAGATATTCTTCTATAGGAAGCAGTAGACAGCTCTGTGAGTGAGATAGGGAGGATATATATTAGGTGGGAGTGTTCAAAGCCAAAAAGGAATCGACCAGAGGGCAGGGCGTGAATGGGTGTGTGTGCAGGTGGTGTGTGTGGGCTGTCCGGCAGTCATCCTTGCTGGGTCAGTTTACCTCTCTGTCCCCAAACACACTGACCTTTTACTATAGGATATACCTCCTCTCCTTTCACCCCAGCTTTTATGGCCCCATGTAAATCTCTCTCCGGTAACACAAGCTTGTCAGTCCTCCTCTAGCCCCTTTCTTTTCAACACATTTATCCTCATGGAGAATTCAAAGAGGCACTGCTGCAGGGAGGTGGTATGTGGGCCTACTCAACTTGAAATAAATTGAAAGAGGCCGAGGGATGATCAAAAAGGAGAAAGTCCGGAGCGAAACCTTAGACATGGGAACTGCTGGACACTCGAGTGGGCAAGAAAGCCCAACTCAGATGAAAGGCAGTCGTCCATCAATAAGTCATTAAAGCAGACATGTGAACCCAGAAACAAGAACGCTGACAATCACGGCTGTCTCCGCTCCAAGTGTGAGCTCGCATGCAGGGAGATTGCAAGGTGAGACTAATGCTTGCCCTGAAATAAATAAAATATTATATGAAAACGGAGAATGATTCAAATGAGGAAGTGATGAGCACCATCTGGTGGATTTTGTTTTTACGGTCTTGATTGCCTTGTATTTACTCTGCATGTGATGAGGAAGACGCCTACGAGCTCCAGGGGCTTTCTTTTTGTAATCAGGCTCTATTGCAACATTGGAAAGTCAGTACAAGGAGGTCACTAACTGCTCAGACAGGACTCCCTTTAACAACATGATGCTCGGCAATAAAATACCACCCAGAGCAGTCTGTCAGCTTTACGTCTTCAGGGCTGTTTGTGCTCTATTCATAGAAAGGGAGAAATACATGGATGGAGAAGCAAACCAAAACACTCCATGTATGACAGACTGCTTTCTCCAGCTGGCGAAGGCATACGTTATTTCATTAATCTTGCAATTATTTGTGTATGTGTTCGGGTGACGCTGTGATGTCGAAGTAAGACAGCAACCTTTTAGGGGCTATAATTGTATTACTGAAGGTCCAAACAAGCATGTCTGACCCTGATCTGTCTTAGTTAACTTATAAGAGATATAATAGTCTGACAGGGGTCACAGCAGCACTTAGTCATGCTGCAAATGTCACATGTTGAAACCAGGAAGCTTCTGGAGAGAAGCATATATCAAAATGTAATAGGCAGTAAATTCAGCTACTTTAGCGATAGTGACAGCACAATGTTGGGTTTGTGCCATAAAATCTGTGCGCTGGCAGGGTAAAACCGTAGTAAAGGCGCAGCAGTTGCTATACCATACCAAAACATAGTTGATGATGTTTCTCAGCTGATATGATTGCATTTTCCTCAGCTATTTCAGTAACAATGTGTGATATCAACCTCAGGACGCCTTAATAATTGAAATAGTTTTGTAGCTGCTGAGTGTTGTTCACATCACCTTTCCAAATTGCTTTGTATTTTCTCAGTGTGACTGCCGTGAGGTGTTATGCATGACTTCAAAATTACAGAGAAATAACTGCACTCAATAGGGCTGTGAGCCGAATCCTAATCATCTGATAGACTTTAGCTCTAAGCCAAGTAACGATTTGGAATGGCTTTGTTGCGCTGATTGTGTGAAAGACTCATGACCAAACAAAGTCATTGTACAAATGTGTCCCCCTTTCAGCCATTAGTTGTGTGTCACTTTAACTACTTAGTATTAGGTCTTTAATGACTTGAAATTCCCTGAATAAACACAGAGTCAAGGAAGAAGTCACACAGCTCTCCTTTCACTCTTTCACGGCAGGTTCGGTTTTATTTGTTAGTTTGAAGGGTTCTTACCAATTTGACACAGAAACATTTGCCTAATTCTGGGATTAGGGGCCTCAAATAAGCCAAAGGTCCCATAATGTCATACTATGACTTTCAAGTCTTTGGAAAAATTCTTATATTCAATACATTCATAGGGAAAATAATAGAACAATGAGTGATACGACTCAAGATATACTTCTGATCTGTGGCATTGTATTTGGTCATCATTATGAATTATGTGATGTAGATGACCTGACAAAGCTTAAGTAAATAAATGCTCAGGTCACTGACCTTTCACCTGTGAACAAAATGGGTTGTTGTGCCATTTAGTGAAAAACTCTTCTTTGTTTCTGAAATGGCACCAAGCAGGGTGCTAGAGACTATTCAATACTGAAGTTTTCAACGGCAGTGGCAAGCATTTTGCAAGAACACAAACACAGTCAAACCAAGCAATGGTGAAATGATGACTTTATTTTTATTTTTGTTAAAGAAATAAAGGGTCTGTACTCAACACACAGAACATTGATATAGCAGCAAACACTTGTGTAAAGATATAGTGGAGTAATGGCGGCCTAAGCAGAGAATGAAACCACACTCCCTCTGTGTTTGTTCTTATCTGAGCTTCTCTGTTAATTGTTTTGAGAACCGGTCCGTGCATAAGTGCCTTGTTTGTCGGTATCAGACGATGGTTTTTATATGTGGCCGTTTTGTCATTTTAATGACGATGGCCAATGTTAAGAGAACAAATTCCTAACTGTGGACAGAAAACATTTAACATGGATACAGTTCGTTCATCCACACATTGCTGTGGACGTTGTGAGTGTGTTAAGTGATGCATCATGAAGGACTGACAGTAGGACAGCGCTGGTCTTTTCCTGCCTAGTGAGCAGCTAATGGTGCAGAGAGCATATCCCGGTGGGGGAGACAAACACTGTGGCCCTGCTACGATGCCAGATGTGCTGTCAACTCAGTATTGTCTGCAGCAACAAAGCACACACACCGGTCTCTGCGCTCGTAGGGTATTCACATTCAGAATGAGATACTCTGCCATTAACGTTTCTGCTGCTTGCGCCTGCCCGCCTACTCTAAGCACTAAACATTTTTACAAGGGTGTTTATTGTTTCATTTATTCTCATTTTCAGCTTTTCTTTTTCTTAAAACAAGTGTCAGTGACATAAATCCACATATTTTTTCTGATGCAGTTTCCCTCATTTCAGAAATGTACAAGTAGTGAATGTAACAGTCTGGACAGAATATGGCAAATCAGTGCATTGGTATCAATTAAATTACACATAATTAGAGACATCTCTCGAAGAAGTTGATTTGTGTTGAAAACAGGTGAAATGATCTGATCTTTTTTTCACCTGTTTTGATAAGAAAGAACTTAAGTCTCAATAAATGAACAAGTTAAGATGGAGGTTTATTTTTGCAGTGAACTGAAGTGACCACACACACACACACACACACACACACACACAAAGAGAATATTTTATGAGACATACACACAAAACATACACACAGACATGACACACCCAAGCACACATAGATACAGACACACAAAGAAACATAAATACTGAGACACACACACACACACACACACACACACACACACACACACCCTCCCCCATTACTGAGGGAGGGGCAGCCATCTGCCCTCAGCAGCAGCAGCAGCACCACCACAATGAACAGATCAGAGGAATCTACTAATGAGCACGACTTTTCTGCTGTTAAAAATTCATTTGGTGCTTCTTGCTGTCAAACAACCTGCAGCCTCTGCAACCACATTACCCACTACATTACATTACATTACATTATACATTCATCTGAGGAGGCTGTTCTGTTTGTCTCCTAAGCACTGGCTTAGTCAGTGCTGATAACTAAATCACCTGTGGCTTTTTTTTAAGCAACACATCACAAAGGTCAAATCAGTGTTAAGACTTGAAATCGTTTGTTGCGTAAGATTTCATGACAAAACACTCTGTAGTCGTGTCGACAAGAGAGAGCTGGTGTTTTGACACAGTCTGACGCCAGCATGGCAGCATGAGGAGACAAAAACAAGGCTCTCTGCAGCAGTCGATAGTTCATCATTCCAAACCACTCACGCAATCTGAGATGAGGGAAGTGCGACTGGGGCAGACGATGGCTGCTGTCCCGTGATCCGTGGCAGAGTGGGGGTGGGAGGAAGGTGCGGGAGGTTATTGATCTCACTGTGGACATCTGTAGCATCTATCTGGAGGGCTGTCAGTCATCAGAGAGGGGAAGTGAGGGCAGAGTGGAGTGTTTTTATGTGCGTAGCCTACGTGAGATGAAGCAGGCAGACAACAGTGGCGAGACAAACAGGTTCACCCTGAGTTCTCCCTGTTTCTATACCAGTCTGACATAAGCATCTTGTTGTAGTTTCTCTGTCATATTTCTGTTTATTTCCACTTGTCTCTCGCTGCAGTCCTCCCTCTCTACCGTCATGTCTCCATTGCTGAAACTTTTTTTTGAGAGTTTACTTGCACATAAGGAGTTAAAAATATGTGTTGTATTAAAAAGCCAGCAGTAAGAGAGATAAGCAGAGTATCTGCAGCTTCCATTTAATTATCAAGGCAGTGGAAAATGGGCTTGCTTGGGCCAAAATTCATAGATGGTGCCAACACAATGTAGTACTGAGTTAATGCTTCACATTCTTTGGAAATGCAGCCAAGCCCGCTGGCTACATATGCGTTTATTTGTAAAAGATTTTGTCCAGACGTTTGCCTGAAGTTAGAGAGATTATCTGCATTATCTGAAGAGGAAAATGTTGCAACAGCAGTACTGACACTCAAAATATAGTTCAAATACTTCTCCTCTTTGCTGTGCACAAGTTTGTGTTAGGTTTAGAGATGTTTTGAGAGCTCAGAATGAACGCATGTTATGTGAAACCACATCACATTATTAAAGGACAGAATAGAGATAGCTGGAAGACGGATCAAACACACTTCTCGGAGATTTGCATTATAAAAACATGATTTATGACATTTTGCTGCCTCGGTGTTACAAAGCCGGTGTACTGTCATTATCTATGTGGGAGAAATAGAAAAGCCCCGCAGATGATTTAGAAACTTGATGATGGGAGAAACTATCTTTCTCAACCTATTATGATGGCAGCCAGCCGCTGGGCATTCAAACACAGTAAATGTAATGAATCATGGGGGATGAGAAAAGGAGAGCCTATAAGGAAAATAACCTATAAGTAGCTGTGTATGATGCCGGGACAGGGAAAAGGTAGAGAACAGTGGGTGTTGCATGAGTCATCATTACTGGAGCCTTGTCAGAGACTAGAGTCAACGTTAGGTGAGTAAGACTAATAATAAGTCTGAACAACAGAAAGGTGACTGAGCTCAAGTTACAGGTGCAGGAGAAAGTCTGATGTTTTATGTTTACCTTGACAATTCGTGCCTGTGAATACATGCATGGACTAAGGTCCTGTTAAATTGCTTGCGTGATAAAGTGTGATTACATTTCCATGTTAAACCAGTTAATATCCCTTTGTGCCAGCCCAGACATAACAAAGAAACCAACACCTTGTCTCTGTTGTTAATCACAAATCAACCAGGACCATATTCTTGAAGGAATAAGATGGTTTAACATTTTGGAAAATATGCTAATTTGCCTCCGCCGACAGTTAGATGAGAGGATCAATACCGCTCTCTGTTCTACGCGTTAATTATGGAGCCAGGAGACAATTAGCTTAGCACAAAGAGTGGAAGCAGGGGGAAAACAGCTAGCCTGGGGGTATCGATCTTTTCACCTAAAATAAGAATAAGCTTATTTTCCAAAATGTCACATTATTCCTTGAAGAATCCAAACTTTAAACATGCAATAACCAACTTTGATTCTATTTTTTTTTTTATTAATTTGTTGCCACTTGTGGGCCTCGGTAACACATTGTTGTTATAAAATATCAGTCATAGCCGCTTTAAGTTTTTAAATACAGATTTACAAACACAGGAAAGGTGAAAGTCTTTTTGTTTCCCAATTGAGAGAGTTGTTATGGTAAGAGCTGATTCAATCCAGAAAAGCCACAGAAGTTAACTTCAGGGCTTCCATCCCTATGTCCTTTAGCCATAAAACCCTCATTTATTAGAGGGAAAGGACATTTTGCTGTCCCCAAATTACTTGTTTCAGCAACAGACAACAGGCAGGTGTTTCTGACTGACTGAAAGATGTTCTGACAGTAATACAGTCCCTGTGTTTTGTGTTACTTGCTTGTAAAACTTTGGATGGAACACAGCATTTGTTAAAAGTAAACACAGAACCTAATCTCCCTTAGCCTTGTTATTTCACTTTTTCAGAAAAGGACTTTGTGTGTGGTTTTCTTGGGACAGTATGTGTGTGGTACATGTATGGCTAAAGATAGTGTCTTTATGATCATCTGTAAAACTGATATATGCTGCATTGATATTTCACCGGAAAAAAATATTTATATAAAAAACAGCTAACTGATGTCACATGTCATCTGATCTTGTGACATTCCCCATGTACATGGAAAAGTGTTGATGAAAGGAAACAGGAACTTGTGTTTTTGTTTTTGCGAATCAAATGTTGGGTGTGACTGAAGTGCCATGTCTACAGTTTTTCCAACAATAGAAGCTGCAAACAGCAGCAGAAGACTCAAAGTCACAGGACGCACATGAGGGGTATTACAAAAATCATCATCTCTAGTGCTCAGCTAAGAAGGCACTTCTCTGAGTGCCCCAGACGACAAGTCTCTAGACATTTATTTCCCCTAAGACGCTCAGGATATTCAAAGCTTAATCTACAGAGCATCCTGTCTCAACATCTGCTAATACATATATGTGTCAAAGTCTCCTAATTTTGTCAGATAACATAAAACCAGATGGAAGGCTCCCAAGGGGGACAGGGCCCCTCTTTAATTATATTACTCTGTGTGCACACACACATACTCTCTCTCACACACACACACAAACACATCAGTCCAAGACATATGCAGCTAGTGAAAACCACAGAGAGTAGTTCTTACAGATCCGAAGCTGCCCTGAAGGCAAGAGGCCCATGATGGATCAGACATTGATTTGATTTGAAGTGAGTGTGAAAGCCGCCATCCGTGCCCTCTGCCAGAGAGGTGAACCATGATTGAGCAATGGCTGTCTGGAGGGTTCACTCAGGAAACTGTAAGTGGACAGGCTGGACCTGCTGCTAACAATCACCTTTTGTACAAATCGGCTGGAAATGAATTGTTGATTCACAAAGTGGAAACAAAAAACGAGTCCCAGCTGCCAGCTATTCAACCACCCTATCTCTGAGCTGTTACTTCTTCTTGGAGACACAAATAGACACATGCAATATATATGTATCCATTTTTATTTTTTTTTTGGCTTTTCCACCTTTAATTTTTGACAGGACAGCTAGGTTGAGGTCAGATTCAAACCCTGGACCTCTGTGTCCAGGCATAAACCTCTCAGTACACGTGCGCCTGCTCTACCCACTGTTCTAACACGGCCACATATGAACCCATTTTATAGCATGCGAGTCATTCAAGCTGTACTTAGCAAGAGTTTAATCTCAAAGTACAAAATATTTTTACAGTTGGCTCACATGAGAGAAGAGGGCCCTATATATGAGATTCTCCTGTTTATATATAATAAAGTCCTTGTGTCATTTGGGTTATTCGTCTGAAATCTTGTCCACCTACACAAAGTGATGAATCACAACAAAAATGTGTCTAAACAGAGCTAAGCAGAAAAAAACGAACCTGTACCCGCTACAGTTAGAGCTGTTGCCTCTCTTGTCCCTCTCCTTTTCACATAAAGCATCACAGACAAATTAGTAACATCCTGTACGCAGTGGTGAATGAAGTATTCGATTAAATTATTTAAGAAAAGCATCCGTGCCGCTCTACAAAATGCTTTGTGCAATACTACATACATGCAACATTTTGTATGTTTAATCTGAAGATGATTAAAGCTATTCATGATAAGTAAATACATGTAGTGAGTAAAAGTAGAACTAGTAGAGAAGACATATACTAGCAGTAAAATGGGAATACTCCGGTCTCTTAATATGGTACCTAAGTCGTTTGAACAGAGGGACCAGTGTCTATATTAAGTTCTAAGGACATTTTCCAGGGACATTTTACCCTCCAAAAAATACCTGCTCAGGAGGTAATACTTCCTCCTGAGCTACTCGGGGTGTTGTGTGCAAGGATGGCCGTTTCTTCACGTCGTGTACTGCTTCATTCATAAAACAAGAAAAAAGGCTAGTATCAATTCAGGACCATTTTAAGATGAGGAATGAACATTTCTCTTTGTTTGATGACATTAAAACAATTAAGGCTTTGCTGTCAGCTTACAGACTTATTTTTAAAAAGAGAAAAAGAGAGTGATCGTGCGAAGCAAGCTGAAAGAGAGACAGAGATAGAAAGAGAAATAGAGTGCGGTGGTGCTGTGAATGAGAGAATTAAACATTATTTTCTGATTGTTTTACAGCAGTTACATTCTAAAACAGGAATAAATAACCATCAAACACTCAACAGATAATTAACTGTGGAGACAGACACTTGGTTTAATTTTCCTCCTCTGCATTTCATTCATTACATCCAACATGCATCAGTAAATACTATGCAGCGGTAAATGTGGAAAAAAAACCTTTTTTAGATGAAAAGTGCGGGCACACTAAACTGCAGGCTGCAGAGTGTTTTTTTACCCAATGGACCACCATGAGCCCTTGTCCCGTCATTTTGCTTTTTCATGCGTCAGCAGAATTATTTGCCATTCTTCACGTGTCTTAACCCTTGTGTTGTCTTCACCGTCGTCCATGAACGTGTCATTTTTGCGACTTTTTTGATGCTTTTTTTTAAAGTCTTTTGGCGCTTTTTTAAACGTCTCTATTCCTCTTTTAAATGCTTTTTTTTTATTCATGGTCAATAAACCTAATAAAATGACATTATACCTAATTCTTGAGTTCTAAAAAAGCAGATATTATTAATTATTTTCACTAATAGAATAGTTAATATCAGAGGATGTTGAGTGAATCACAGACTGTTTTATGTCAAAGTTTGGTTGGGATGCTGTTTTGAAACCATTTAAACATTTTTTTTTTTCAAAAGCCATGAAATTAAATAAACCAACCAAAATTCAATGGAAGTAATCAATAATTTTACCTGCGAAGAACATGGATGCATGGATGTATATGTTGTATGGGTTCCATACAATGTACATGCATGCGTCCAACTTATTTTGGGGCAATTTGGATGTAAGAAACCCATATTTCTGATATAAAAACTTTGAAAACTTTGACCCAAAGACAACACAAGAGTTAAGAATGCTGTGAAAACGCATGAAACAATGAGCTGAAGGGACCTTTTAGTTCCTTACAAAGTAGTTTTAGGGACTTTTAAGTCCGACAAACTTTGGGATGTTACTTTCAACCACTGCTTTCCTGACATCATGTAACTAGACCAAATTACACATTTCCTGACTGCTTCCAATTTAAGTTAACCTTTCATGGGTCCAGCTGATGTGTTAAGTACTTTGCATTTTCTTTCTACAAATGAGTTTTTTGTTTATCTCACTTGCCACAACAATGACTCAACCTGCAACCAGTTCACAAAAGCTTTAATATTTACAGTTTGAATAACCTCAGGAAAACCCCTGTGATGCACAGGAAATGATGTGCTTTGCACTTGAAATTTGTCTGACAAAACCCGAGAAGAACAGAAACTAAATCTCCTTTGGCAGAAAAGATTCTGACACAAGAATCATCCCGGTACTGTCCGCACAGTTTGATTGACAGGTGATCTCTGGTACACAGCAGCGAATTTTTTTTTGGAGATTTCAATGACTGGCCTGTGGAGGAAGTAGGGCATGAAGGTTGCTAGTTAGTGTGCAGTTAACGCTTCAAAATACACAAGGTTTATCTAGGTACAAGAGAAAAGTAAACAGTAAATCACAGCGGAGCACAGCGCTGACTGAAACACAAACACTGCTCTCGCTGTCATACAGATGTTATTGATGATAATCCAGAAGCTTTTTGACACTCACTGATAATGACACATTCTGCCAGCTGCCTCGGGACCATCCTCTTTGGCCACCACGGCTCAAAGCAAATATCCAAGTGTCTCGATGCTTGACAAATAATAATCAGTCTAAACAATATTCAGTTCAAGTTCATAGGAGCTTGCGTGGCCTGAAAAACCTCTGTCTGTCCCCCAAAAAGGCATCACTTCATCACATCCTGCTCATCAAGCTCAGTGTTTATAAGTCATGTGCGCTTGCTGCTAATAATTAATTAATCGATATTCCCTGCCTCATTGTTTTTCAAAAGAGAGTGTGTTTTGACCCATTCGGCCTGCTGAGGCTGAAGGGAGAGCACAATATCATTTCCAGAGGCATAATGAAAACAAAGCACAGCAGAAATAAGACTCAAAACAAACAGTGAAACAAACAGCACCTATCATATGTCATATCCTGATCAATAGGCTTTCCTGTGGGAATACAGTGCTATTGGTATGCCGACAGAGTGACCAGTGCCCGTCCTATTTCCTGTCATAAACAACTCTAAAGTATGGGCCTGCTAAATAATCAAAAAGCTAGAAAACCGGATGCTGGTGTAGGCACAACAAATCCAGATGTATTATTTACTCCGCATCTTTGTTTACACAAAAACACAATAATCCTCACAGATTTGGAGCAGTGGGGGGTAGGAAAGGCAACACTCCGAATCAGCGGAGGGATCTACAGTCTTTTCAGTAGAAAAGAAAAGCATTCAATTGTGTAGAGAAAATAAAGCCAAAGGCAGCAGTACAAAGGGCCGCAAGTCCCAAGCGAGCGCCTTTAGGATTCGACCGAAGAGTTGACTCGAGGTGGAAATCATAGGGCTGAGAGAGCACAGAGGGTTGGTTTGTTTAGCTATAAATCCTGGTATTTTTTAATTCACAGGGGGCACTCCCTGTCTGCCTCGATACAAACATGAGGAGAAACAATCCGAGACTTCTTTTCACTGGCATTGTGGTGTTCTTCTTTTTGAAATAATACACATTTCAGACTAAGAGTTTCCTTTGTTTCCACATTCCCCGTTTTGCTGAAAAGCTACAGCATCACTGGCAAAGGACAAGACATTCAGCAAAATAATGAGTGTACCTGCATTTACTCCAGGTAAAACAGAAAGTTGGCACATAATTTGAATAGCTTCACAATAGGCTCCAGCTTGATGAGCAGACTATGATTAACTCGTGACTCATCAACTGAGGACAGAAAAACAAAAAGAATTGTGTTAAAAGACATTGATGTTTTTTTACTACCCACTGCCCTTTCCTCGCAACTGTAGGAAGAGGAAAAGAAAACTATTTGTTTTCTGTAAGCTCCAGGCAGTCAGTGTAGACGGTGTCATCTTTCAGACAAGGAGGCACCACAGGGGCGATAAAGCGTCCCTTTGGCCAGGGCTGATAAATGTTCCTCAGCCTTATGTCACTCGTCACAGGAAGCTCCGTCCATCAACGAGGATGCTCATATACACAAGTCCAGCTTGTCGTTTTTCCATCACAGTGTTTGAATAATGAATAAAGTCTGTCTTCTTGTGCTGAGTGGTGCCATAAATCAGCACTAAAAGCAAAGTGCCGAAGGCGATAGTTTTATTTTTACGCACGGATCCTCTCTGGAAAGGTTCAAATGTTTAAGTTTACTTGAATAATCTGACACTGAGAGGTAATGCAAGTGTTGCCATGTTTACTCTGGTGCTCCTCAGAAAAAGATGCTGAGTAGCAGAATGATATAAACTTCTTTACCCTTTTCTGCTAAAGTATCCTATGAAACAGTCTCTGATGGTCTCTGATCTCATTTAAAGCCACCACTTTCCTAAAATAAATCCAAGATGAAGTTAAAGCACATTATTCAAACGTATACCATCACTAAATTGCAGATTGAAATACAGCTAATCATACATGTGCCTGATTCTCAAATCATATTCATGATTAACACTTAAGGTGTAAAAAATAATTCTTTGTCCATCGTTTGTGAGAAAAACTGCTGCTGACAGGTAATTTTAAAAGATTCTCCGTGAGGACTCTTGACGGTGTAAGTAATGAGGTGGTCTGGCTTGGCAGTAGGTTTATTTCCCTCTCTCCGTCCTCTGGTCATTTGACTCTGGAAAGCTTATCTGCTGTCATCTGGCCCATTGTCCCCGTTATCTGAGGGGATCAGGGCTGAGCTGAGCCTCTCTTTGCGTTTGAGTCTCCTCCACCACTGTCCACACAGGACAGATGGAGGAGGACCTCCACCTGCAGAGAGCCTAAAAGAACACTTGCTGTGATCTTCTGTCGTATACAAATGCAGCAGAGGGATCTCCCAGTGTCTGGAGAAAACTCATTCAGAACGTGATTGAAAATACTGTGACAGTTATATAACCTTGTTGCTTTGGGAAAACCTGAAAAGAACAATGTTATTTAGTGAACATCTGAACTGCCATGAAAAGAATACGTTCAAATCATCAAAGCACTTTGCATCGCATTTGTATAATGTATATACACACGACAGATTAACCTCCATGGGGCACTGCAGGCCGTTTGCCAGTGTTTTAATACTGTTGCAAGTTGAAACCACAATGGAGACGTTGGTGAAAAAGGAAAAGGAACTCCAGTTGCATTTATCATGGACTCATAGAAAACACCCTTCCTATGCAACAACAAGCGGCATTTCTCAACCGACCTTGTGGCTTGCTTTGGATCTTTGCCACATGTGGATATATATTTCTCCAGTAACTGCTCGAGGGCAGTGTCACCCATTTCAGTTTTTATTGGTACATGCCCCCGTTGTCTAATTCTGCAGGGACTCCATGTCAGGACAGGCAGCAGTAGGATTCAGGGTAATCAGCGTGAAAATGTTCAGGAGTAAAAAAAAAAAATCTCCTCTTTCCAGTTGTTGCCCACCAATGTTGTCAGATGTCAGAGTAAGCTTGCTAATATTCCAGTAAGAATACATACAAATAAACCACTTGTATATTGCTATCCTACTGGCACCCAAAAATAACTTTAACACTACAGTTTGTCAGAATGATGCACTTACGGGCGCCTGGATAGCACACCTGGCAGAGCAGGCGCATATATATATATATATATATATAGAGAGAGAGAGAGAGAGAGAGAGAGAGAGAGAGAGAGAGAGAGAGAGAGGTTTACTCTTCGATGCAGTGGCTGTAGGTTCGACTCCAACCTGTGGCCCTTTGCTGCTTCATGTCTTCAGCTGTCCCATATAAATAATGGCCTAAAATGCCCAAAAAAATTATCTTAAAAAAAGAATGATGCACTTATTTTAAACTGACTATGGACCGTCAGAAACAGATTTTTAACAATATCCACTAAGTTAGATACTCCAAACTCTTTCTGTAATTGAAGTCTCCAATACATCTTTGCTCAAATTAGTTTAGGTGTCATTCCTTGGCGCACAAAACTATTGCAAAGACTTTGTTCAGTGCACCCTGGCAAGTTAGCTCTTCATGGACAAATTTGAAGTCAAATTCTCTTCAGGGAAGTAACTCATGCATCCATCCAACTTGTTTAATGCAATTCTTATACATTTGTCATTGAAGAAAATTGCTTGAAAAGCTAGATGATTAGTGCTTATGTCAGTAATATTAATGTAATTTCTGTTGAGCACTTAGGCTGTTTCTGCACACCCTTTCGCATGTCATACTGAATTCACTGGGGTATTGTGAGCTTGATTGAGGTCAAGGAAAGAGTTTTTAAAAGGGCCAAGAGCACATGCAGCAACGCAACAAAGGAAGTTTATTACAAGAGGGTGCCTTCCAAAGATAAGGAGCAAGCTTTGTCTTTAAAGTGGGTCTATTGTTCCAATTCAAGCTCTTTTTTCAAACACAAACATTTAAGCAAGCAAGCCGGATGCTTTTACAAATATTTCTTTCTGTGTGGAAATATAATCATTAATATTTGTTTGTGCCAACTTTGCGAAGAAAAAAAATAGTTTCCAGTGGTACTGACAGCTTCTACGTGCCACTTAAATCAAGCCTCTTTGTGAGATCATGGTCACTTCTTCACAATATTTGCATTTATGATTAAAGTCGTGTGATAAATTGTGTATTATTAGAGAATCGTTTTTCCAATGTCATGTTTTACTCGCTGAGGCTTGATGCATCTTGACAGAAGACAAAACCCAAACACAGATCGGAGAGAATGAAGGATGAATATCTCACCTTGGCTAAGGACCGCCGACCCCCCCTACCAACCTTCTTCCCTGAATAGACTTCACAAACCAACCATGGTGAGATTGAAAAACAAAAGCACCCTGATAGAACCTTGACTGATAGATAAAGAAGTTATGCATTCCAGTGTGAATAATGAACATGACTCTATGCACAAAAATGTCATTTAAATCCACACCTCAACCCCCCTACTAATGTTACAGAGCTCAGGATGCAAAATATATGCCACAAAGTAGATTTAATACTTACAGTACCACAGATTCAGTGTGACTAATAGTAATGGGCTTGCAATATGAGATGAAACAAACACTACGTATGTAAGTAAAGGATGTTTTGGTGCTGGCTGTCAGTGAAAAGGAGCACTACAAATATACAAATATTACAACAAAAAACTGTCACACTCCCACAAATGTCTATATAGATAGAGAGATAGATTGGCAAGCACATACAGTTCTTCTGTGCGTTGCTGAAATACACAAACCACTTTTCAGTGCTCAGACAAGAGATTACCTTTAAGAGATTAATGGTATTTAAGTTACCCAAAAACCGTGTGTGCATGGGCAACACCCAAAGTCAGCTTCTACAACAAAGGCTAGATTTTTTTTGAAAAAAAGAAAGAAAAGTAGGTGATATTTGAACAGAGGTATCATTATGAAAAATGATCCCGTGCTGACTTGCTGAGGGGGCCTGGGATGAGTTGGAACTGGAGGACTTGGTGTTGACTGAACAGCACTGCTCATTCTTCTCTTTATCTCTCTGGCATTCTTCTGCCTCATTTCAATAGCCATTCTTCACTGAAGAGCCCCCTTCGCTGCCGTTCACACTTCTTGTGATTTGTATTCAAAGTAGCTCACAGATCTTTTGTATTCCGAGCCGATAGCAATCTGAATCCTCACACTGACAGTGGAGGCTGCAGATATCCTGCTAAAGCAAGGAAAAAAAAGTATTATTATTATGAGGAATGAAATGTCCTTTGTTAAAATCCTACAAAACGATAAGCTGCATGTACACACAGACTCTGCAGATGATGAAAGGTGCATTGCGAAAGCAGATTGATTGCAGTGCACTGATTACACCTAAAATGCTACAAGACAGGGCACAGATGTGGCACTGAAAATGGTGTGGAAAATCACCATATTTAATTCCATGAATATGAGAAAACATTCATAACTTTTGTGTCACCCATCAATATGTCGGTACCAAAGTCCCAGTATTTTGATGATCTGGGCTTTTTATGTTGAAATTCCAATTCCAATTTTGGCATTTTCCTAAATGTTTCTAAACATTCAATAAGTTTTGATTCATGCACTCTTTGGGCGTTTTTTAAATAACTTCATAAATAAGAAATTACAACATTGAATTGATTGAATATTTTCTCATTTAAAAACAAATAAATTCCTACGTTTGAGATATTTTGCTCACAAATGTACGTTTCATGTAAGGGTGGCAAATTGATCCAATACCATGCAACTGGGAGGACCCAGGACTAGGTTGAGGGATTATATCTCTAACCTGGCCTGGGAATGCCTCGGGATCCCCCAGTCGGAGCTGGTTAATGTGGCCCGGGAAAGGGAAGTTTGGGGTCCCCTGCTGGAGCTGCTACCCCCGCGACCCGACCCCGGATAAGCGGATGAAGATGGATGGATGGATGGATGGATGGACCATGCAACTGCACCATTTCAGTGACCTCACAACCCCAAATACATAATGTTGAATTCAAAAGCAGCCATCAGGAATTTGAGGGAAAAAAAGTATGAATGCTTCAGATGAACATTCTGAAAATGTAAAAAAAAAAAAAGTACTGTAGTTGTGCTTGCAGACAGATAACAGAGAAACTGTCTGTGTCTGAGTGACGTTGATAAGAGCATCATACCAATACAGTGGCCTTTCTCTGAGCTGCAGATTCCCCCTGTTCCTCTCCTCAGGAGTCCAACTGCAGGAGGATCTGAAGAAGACACACACAGGATTAGTCTACAACCATCTGCGTGTGAATGCTGCTGTATAATTGCTGATTTTTAAATTAATAATTCATTCATGTTTTCTTATTATATTAAAGTAATAATCACTGAGCTGCTAATTGGTTTTTTGTCTGCATTTTTTCTACTAAGCGCTCCCATTGGTGCAGTGTTTCAACACTGCATTTTCAACTGAATGCTTGTAAATGAAACTGTTTCTTTGATTTCCTGCAGGTGCCTCACATGCTAACTACCCTTATTCTAAAAGAAAATTAAAAATTCATGGTTTCCTTCACAAATCCTTCATGAAGGTGCGACAGATTGAATCACTTTGTCAATATGATGGAGAGGAGCAAAACGGCTCCATCAAATTGAGTGACAGAGATAAACATGTTTCAGTCATTTGAAACTATTCTGCATTGGAGATTATATTTTGGGTTCGTCGGTCATTTTCAGTGGTACTCAGTACAGTCACAGCACAAATGACTGTGTTTTTTTTATTTTTTTTTTTATCACAGCTCACTGTTGATGATGATGATTGAAACCCAACTGGGAACTGTGGTGAGTTTTGGGGGGTTTTCAGGCTACGAACAGAGTGGTTTACAGTTGCTAACCTCCGATACAGCCAGGTGAGAAAAGTTTTCAGTGCTGATATGCACAATATGGGCGTTCCGTCTGACAAATCCAAGAAAAACAAGCATGCAACCTAGATGCACATAAATGAAATTTAGATAAGAAAAAAATATTGTTTATGTTTTCTGAAAATGTGCTGATCTTTCTAAATGGTATGGGATGCTGCAGCTCTAAGAATAGCTCATTTTACACAAGGAGGATACATCAATGGAATCAATGGTGCAGATTGACTCATTGCATCTATTACTGCTCTTATATATCAAAGGCATGAAATAGTTTTTGCATACCACATGGAGGAGATTCGGTTTCAGACATTAGATAACTGCCCGCTCCGTCTGAGAGGAGGGCGGGGAGTTTCGTGTGGCCTGGCCCTGTCATCACTACCTAAACTGAAATCAGAGAGGGTTGGTAAAAGCTGTGAGAAAATGAATGTTCTACACTCTGAGGCTCGATAGCCGTTTGATAGAAATCACACATTGTAGGGTGTGTGTGGTTCTTTTCAAATCCACTGGGGGTGATTTAGCACTTGGCAGCACAGACATAACAGCACTTGAGAAGAGACAGGGTGTGTATAAAGGTGAGGACGGATTCAGACCTTCGCTGATGAAAACTGTCATCATACACAGTGTAAAGTGTGTAAAATGATTTGTAGAGAGAAATATGAGGCATGGAGAAGTCCCTGAACGACCAATCTAAATGTCAATCCTTGATTTGCGCAGAATGAAGAGGGAGGTGCAAAATGTGAGGCTGCTGAGCTGATGATAAAAAGCATGTGTAATCCTAAAATTTCCCTAATTTTCTAACAGTTCTCCTGTAAGGGAATCTGTAATATAGTATTGAAACTACTGACATTGTTGAACTTTACAGCATGTCTATCTCCTGTGGTAACATTGTAACATTCCTATACTCTTGTGGCTCTTCAGTGCACTTAATATAAGTTAATAATCATATTATCACACTGTTATCAATTATTTTTTCTTATTATGGGCTACTCCAATACATTTCCCGTATACTATATTATTAATACTCCTTTAATGATGTGCAACTGTTGATGCAACGCCATAATGTTTGTATATTAGGCTATTCTTTCCCCAAAAATATCATAGGATTAGTAGCCTATAGTTCTTGTTTGTACATGTCATTACTTCCTATCGCATGAAAAAACAACTCAGCATAAAGGAAGTCTGAGCTGAGAGCAAAAATCACCAGAAATAAATTCAAAATAATCTAAGCCTTATGTCATATAATTGTCACAGTGACCATACTCTCACACAACAGTCCTTTTCCACGTCGTCCCCAGAGACTTCAACGGTTGTTGTTGTTGTTGTGCGTTTTTTTTAAGTTGACGAAATAACAGACGCTTTCGGACAAAACGTTTCACAAACCACAGTCAGAGTAGTTAGTTTTATAGTCGATCTGTTTTTGGAGACGAGCGTAACCTGCTGCTCCTCCCCCCGGGGGCGGGGGAGGGGTCAGGAGCCCCGGCGGTGTGTGTAGAGCCTATATATGTGTAGCCATTAGAGATGTTTGCTTACAGACAAGCAACTGATCACACTGCTGCACGCACTGGTCGTAACGAACCTTATCAACGAGTGGTAAACATGGAGGTGAGTTTCTTTATTGGCGTCTTTCTAAACAAATATGTGGCAGTTAGTTTGGTAGGTTAGGTTTAGGTTGTTTTATTGCTATTAATGAAAACCAATTTTTAGCATTTTCCACGCGTGTTTACACTGGTTTAATTCACTATACTCGATTTATTGTTTTCTCATTTTAAATAAAGAAATGAAATAATAAAATGAGCAACTTGGAGAAAAGCACAATTTAAACTTTTAGACAACTCCAACTTTGGAAACAAGTTAGCAGAATTTACTTTTTTTTTTAATTTAAGAAATTGTGTTAAGTAATGTTAACAACTGCCTGGATCTCAACTGTTTTCTAACTTTTCAATTCCTTTTTCTTTCAGTTTGATATTACATACACCTGCAACAGTACTGACAACATGTCAGAGGAGTCTGGAGACTTTGACCTGGACTTCCAGGAGCCATGTGGCAGAGCGCTCAGCAGCGAATTCAACAAGATCTTCCTACCAACAGTTTACGGAATTATATTTATTCTGGGAGTCATTGGCAATGGATTAGTCGTTGTTGTCATGGGCTACCAGAAAAAGGTCAAGACGATGACGGACAAGTACCGGCTCCATCTCTCTGTGGCTGACCTCCTGTTCGTCCTCACCCTGCCCTTCTGGGCCGTTGATGCCGCCAAATCCTGGTACTTTGGGGGTTTCCTCTGTGTCTCTGTGCACATGATCTACACAGTGAACCTGTACAGCAGTGTGTTGATCCTGGCCTTCATCAGTCTGGACAGATACTTGGCAGTTGTGCGAGCCACCAACAGCCAAGCCACAAGGAAGCTGCTTGCAAGCAGAGTGATCTATGTGGGTGTGTGGCTGCCTGCCGCTGTGCTGACTGTACCTGACCTGGTGTTTGCCAGGGTGCAGGACAAAGGCTCTTCAAACTTCCACTTTTTCGATGAAAGCATGGAGACTGGAGACTCCAGGATTATCTGCCAGCGCATCTACCCGCAGGAAACCAGTCTCATATGGACCGTCGTTTTCCGCTTCCAGCACATCCTGGTGGGCTTCATACTGCCCGGTCTGGTCATCCTTGTCTGCTACTGCATCATCATTGCCAAGTTGTCGCGAGGCGCCAAGGGCCAGGCTCTGAAGAAGAAAGCCCTGAAGACCACGGTCATCCTCATCCTTTGTTTTTTCTCCTGCTGGCTGCCCTACTGTGTTGGCATCTTTTTGGACAACCTGATGATGCTGAACGTGGTCTCTCAGTCTTGCGAATTGCAACAAGCGGTGGAGACGTGGATTTCTGTCACAGAGGCGCTGGCCTATTTTCACTGCTGCCTCAACCCCATCCTCTATGCCTTCCTGGGAGTTAAGTTCAAGAAATCAGCAAAGAGTGCACTGACAGCCGGCAGCAGATCAAGTCAGAAAGTGACTCTCATGACAAAAAAGAGAGGGCAAATTTCATCAGTGTCAACTGAGTCCGAGTCCTCAAGTGTTTTGTCAAGTTAACAAACATTCAAACTCATAGTCTGTGACTTGATAAGATGAGGAGAGAAACAAAAAAACTAAGCTTCAATTTCAAAGAACTTACTACATTTTGTACAGATGTAAAAAAAGAAGAGTTTTTATACTTTTTCATTTGTTTGCCTTGTTTACTGCAGTTGTGTGTCATCTGATGTTTTTTATTGCAATTTTAGCAACTTCAATGTTCCTCAAAGCAGATTGTGTCCTCAGGCAGTGCCTCATTTCCACTCATTCAGCTTCTCAATCAAGATCCATTTTCTCTGTTTTCATCTTTACAATCTGTGTTGCTGCATCAAAGCTCAGGCATACAATGCCCTATTCTGTTTTCATGGATGGTAGCTGCTCTTGGAAACCTGTACATAGTTTGTAGCATTTGTGTGTTCGCACTTAAGTTGCGTGATTTTCTGAAAACTATTATTTATTGCTGTCATTCACACTGGAAGTTCTGTAAAAGAAAGAAACTGCATGCTGTTTTTTTTTTACCATTTTAAATGTGTGTTTTTGTATGTAAAAAATAAAGAAAAACTCAATGCTTCTCATAATGACTGTGTCGTGTACATTTTTCACCTAAAACCAGCCTCCTTCCCTCAGGGGGTGGGGGATGAGGTGTGTGTTGGAGGAGGGGGGTCTCTTAACACAAATGTCTCCACCTGATCTGGCTAGAAAGCAGAGGGAGGACTGAGCAGGCAGGCCCTGTAATTGCAAGAACATCTGTGCACTTTTACATCTTAAGCAGCCATGACACAAAAGCTCAAATCTTTGGTTATAATTAGCACCCATATGGCTCTTTAACAAAGAAAATAGCATGTGAAGTTTCCCTTTGATTCATTTTCTTTCTTTTCAGTTTGCAAGATATACTGCCTTCATTATGTTTAGCTTGTAAACAAGTGTTATCCTCATTCACTTCACAGAGTGGGTCAGTGGGTCAATTTAGCTATTTCCCAGCTCACAAAACAAAATATAATAGTATTCAGGACACAGGTTGTATATTCTGAAGATGCAAATAGGCAGACATAGTCTTTGTTGAGCTATCATGCAATATATCATTGGCAGTAAATCTGTTGGAATTATATAGTGACAAGGTGAGACATAAATGACAAGTTTTGAACACACACTGACATCAATCTTTCTGTGGGCTCTTCTATCTTCAACACAAACAGTACGAGAGATTTAATCTGGGTGGACTGGTGGCAGGGTGATGTTCAAATTGGAGACCAAAGGAAGCTGGCAACAATAGATGTCAAGGAGAATGAAGTCGTCAAATGGCCGCTGTGCAATGTAATGCTGGCATCCATTCAGGACTCCAATGGAGACACATTTCCATTTCTTTACATGTAAAAAAAGGTGCGAAGTGCTCCCATCAAGCCACAAGGTTAATGGATATTTTGGGGCTCTAGTCCCTCACAGTGAAACAGGATAAAACAAAAGGAGCTGTTTTCAGTTGGAAATGATCTCACATGATTCAGAATTAGCATAAGAGCTATGCTGCCTCAGCCTGTGCAGGGACAGATCTATGGTTAACACTTCAAGTGTTCAGATGCATCCTCTTCATTTGCTTATTTCACCGTCATCAGGAAAGGTTGTAGGCCTTTAGGATAATATCAACTCTACCGTATATACAGAATTGTTCTTGAAATATTTTAAACAAGGAAATGGTTCAAATGCACCGATATTATGACAAAATCTTAACGGTTGCCAACTTCAATCCAACAACAGGGTTTAAAGATTATACAGAATAAAACCTAACATTTCTTAACAAAGTCCCTCATGATAAATAAAGTTTATCTTATGATTTCAATACTTTGACATACTTTACTCAAAACAGAGGCTGTGTAGCCACAGGAAGAACATGGTTCACAAATACACAACAAGATGAATATTCTTTTAATACTACATGACCTGAGAGTTCACAAAAAAAGTTTTTGGTGAATTTTACAGATTGTTTGGCTCCCATGGTATATTGCATACCATTTTCAAAATACTTAACCATTATTACCATAACAAAAGATAATGCTTTTATCCAAAATGTCCAAAGTGCTCACTTAAGTGCACCAACAGTACTCAGGGCCCCTTTGGGAATAAACCCTCGGGTGCAAGAAAGTGTCCTTTCATTCATAATTAAAGCTTTTGCTCTCTCTGTGTGATGAGAAAATATACACTGCTCAACAACATACACATCTAAATCCATTTACTGCCTCTTCTGTACAATCAACAATCAAGAAGTGTTTATTTTAGATTGACTAGGCTTTTCTAACATGATAACATTCTCATGATACTGTAGCCATCATATCTTGCAACACATCACTATCAACTTCCTGTGCAATGTTGCAAAAATCCAACATTTCTGACGTCTATTATATTAGTTAAAACAAACTCATGTGTGTATGTTGAAGTAGTGAAGAGTTCCTTGTTTGCTTTATGGGTTAAAGGGCAAAGCCGTTGAAATGGACAGGAAATACCTTCGACTGCTGATTCATTACCACTGTGCATCTAAGTTTCTGCAACTTGACACCATTGCCATTATGTGTAGGGCCTCATTTAAGTTTTGCTGTTGAGATGTATTAAACTGACAGTAAGTACCAGTAAGTGCAGATATGATTTTAAAGGGCTATTGCAAACTAAGATTGAAAGGAACACAAATACCACAGGTTCCTTTTGGGCAGTGGCCTGCTCCATTATTGGTTACATTGTTTTGGTTGGAAAGTGAGCAGGGGGAAGGCTGTTTCCTGCATCAGGAGCTCCTGTGGTCAACAGCCTGAGAAAAGCTTTGATGACCCCCCACTGTATTCAAACCACCATCACTCGCTGTGCTTGACCATTCTTGTAAAGGTCACTGGATACCTGGATGCACTCAGTGCACTCGACCAAAGGCGTGAAAGTAATTTCATGGAGAGTGTCACTTTTAGTGTCCATGTGGTCATGTAAAAACTACCACATGACCACACATGGTGGTGGATGTGTGCATGTTGTTGTAGTTGTGAAATGTTGATTTATTTACTTCAGATATTTTAAAATGTAATTTTCTTCATCTTGTACACACCCATTCCTATTGTTGTGTGTAAAGCATATAGTTATGAGGGGTTTCTGGATTAAGGAACCTTCTAATCAAAATACTTTAGACCACACACTACAATTTGCATAAAGTGATGGTGAACTAATAGCTCATCCTATTATTTTATTGGCATGCATCTCTGTATCTGAAACATAAATACCCACCCAATACTGTACCTCTGTTTATACTGCCATAGGGTGTATCTCAGTTTACAGTACATCATTTATTATCATGCATTACAGTTGAACATTTTTATTCAATTCGCATGCAGTCTGGGCACATGATTTGGCCTTTCTGGCTTTTTAATGCTATTTAGAAATTGCATTTATCAAAGTAGCCTACTTATTTCTAATTGGCATAATATAAGATAAGATGATAAGATAAGATAATCCCTTAGGCTATTAGTCCCACAGCGGGTAAATATATAAAAACACATACATACAGTAAAGGCAAAAAATATAATAAGTAGGCTAAACAGACTAAAAGGTTGAATACACAGTATTTAAAGTATTGCACGGAGGAAATATTGTTATTGATATTGCACAGTTAAGTAAACATCGATATTGCATTTAAGTGAGTTGTCAGTTTTGGAATGTAGTCTACTTTGAGCAGTGTTGATTGTAGCCTAAAGTCCGACAGCAGCAGGAAGAAAGGACCTGAGGTATTTCTGATTTATCCCATTTCGTAGCAGTATGTATAATTATGAACAAGTTGATCCTTGACTCAAAGCCATTTTCCATTAGGTGTTTCCGTTATTTTTTTGTTTACTTCTATTTTGCAGACTTGACAATAAGTCCGTCGGAACTACACTCCATGTCATTTGTTTCTAGCCGGAACCCAAAGCATCCGGTTTTTGGTGCTCCGTCAAAACAAGTCCTTCCTTCCTATGCCCGTCCATGCTTTGAACAGCTGATGGTGCTTCTCTCTGCCAGACAGCCGTGAAACGTTTTGTCCTCATTCTC
Organism: Sander vitreus; assembly: GCF_031162955.1. NCBI lineage: Eukaryota > Metazoa > Chordata > Actinopteri > Perciformes > Percidae > Sander > Sander vitreus. The sequence continues at coordinate 10,120,565 of NC_135865.1, forward strand.
CAAGAATATAGCTCGACATGACTAAAGAGGAAGTCCAGGGGTAAGAATGGTGTGAAAGTTGTGCGTGTCATAACTAACGTCTAACAGCAAAGCTATAACTAGCGTGTGCTAGCAGCAGTAACGTTGCTGATAGCAACTAACGTTAACGTTAGCCAGCATTACCTAAATATGCAGCAGATTGCATCATCAGACATACATACATAATAAAGTTTTACCCGTGTGAACAAAATGTTTAAATAGCAGCAATATAAGGCTAAACACAAGATAAGCCCATATACTGGCTAATTTCTTAACGTTACATTAAAGAATCGCTCAGTTTATGATGACCTTGCTTAATATGCGATTTACATAGCTATAAATATGTGACAAGATGTTACATGTCTTTTAGGTGTCTGGTGAATTCGTCGTGTAATAACTTAGTTAATATGAAGAAAAAATGTAAGCCTTTTTATGGATCGGATAAAATGTTGAGTCCTCTTCCTCCACACTACTGGTTCACAACATACAACAACCCAACCTGCCAGGTCGTGTTCATGCACATTCCACTGCGTCTGGTCATGGGCCTACCCTGTCAACAACAACGCTTTATACTTCTTTGTTTAAGTAAATTGTAAAATTGTAGGACTCCTGCATTGCATTCTATTTTAATGTAAAGAGCTTTTAAATGCAATTTAGGATGACTAAGCCTCATATAAGGACTGATAACAGGGTCTTTTTAATGTGCAACTGTTCTAGCCATTTATTGTCTTTTATGATACATCTGTTGGACATTAAACATTGACAGTAAAGGCAGTTTATTGTTTTTTTTTTTGTCAGTTTTCCAAACGGGATTAGCTGTTTATGTTTAACTTTGCAACATATAATCATTTGTTTGGAATTAAATTTGCAGCAAAAAGTATGGACAGCCACAAAGCTTGTCTGTGTATTAATAGACAGTAGATTGTAGGCGTCTGTTGACAGCTGCTCCAGACAGCCAGACTCATCTCACTTGCCTAAGAGTTAAAAAGATTGTTGTTCGAGTTTAACAAAACCAGCTGGTTGGTGGGCATATTATAAATATCAGCCAGAGTGCATTATTAATCTACTTCCTTAATCTACCTGTAGTCCAGGTTCATAACACTGCTATAACATAAGGTAGCATTAGGCTACTCGTATGTATGTTTTAGGTTGTTTGTTAAAGAAATGCAGAACCTTAGCTCTTTTAAAACAATGAAGGAGCAGAACCATTACAAAAAAAAATAACCCATTTTGTTTTAGGTGTTAGAGATAAATATGGGGCCTTAATGCAGTGCAGCAATTTATATATAAATTAAAAATGATTCATTTTAATGGGAAATCATGAAAGATTTGCAGGTCGTTGGAACAGTGTTAGTTTTACATTTGTTACAGTAAGGGAAGTATAACACCTTGTTCTGAAGTCGCCCCCCCCCCCCCTTGGAAGACAAGGTCATCATCATCTGATTTTTGTTTCTTGTTTAGACTTTATTTGTTATATATAGTTGGTCTTTGGTCCTTGTTATTTCCTGTGACTAAATAGGAGCAGCTCCCGTTTTGCTCATAGGCTTCCTTCAGGTCCAGACATCTGGTCATTGGGGAGACCAAACAGCCTTCTCTCATTCACCTGCAATCTTAGCACACTTTTATAACCGTGAATAATGCTAGTCTGATTTGAGGAAGTGCAAAGTTCTGACTGTTTATAATATCACGATCACCTGATTTATTGCAGCTTTTTTCTTTTACAGCCTTTTATTATTTGACCTTAAATATTGGCATATCACTTCCTGAGTAACCCCCAGATACTGCCCTACTGTTGCACTAATATAGGCCAGCATAAATCACTTGCACTAGTTTTCAGTTTAAAAGGCAGTATTTATTTACTAAATATAAAGGTAAACATTTTTAAAATCAACTACGTTAGATCCATGCTTATTTCTGCATTTTGTATTGTGACCTATTTATTTACATGTGTAGTGTTGTATTTAGTCTACTGTCCCGTTGCAACAAAACAAACTTTACTTTATAGGCAAATGTCACACGCTTAGCACTGACATGGTGTTGTGCCAGTAGTCTGGCATTGGCATTTAGCAAATAAAGACACCTCTACTTTCAGATAAAACTAAATGTTATCATAATCAGATAATCGGCGTTCTTCACAAATTCTATAGTGGATTAGAAAGTGCTGCTGAGACTAGTGTCTTCTTAAAGCTGCATGTTTATCTAGCTAATCTTACTTTCTGACATCTCTGCTTTTAGCCGCTCTCCTAACTTCCATCTCTCCATTCACACAGGCTACAGCTGTTTTGTTTGAAGTAACAATGGGATTAAAGGCAGCACAGACTTAGAAGCTGGAGGTGGCGATGGCTCAGAATTCATTTTCCCAGGCGGTCAACAACTTCCTGATGGGATGCAGGAGAAATAGAATGTGGAAGTTGACTTTAATGTTTATGTTGTGTACCTCTTCCTGTTTCAGGGCAACGGAGGAGGAGCAGCAGGCTCAGTCAAAGAAAGGCCTGAAGAAACAGCAGAAGGAAGCGGAGAAAGCAGCAAAGAAGGCTGAGAAACAGGCCAAGCTGGTCAGCGTTGTTTTTTTCTTTTTTTTCCTGGTTTGTTGTTTCACATCCGTCGTCCCCTCTTACAGCTGGTAAGGCTGTGACGTGCGGTTCTGCAGGGCATTGTGGGTCCAGGAGGGTCGGTTAGCCGCAGGGGGGGCAAGAGTATCCATTGTTTAAGTATTCCTGTGATTTTGGCTTTGTTTATGTCCACCCAAACAAAGTGCTATTTTCCTCTACAGTGAGTGCACGACATGGACGTGCACTCAACATTTTAAACAGTAAGGGTCACACTCACGACAATGTTTTTGCACTTTAGACAGTCTTGTGGAGAAGTGTGTCGGGTCATAATCTATGATGGTGAAATAACTAAAAATTCCACCAAATTTGTACACACTTTATTATTAATGTTTTGGTCGTCAGACCATTATCGGGTAACATTTAACCTGATGTATTATTGTCATTAATAAAGTGAGTAAAAAAAGAGATCAAGATTGCGCAGGATTCTCTGGTCCTTTGGTACAGTAAAGATCTCAAAGAGTCCTTCAGGACTCCATCTGTAATAGACTCGACAGGGTTATCGCCAACAATGTTTGCAAACTGAGTAGTACTGTGTTTCTTTATATCCAACTAAGCATTTGGATCAGTTGCCAGTACCAGTTTGGCTTATCCCAGACTAATTAGACACCCTGTGCATTGGTCTGTCATGATTAAACAGGCTTTAATAGATGAAAGAAACAAAGTTTTCCAGCTGAATTCATCCAGTCAGCATGTGTCATGGAAGAAGCAGGTGTTGTCAGTGTTTTAGACGATAGTTACTGCTACCTATATCAGTGTGGCATAGTAAGCGTTGCCGAGGGGAAGACCTGAAAGCTGAGTTGAATGTTCGTTGTGAGAGTGTTAGCTTTGTTATTGGCCGCTGTGCGCTTTTTGTGCTGACACTTGTCACGTCGGTTGCTTCACGGCTGTAGCAGTTCTATATCCATCAGCTGCAATATCATCCATCATGTGACTGGATTATCATATCAAGGATGGGAGATTGCAATTCACTCCACCGCCACAAGCCATTTCCATACACCAATATCAATTTGCATAGGAAATGGAATTGTAACTTTGCCAAGACTCGATCTCATCGCACTCTGGGAGCCATTTGCCTAGAATTCAGTGCAGAGATAAAGAATCTGTCCACTTAGGCTTTTTCTATTACAAAGCAATACATCCTCCTGTCATTACTGATTGTCTATGATGTGTTGGGCAATGGGAGCTGTGCAATCCAAGGATCTAAAGCTTGGCTCTACGAGCTATGATTTATTAATTGTTTTCAAATCCCTGATAGCACAAGATGAAAACACAATTTACATGACTGCTGTAGCAAAATGTTTTCAGTTGCTCCATTTGAAGTTAAATGGTTTTGAACATTTTTAATGTTTGAATTTAATAGATAGTCCTCTTGTTGTTACTTCCTGGCCTTTTGCAATGCCCTTTAAATCCCTGTCGCCCGTTTGTGTTTCAGGCTGCCGAACAGCAAAGCACAGAGGAAGATGTAAGTATCCCCTACAGACCACAGTACGCATCCTCCAAGACCAATTCTCCCTGACTTTGATTCTACCTCTGCTTTCACACGTTTGCAGCAGTTTGTATGCAAATGTCTGCATGCTCAACTCCATTTCTCTTTTCCGTTCGACAATTTTCTCTGAAGATCGTGATAAGTCTCATTATCTGTTCTGTCTGTTATCTCAGATGCGGTAGACAGTCTGACGCTTATGAAATCAAAGTAGAAGAGTTGCCTTTAAGAACAATAGAGAGTTGGCACACATACGCTACAAGTGTTGTGATGTTTTGTTTAGCTGTGTGATGAAATGGCTGATATCAACTGCTAAAATTCATGCTTTTGTTCTTTCAGGACTTTGCCAAAGACAGATATGGTGTGTCGGCTATGGTCCAGTCCCAACAAAAACTGGGTTAGTATGAAAGTTACTTCAACACCCTCTCATTGCTGAAAACACAGAAAAGGTTTCTGCTCTTAGAGTAGTTGAATATAGTTTCATTTGGTAGAGTTAACATTTTGGCCTGCCCTTGTAACAATTCATCACATTTGACTGATCACTCTCTTTAAATATTTTATATCCAATATCAGAGATGAGTGTTTGTTTGTTTTTCTAATCTATGTGCTGCATTATTCTCAATTTCCTGTCAATCGTCTGACACCTACCAGAAGTGGAAGTCTCTTAAAAACTCACAGTTCCACAAGCTGCTGTGTCTTTTTATTATCTATTTGGCTCTGCCTTACCTAGGATAGTCCTTCATTTAAAGATTTAACTAACAATGTACTTTATTTATTTGAAATTGAGTTAATGTCAAGCTCAATCAAGATCACTCCTTCCTTCTTCTTGGGGTAAAGGCAAAAGGACACGGCAAGTCAGTAATATAAAAGTCACACATGCGTCAGCCCCGTTTTGGGAAATGCAGGTTGAATGTGGATACTTTGGTGCAAAGGGTTAAGAGGCATGTTTGACCTGAACGTCCACGCTCGAGGTGAGGAAATAAACATTATACGAAAATATGGCATCCTCCTGAAATGGAGAACGTGCAGCAACTCTCAAATGATATGTTTTGATACAGGAAGACACCCTGATTCAGAACTTCTCAGATTACCTTAGTCTGGCTGTCAAAAGTTACAGATAACACGATTACAACTGATAAACGTCACAAAAAATGCTTCTGGTCTCTTCTCTCAGCACCATTGCAGCAGCGATGGTTGCAGTAACTAATAGTGTGTGATAGCTCCCGGATGAAAGTAGCAGCAGACGGACCTGTCGAGATCGTCCATCTGTCTGGAGGCTCTTTCAGCTCCAGTGGCAGCAAACAAACTAGGGCCTCCCTCACCTGCATGCCGAGCCTAGCCATTGGGACGGGGGGGGTGAGGGTAAAGGGCTTTCATGTGGGTTGACGCCGAGTTCTCAGCCAAAAGGGCGACTCCGTTTTCTCTGGTGTAGCCTCAGTGTCTGCTTCTTCTGCTCACTGATAATAAGGAGAAAGCATGCCTCTGAGTGACACAGGTGAAACTAGAGTCAATTTGTCATATAGCCCACAGAGAATGGGTGAGTTAGACAGCTTTTCAGCAGCCCTCCTAGTGTGTCTTATTTATTAGGCACGTCTGTAATTTGAGCATTTTATTGTGTGTACGTCTGTACACGCACATACTTGCTTAGTCATATTTCTTTCTGCCTTTGGGAGTGTGCAGGGGGGAGTAGGAGGGGTGTTAGATTCTTTACACAGAGGTGAGGATAGAGGCAAAAAAAAGTCCTTTGAAGTAATAAATTGTGTGTGTCTGTGTGAGCCAGACAGGGTGTTGGTGCGTATCCAAGACCTTACTCCTGAGAATGCTGACCAGCTGATCTGGCTGCGTGCCCGAGTCCACACCAGCAGAGCCAAAGGTGAGATCACCCTCCCATCTTTGTTCACCTTTTTTCAGCTTAGGGACACTTTCTTTGTGCAAAAAGCACAAACAGCCAAGATTAGATGACCCCTGTGCTAATCCTTGGTGTACTGCAGTGAAATGTCTAAAACTTCTGCCCTTGGGCCAGTTCTTCACGTCACTCCCTTTCTCTTCAAGACCAAACCGCAATGCTGATTGCCTTTGACTTTCTTTTAGATTTTCCATGACCTAGTTGACTGATATTACTCTCTTAAGGCTGATCAACACTGAAGTTCAGAAACTACAAAGAGACGGGCACCTTTTATTGCGAAAATCAATAATAAACTGTACCCCCGTATGAATGAACAAACAATATCTTCCCCCATTTTCTGCAATATTATTCCTCTGTGGGATTGTGCAGACACTTGCAGGGCAGTTTCCCCCCCCATTCCTTCCATGTTAAGCAAAGTTTGACAACCTGCGGTTGTTTTTGATATCATTGTCAGAGCCAGTCACCGCCAAGTGGAAGCTCAGATAACCTCTATTTGCTGGGTTCCAGCTACTTGCAGCCACAAAGTTGCTCTATTTGAATACAATGAACCTACTCAGCCTTGCCAGGTTATTACATCTCTGTATGAAAAACAAAGCCTTTTTTGCTGCTGTGCTAAACTTGTGATTGCAAACAAACTGAAGGTCTCAATGATTATCTTCTAGTCATTTCCCTTCAAGATAACTTCCAGAGTCAAGAGTCACTTCCCCTCCACTCACGTCTTCATTCTCTCTGCTCGCTGTAAGGATTTCCGTGTGAGCACAACAATATCCTCATTTGGTCTAGGATGAGATGCATCTGTTGGTGGGATTTTGGCATTGCTATTATCCCCACCACCCACCCCCTTCTCACAGGCAACAAACATCAAAGTACCTGGGTGGTCTGCTGCCCTGAGTTTTTGTTGGCTAACTTGTTTACACTCTTCCTAGGTGTGCGTGCCTGTGTGTGTTTGTTAGGAAGGTAGCAATCACCCTTTCTCCACACAGTGCTCTTCAAAGAGAAGACTCCATTCACAAATGTTTGACACTTTACCTGTAGATGACGTCCTTACAGCTGGGGGAAACCTTCTTCATCTGGAGTCACACGTAGACTTTTGACTGGACAAATGCACATTGCGTCAGAGAAGAGCGCCCAAGCTTTTATTGTGACAAGCCTGTTAAGCTTGCATTAAAAAGATCGTAACAGCCCGGCACTATCTGTTTTGTTTTGTTTTCAGGGAAGCAATGCTTCTTGGTCCTGCGTCAACAGCAGTTCAACGTGCAGGCACTGGTTGCAGTGGGAGATCGTGCCAGCAAGCAGATGGTCAAGTTCGCCGCAAAGTGAGTACCGAGACTGCTCTTCCTGTCAGAGAGGGCACAAACAATGGTGGGAAAATCCTGGGCCCTAATCGTCCACCGATCCATTTTCACACATTCTGAGTGAGGTGGAGGGTGGGGGAATCAATCATTTTTCACTTGACAACAAAAGCTGGCTGTTAACAGGGCGGGATACAGCAGCGTTTTAATGGAACGGTTCCTGTCGAGATGGCAGATACAGCAGCTAGGATCAGATGAGGAAGAAATGCTTAAGAGCCAAGCATCATTATTCATGTTAGCAGCCAAATTGTAGCCCATTACTGGTAGTCTATGAATGAACACGACTATTGGCGGATATGCACTTTATTAAAAGGGCTAAAGAGGGAGGGCTGATAATAATGCCACTTTAGGCTGACATTTGAGGTTCACAAGGGGGCTCTTTTGTAAAATAATTCTAAAATTGGACTTTAGGTATAACATAACATCGTTCATGTAATGTAAAATGCTCAACGGATGTTTGGAAGCATCTGTTTTCCATTACTACCATTGTTCGATGAATTTAATATATTTCTAAATGGGGAAGACGATAATTATCATGTATTACTTAACAGGCACCTCTGCAGACATTGCTAAATTAGGCAAAGGGCAACACCCACAAGTGTAATCTGCCAGACCAAAATGGCAGTTAAGACATTGAATAATGAAGAAGCAATGTTAAGCAATGCAGACATTGCAGCTGTATTTACAACAAGCCTCCTATAAAGTAGCAGCTATAATAGCCTTATAGCCTCACAAAAAGCTATCATTAAGACTGAAGATGAAACAAGTATCTGTGGTTTTATCCTCCCAGAGAATCTCACAAAAAATTGAAAGAAATCAGTTTGATTAAAACTATTAACTTAATGGCACATCACTGACAAAGCAGTGTCAAACATCATTGGGATGTGTCAGGCTCCGTTATTGTTCCAGACAGTGACCTCATACCCAGCGCCGAGGGCACTGTGGGTTGACGAGTGTCCCCAGCTTCTCACTTCCCCTGATCATTTAGGACTGAGCGACAAAATGGGTATATTAGATAGCATCTACAGCTAGACATAGTACAGCCAGATTCATTCAAAAACATGAAGGACTTGTGGCCGGGTTGGCTCAGTGGGTAGAGCAGGCGCACATGTACTTCGAGGCTTATGCCTCGACGCAGAGGTCCAGGGTTCGAGTCCGACCTGTGACGATTTCCTGCATGTCTTCCCCCTCTCTTTCCCCTTTCTCACCTAGCTGTCCTATCGATTAAAGGCGGAAAAGCCCAACAAAATAATCTTAAAAAAACAAAACATGAAGGACTTAATAAAATAAGTAACTGATGAATGATGGAGTTTATGTACACACCTGCTTGAGTCATATGTAAACAAGTCAGCGCTACTAAATTTGATGAATACTCAAAGGCGCATAAATTACCATTTTACACACATTCATTCTGCTCATGTTTCGCCAATGAGACCCTAGGAGCCTCTTGGCGGTTTGTTGCAGCATGTTGAGGTTTACAGGAAACTCAACCAAAACACAGGTACACGTTTCTAATGAGGGCGAGGTCACAGCTGCTCAGACCCGAGTCTTGACCTCTGCTGCCTGAACACACTGACCCCACTTTGTTAGAAGTGTGAGAATTCCCTGACCGCGCTGTAGTTCCCCTCAATCATTCAGCTGACCTGCTCCCAGCCGTTTTTGAGATTCATCTTCAGTTTCTGTTATCCTGCAGTGCTTTGTAGCTTCAACACAGCCATAGAAAGGACCATTGATTTCAAGTTGCATGTTGTTTAACATTGTAGAAAAGTTGCAGGATATTTACACGTACATACATTTCAATATATTTTTGTTTCTCAATCTGGTTCCGCAATGTTACGGTTGGGCCGTTTAGATTGTTGTGCAATTCATTGTAACAACGGAGTAAGTGAAAGTGATGACACGCTTGCCAAGGCAACATGGTCTTAGAACAAAACTCAAAAACAGCTAAGTCACGCTAACGATTTACCAAGAGGTTTTTCTGAGCGTTGCTGCTAGGATCAAAATGTTATGTGCTTTTTATATTGAAATCTTTCAGAACAGGTGGCATTGTCAGTTCCTGTGGCTTTCTGGCTCACGTCTGGTTTCACACACTTTGGTGTGATGATTGACAAGCTAAGTAAGACCCTGGATTACAAGTAAATCCTCTCATAATCACGCCGAGGGCAGTGATGACATTGCTGGGGAAGTCTTCTTTCATATATTGTACTCCAAAGTCATCCTCCTCTCACTCACACAATTCAATTAAGGGATCTTCGGGCTCTGCAACCTTTACTCCACTTAAGTACCTCAGGAGTGTCGAGTGTAAAGCACAAGGGAGCTGTGGCCGATTTGGCTCCTAAAACTGGAATGGCAATAAACATGTCTGATTGTAAGAAGCTTGTAGGTTTGATTCAGTCCTGACTCACCTGATTCAGTCCAAGCGTCTTAAAGAATTTGATGATTTGGATGACCCGTTTGAAATAATAGCATGCCCTGTGGTGTTTGTCTGTGTGTGTCCGAGACCATCACTAGAGTGAGTGAGAGCAGCAGCCCTACCACTGCATAACATGTAAGTAGTTTTAAAGGTTGATTCACCCATATTTAAAAAAGAAAAACATGTAGTCTCACTTACCTCTACTGGAATCTAGCCATGCAGATTTGTTGTTTATGTGGAGATTTTGAGATATCTGGCTCCACTCCAACACAATGGAGGTTAATGAAATGTCATAGCTGCTGCTCACTTTGTTTAGAAATTGTATTCAAAAGACTCAATAGCAACATCTCTTTTTTGGAAAACAGTCAGTCGTGATGTTGGTCTGCAAAAGGCCTGTTTTTGCAGCCTTGGTTTCTTGTGATTCTTTAATCTGTGTCTGTCTTTTTGTTTGCCTCAGCAATAAAGCAGTCAAACGTCTTACTGGGTAATGAGAGTTTGAGTATGATCTCAGGTTTTGAGGGTAATGTTGGAACCGGTACTTGTTTGTGGGCTTCAAGGACCAAAAGCGACAGGATGGTGAAAACATACATGTGTAGCGTCTTTCATCTTTTGAAATTGGAAAGTCAGTCTGGTGAGCTCTGCTTGCCAATTATGTAATGTAGTGATGCATTAGCAGCTGAAGTTATGGCTGTAGGTGTCTTTCATGGCCAGAGTGTTGTGTACCTGGGACATTGATTCAGTATGAAAGCAGTCTCTCTCCCTTTTTCTTGTATTTCTCCATGTGACATTGTCAACACTCAGTCTCGAGGTAATCACTCTGTCTCCCTCAGTGTGTGCTAAACGTTTTGTCACCAGCCTTTGGGCCATGCAGCGGAGGTTATTAATGTGGAGGTTTATTTATCTAACTGATCTCCTACTTGGGGGGGAAGGACTATGGCGGCAGCTGTCGTGGGGCTAAAGGGACAGCAGGACCCCAGTGTTCAGGCCCTCATTACTGCTTTTTAATGAGGAGGAGTGAAGGATTACAGTGGGTTTCCCATCTGGCCTTGCGCTGCATGACAGTCAGTGTTGTTCCTCTTATCTCTTCTGTGTTTCAGTGAGAAACTTGTGTAGGAAGATGCTGCATTGTTTAAAAAAAACCATGGTGTAAATAAATGTTGATTGATAGTGAGAAAATAAGAAATGGGTCCCCTGGGCATGCTGTAGTTAACTTTATAAACTGTGTAACGGGGGGAATTCTTACCCCTGGGCTCAATATCAAACTGTTTTTGTAGTACAGTAGAGCTTGGTACTTTCCGGTAGCTGTAAAATTATGTAAGCTGCAACTCTTTTACAAAACGTTTTCTAAAAACTCAACAATCACCCTCTTAACTTGGCTGCTTCTGTTTATTTACATCTCCTTTTTGATTGATATAAAATTAATAAGGTGAACAATGTGATTATGCACATTGCTGTAATGTATCATGTTTTCTGCCTTAAAATTAGCTGGTGCTAATTTAATTCCACACACCCCATTCGATAGACAGTTGGGTCAAGTAGGGCCTTTATACCTCTTAAAATCCTAGTATGATGCCACCGGATGCAGAGATTTATCTAAAAGCAAAAACTAAAATGAGCTCCTTTTTGAAATAATAATATGGTGACAGGAATCATTTTAGGGTTCCAGAGTAAAATTGTGGCTGTCTAAAATGAATGTGAGGAGACAGATTTTCTACCCTGCTGCATCCTGTTTATTTGAGCCTAACGTAAGTAGAGGCACATTTGTGTCAAGCAGAGAAATGAGGATAGCGGTTTTCTTTTGAAAGCCACAAGCTTGTGGTATCTCAACTTGCCCCTTTCCCCGTTAGCTAATGTCATGTATTTTTAGAATTTGTAGTGATTTTGGAAGAAAAACAGCTTCTCCTTGTCGCCCCACGACCCAACTCAAAACCACTCAACCCTATACCACACTACCCCCTGCACGTCACACCGTGAAAAATGAAAATGCTTGTCTGAATGCATCAGTCACAGTTTAATGGAAATATTGTTCTCAGGCAGTTAGCCTCCCACACAAGTGCTATCCGTTGTTTACACTCCACCATCCCAACTGTCTCCACCAGCATCACCAAGGAAAGCATTGTAGACGTGGAGGCGTTGGTGAGGAAAGTGGAGCAGAAGATTGAGAGCTGTTCCCAGCAGGACGTGGAGCTGCACATCGAGAGGGTGGGCATACTTTTCACTACATTCATCAAACACGCACGTAAACTCTTCACTCAACACAGTTCAGTTTTTTTTGGCTTTTTTTTTTTTTTTGTTGCCTTTATTTGATAGGACAGTTAAAGCTTTAGTGAGTAATTTTTTGATATTATTGAACGTCGGTTACGTTCAAGCCATTGCCAAATGAGTTGCTACAAAGCTAATTAAGACTCCACACAACTCACAACAACAACAACCGCTACAGCGAGGACTGAGCCTCTGCACATGGGACGCACGCTCCACCAGGTGAACTACCCAGGCACCCTGCAACACCACAAACTTTGACATTGTCTTTAAGACATTGTCAATATGTAAGTATTGCAGGGCTCAGTGAATGTATCGACCAACTGTACATGATCCTTAGCAGCACGTAAACACACGTAGTCAATCACACATAAATGTGTGACAGATGAGGCTGTCAGTGTCTTTCACTTTGCTTTTTATGCCTGTATGTGGAGTCCAGGTACTTTCCATTGTCAGAACATCTAATGGAAATGTTTGTGGTTTGTCACCCTCAGAATGTTTTTTACTTTTTGATTCTTTCCCCGCTCAGATTTTTGTCATCAGCCAGGCAGAGCCTCGTCTCCCCCTGCAGTTGGAGGATGCCGTCAGGCCTGACGGAGAGGGGGAAGAGGTGAGGATGAATGTATGGATGGATGGATGAAAGGGCATGGAAAGCATACTTGGCCCAGAATTCTCACTACTGACACTCCAGTGCTATTTTCTTTACTGTGCCTACTAATGTGAATTATTGGCTGACACCCAAGGCTGATCATATTCGTTCTTTTCAATGAAGCAATTCACACTGATTGTATGACATTAGGTAGGTGATTAATGGAAGGTCCACTATGTGTTGTGGTTTAGCTGAAAAAGAGGAAATCCAACCACCAACAATTTAGGACACTTGGAATGGAATAGCAAGTGTGGTACATTCTCAAGGTGAAACCTTTTCCTGTCAGGTGAAAAGAATCAGCATGTAATGCCAATAAGACTGCTCAGTCTCAACCAGACAAAAAACACAGACCCTGTTGACTCTCCTCCAAACTGTGGTTTAATAAAAAAAAAAAACTTACATCAACTTTTCAGTGTTAGAATCAGGAACTGACTGTGAGAGAGTCCAAGCCTTAATGCATCTGTATACTTTATATTGAAAGCCAAATTCTAGCATATCCATGAGTGAACTTTGTCCATCACAGAGAGAAGACGTTGTCAGTAAGAATAGAGATTTGTGTTTTTGGCAGGGTCAAGGATTGGGTAATTAAACCTGGTTCAATAAAACAAGATGATGAGCAGAATGGCTCGCATTGAGTAACATCACATTCAGTGAGTAACATCACCTTGTTTGACTCGCCCCTCAAGTGGTGTTTATAAGAGCTGGCAGCCAGGGTTTAGGGTGCCTACTGAATTCCAATTAAGGAGATTAGTGCATCGATGCTGAATAATTTTAGAGAACCGTGGTGCATTTAAGAAGTCATTATATTTTCCACCCATGGTTGAGCTGGTTATTAAACTTTAAGGCTGCTGTTTTTGGAGTGTGAAACGCTGGCTTAACAACAAGTCAGTTCGATACAAGTGTGATTGGTTGGTGATTCAACTCAAGAAACCTTGTTTTTTTTCTTTTGAATTCAGTTTTGTTTATTTTGAAACCAGTATGTGTAATCAAAAAATGTATAACCGACAATTATAGATCTGTGCAAATACCTACTACAGTACGCTCTGTGTCTTGTCAAACATGTTGACAACATTGGCAGGTTAGGAGAATTAGCTGCCGAAGTTGCCAGTGGAAATGATGTGTCCCTTAAACAGGTGGTTGGATGCTTTAGTAGTCTTTCTGCAGTACATGAGTGCAGCTTTATGAACTTTACATACAGCAGAAATGTCATGATGCTGTCCATCTTTCTTTGGGAAACTGAAATGTTGCTATAATTCTGACTTATGGTCGGAGAAACATAAAACATGTGGTCGCTCTCATTGGCTGACATGCTTGTTACTAAAATGCAGAATCTGTTAAGTTAAATTCTGGCATAGTGACACTGTAAACAAAAATAGCTGATGACAGATATTGAGCTGCATTTGAGGGAAAATACATATTTTTCTCAAGAATCTTCATTTGCTCAATTCAAATTGTTACATAGTGATTAACAATAATGTTGCAGGCACAGCAGCAAACCGTTCTATCCACAGGTTGAAGCTGCCGAATCCACATCATTTTAAATAGATGCAGTGAAAGCATTGCCACACCCCAGTAGCTATTGTTTTTCTGTATCTGTGGATCGATCTTATTCAAGTTCAAATGTTATATAATCATATTACTTTATATATGTATCATGAGCAAATCAATATATGGGTCTCACTATACCAGTGACAGCTGAGAGCCGGTCCGTGTTTATCCAGTAAGCCGATCTCTGCAGCTGCATCCCAGGTGCTTTCTGCTGGGATTTAGCATGTCAGTCACACACTGGTAGCAGCACCTGTCTTCCCAAGAGACACGGGCCTTAACAGGCCTGTCTACCCGACTGTATGCCCGTCTAACCTTTTGTCCCCCTGCATTGGGCTGTTTTGGAGCAGGATGTGGCTACACAGGCTATTAGCTCAAACCCCAGCGGGTCCTAAGGGAAGTCTGACATCCATGACCCTGGAAGCAGTGGTTCCTCCCGTGATGAAACATTTATTCTTTCATTTGTTTTTTATTCTTTTCTTTTCTCTTTTTATTGCCCTGCTGTCCCACGTTGCAGTTGACCCAGTAATAGTTGCTGCAAGGAACAAAGCAACTGTAAATTGTTTACTTATTGGTTTAAACTGTATAAGGATTGTCGTTGTAAAGTGTTTCATTAGGTAAAATAAATAGCATGTGGATTATTGGGTTTGCAGGCTGATATTCTGGCAATAGTTGATAGGTGTACTAGGAATTTTATACAGAAAAGGACCGTCTTCCTTTTGAGATTTTAAAAGCCTCTTAAAAGCATTTACACTGGCCACAAACGCAAAGAACAAAACTGGAACTGGGCAGTTACATTACATTTCATAGTCTGAGGGTTTTTTGGTGATGTGGTGTTTTTTGTTTGCCCCCAGGAAGGCCGAGCCACAGTCAACCAGGACACCAAGCTGGACAACAGGGTGATTGATCTCAGGGTAAGTTGCTACCAGAGCTGAGGAAAAACAAGTGGAAAAAAACACTGAATTTGTGACACAGCCTGCGGAGGATCTGTCTCAATGTATCTAATCTCGCAAGCGACATGTTCACATCTGAGGCTTGAGTGGTTGTCTGGTGGGATGAAAAAAATATATATAGATATATGAAGCCACACTTGTTTAAATAATCCTTTCCGGGGCTAGTATTTCTGTCCATTTCTTTAGTTTTATTAGTCCTTTTTTAAAATTTACAAATGTTACAAAGTCAATCAAATTGTATCTAGTAATATAGTAAACTTGTAAGAGATGTAAAGCATTTTTCCACATTAAAGGGACCTTATAAGCTACTATCAGCATTTCAAAATGCAAAGCAAACCACTTCACCTCTAAAGTGAAAAAGAGATGGTCTGTGATTTAGTGGGCTGGTGCTACCCATCTTGCAGTGGGGGAGATGTGCTAAACCAATGCCAGCAGCAGTAGCGACTGAGCCACAAAGCGTCTCATTGTTTTGATCAGTGCCTCCCATGTGTGTGATGCAGCAGGCAGGAAGGCGCTAACACCACAGCACAGAGCCGCGTAGCTCACAAGCCTCACAACACCACCTGTTTCTGTAACACTGTGCACTTTGAGCTCAGTGACTCGGGTCTGTCATCAGTTTGCATAAGACAGCTGGACTCACAGGTAGAATATTTTGGGAAGTCACCCTGACTAGTTAATTGGTGTTGAATAGAGTTGAGGCAAATCCCCAGAAGTGCCAAGGGTTTTTATGTTTAAAAAAAGGATCTTATCTTTAACAGAAAGGTCCTTTCCATAATGTTGTCAGACACTTAGAATATTAATCTGAGCCTGTCAGTGGCAAAACGAGCACTTTTGTGAAGGTAAATACAGGCTGGACAATTGCCCTATTAACTTACATTGTAGCTTGTTTCGCCGCTGCCAACTGCAGCGATCTCGCTTAATACTGGACCAATGTCAAAGATTGTTGTTCCCATCAGTCACTTAGACACAAACACATAGGGAAATAGGGTTGGAAAAAAAACGGTAGTTATCCTTTAAGTTATGCCACATCACCACTGTTAATGACTTTGTATTCACATTAGACAATCAGAGAAGCTTGACACTCAAATCGTTCTCAACTGTTTAAAAAAATACCAAGTGGACGTATTACTAAAAAGAATAGAGGTGAGCCCAGGAGTGAAACCAGGCAAATATTTGAAACTTCTTTTGAAACCTGCCTGTGGTGGATCATCACCACAGGCAGGTTTTAAGCTAGCAATATGTATGGTAGGTATGTAAGGTATGTCAGGTTTAGGTCTATTTCATAAAGGTCCCACACTAGACGGACACCATCAGACATAGTGCCAGTTTGGGAGTACACTAACCGCTACCCACCCACCAACTTTCACACCTACTCAATACAGACACTGCAGGAAGTGCTTTCTCATTTTTGAACGCGGTCCTGCATGGACTGGTTTTAAGTTGGGGTTTCCAGGTTTAACATGGGTCACACCCTCAATGTGTAATACGGTACATGACACAAATGAGTCATGTGAGATTAGCTTGGTTCATTTGGTTCACTGCTTTTCTAAAGTTTTGGGTAAAGGAGGTTTTCAAGCAGAAAAGTTTTCCGTATTTCCCCACTTCTTTTTTTCTAAAGTTTTCAGATTGGAACTGAAGGAACAGTTCTAGCCAGACAGCCCTGAAGCATTGTGTGCAGATTAATGAGCTTGCCAGTATTTGGACATTATCACCTTTCCATTCTGCAAACTGGTAGTCAGACAAGGCCTATTCAGGACTGGACAGCCTCTAGTAATTGAAATAAAGGAGGAATGAAACCTTGTAATTAACGCAGACCTGTGCATACTGTTGAAAGGACCAGGGTCTGTCTTCATTAAGGTGTATAATAACTAAAGTTCAAAGCCAGTAAAGCTCAATTGTAGAAATTGTGTGGTCATTTCAGATGAGTCAGTCAATTGAAGGGAGTGTTCCCTGTTGCAGTTTTGGGGCTTAGGTTTTTACCGTAATCTCTTGGTTTAGTTTGAGCTATTTCTCTCCCCGCCTTTGTTTCAGCATTTACATTTATAATGACAGGTTTAAAGTACCTGGGGCTCTCGCTGGCTTTGAATGCATGTCTTGCCCTTGCCAGCAAATTAGAGGTTTCACCCTTCATGTTGAGAGGAGTTGCATGAACAGAAATTGGCAGTCTTGTTTTCACACATCTGTTATGATGATAATGTGTAATAAATCCAATGGCTCACGCTATGTGTGGAAATGTCTCTCTGTGTGTGGCTGCGTGTTTATCTTCCCAAAGACGACCACCAGCCAGGCCATATTTCGCCTGCAGTCCGGAGTGTGCCAGCTCTTCAGAGAAACCCTCACCAAAAAGGGCTTCGTGGAGATCCAGACCCCTAAAATCATATCAGGTACAACACACACTCTCTGTCCCGTTGATCCTGCCCCATGGGAAAACTAAGACTATCACGGCATTGAATCATACTTCACGATTCAATGTTTCAGTAGAGACACGCTTGTTTCCATATCACCCACCCACAGGTGTCCTGTGAGTCATCATGTGACAGTTATAAGGCTGACTTCCTGTATTCGCTGTCCTTTTTTTATTTTTTGGGCTATGAAATTTGAAGTTCAGTTGAAGCTCACAAAACGGTTTCAGTGAGTAACGGAGAGTTTCTGAACCCAAACACCTGCATCTATGTTCAAGCAAACAACAGACAAGAAGGTATAAAAAAAAGGAGTTTTACTGTTTTCAACCTATCAAGAATTGAATCCAGCCCTCTGGGAATTTTGATGCATCGACCAATTCTCACATCAGCTCCTCTACTCTCACATTTCCACACAATGCCTTTTTAACTTGACAGGGGAGGCCTTCCTTAAGCTTGCTCCCAAAAGACCTTATCCCACATCAGTAAAAGAAGGGAGGACTGGAAGAAAAAAAACTCTTCCCACTGACATTTAAAAGACAGCTATTTGAGCTTTTCCTTGCAATGTGTCTCTCTTATCCTGGTATCTTTTTCTCAACATCAGGTGTGAGAGATGACTTGGTATTCTACATGTTTACAATTTACCTTGTGAAAAACCCTTTCCACCTTTCAGCTGAAATTTATTTTATTGTATACAGCCTTGAGAAAATGCTCAGGAAGGTATATCATTTATAATGAAAGCTGTACATAAGTGAATAGGAACGGGGTTTGATCTAAAAACATCAATTTATAGAAGCTTGAGTCAAAATAGATGAAAATGATTTGTTTTTCTTCCAACAAAGTACATTGTCTTGTACATGGATCTCCCGTCCTTGGCCTCCTACGTGCCTCTGAGATCTGAAATGAAGTGTGGCGAAACCGGAACGCTCTCACTTCCTCTTTTTTCTCAAGGGCCAATGATATCGCAGTTGCCTGGCACGACTAAATTCAAAACTGCCGCTCTTTTGTTTTGGCGCCATGTAAACCAACACTGTGCTATTTGCAAAAACCGCATTTTCCTGCCTGCCAACACCCAAAGTACAGTTTGTGCTGTTTGAACCCCCACCCTACTATTGACGACATGAGAATATCAGATAGTGCCCTCTGACGTGTTTGTGTGAAATAGGGAACCGCAGATGTGTTCTCTAAGTCTGGCCAGAGTGAGGCCCGTGTTTGTTTTTTGAAAAAGCGTGCGAGGCAACCGTCTGTGGTTTTTATCAGATGAGTGTTAAAAAGGAATGCTTTTATTGACTATTGTCAGGATCCAAAAATGTGCCATCAAAAAGTCTGTGGCATAGTTTCCGTTGTTGCTAACCAGTCATATGTACAATTATTATTTAAAAAAAAAATAAGAAGAGAAAAATGTTTTTAGATTTCCAACTGAAATGTCTACTGAACAGGCAGTATATGTATCATCATTAGGTGGAGGCTGTCTGAGTTTGTGAAGTGAGAAACCCCATTTTCCTGCTAAATGTGTGTTTGTGATAACCTATATCTGCACTTGCAGTTAGTGGCCATTTTGTGCTGTGGGGCATTAAAAACCTCACTTCTAAAAGGTGTCTTTGTCCACTTCTAGCTGCCAGCGAAGGTGGAGCAAATGTCTTCACTGTATCTTACTTTAAAACCAGCGCCTACCTGGCCCAGTCTCCCCAGCTCTACAAGCAGATGTGCATCTGTGCTGACTTTGACAAGGTCTTCTGTGTGGGTCCAGGTAAGAATGCCTCCCGACCGTCCACTCACACATTTTCATTCACTTTTGGCCAACAGCGAAATGAGCAGCTAGAGTGTCGTGAAAACCGTAGACCCTATTAACTGAGATGACAGTTTGATAATAACTGCAAATGCATTTAGACTGTTAAAGTTGAAGAGACCTTCCTCTGTTGCTTTCACTGTGAGCTTAGTGTGTTAGTGACACAATGGGACTTGTAATAGACTTTATGGTGCTGTGCTAAGTTCTCTTCCCACCCCCAGCCCTTTAGGTAAGCAAACACTGCCACCATCTGATTGAATACACGCAGTATGTAACAAAATGCATAAATACAAAAACCCTATACACAGCCTTCCTTTTTAATTTGCGACTTACATGTGATTTTAAGATGGAACACGATTCTCCAACAAGATAAATTAAACATTTGAGAGAAGGATGCTCATTCAGTATTCTGCAGACTGGACCGAGGTCTTTGTTTGTTTCTCTGTAGCACCACCGGAGAAATCAAAGGGCTTAAGGTCATCAGTGCTTCTAAGGAAACATTGTACTCACCACTGTTGCCTTAGTTACGGTCACACCAATTCAGCAAGTAAGGAGAATTGGGATCAACTCTCTCGAAATCCCAGCAGCCAGAAGTACTGTCTTTTTCAATGTTGCTTCCATGGCTGTGGGTGCCAATATCTGAAATCCGCTAAAGACGCTCATCAGCGGGCAAACAGATGTAAACACTAGGCTTAAGTATAGAGCAGCAGATGTCGTGTTAGCTATGTTTGGAGTGGTTTCGGTAAATGTATGCAGGGGTCAGATGCATACAACTGTGTACGTTCTAGACTAAAACTCTTTGTGCATAAAACAGCATAAATATGCATATACCGATTTATAAAGCCATACATATGCATGTATGTCTTTTGTAAATCTCAATCATTGTGAAATTGTGTGCATGTGCACATACCTGACTTCCATTCCATTCAGCCATATGTGGGATGTAGACACACCTTTAATGAACTGCTTCAGTCTGACCCGTTTCAAATAGAAGAACAGAAAGAATCATTAGGCACTCCAATTCAGAACAGCCATAATGAGCACAGCTCTTGCTAATTATATGTAGTGCGCATGTCATTCATTTCTCATACAAGTATCTGCGATCAGTGATGATTTAGTGTCTAGCACTCATCACATAGAGTTAACAAAGTGCTTCACAATAAAGGAAACAGTGAAATGAGATTAGCATTATAACCGCATTACTAGTAAAATACTACAGGTTTTAATTGAGATGAATGTACTTCTGGCTTGTGACCTGGTCAGGTGCACATTTAAGGACTCAGTGCTCCCTGGATAAGATGACACGAAATAAAAGGTGTTGCCACCTGTCACTTTTCCTCTACTTATGTTTACTTTGTTTAGACGTTGATATGACATCTGCATCATTTCAGTTTTCAGGGCGGAGGACTCCAACACCCACCGTCACTTGACTGAGTTTGTGGGTCTGGATATTGAGATGGCCTTCAGCTACCATTACCATGAAGTCATTGACTCCATCACTGACACCATGGTGCAGATCTTCAAGGGCCTGCGAGACAAGTAAGATTAAGATTCATACAGTAAAGCTCAAACTAAGAGGTTGACATTCTTGTTTTGACTCTACAAATTGTCATGGTAATTTGTTACTCAAACTTTCTCTGAGGTAAGGTGAAGTGAGGTGAGGTGAGGTGACGTTGGCACCAGCAATTAATGCAAATTACATCCCATAGAGGCTCAAGTTTTGTTTTCCTACACAAGAGGTGAATTTTGATCTATTCCTGAGTTGGAAATTCAGTGGATGGTAAAAATATAAAAAAAATACTGTGTTTCTTAGTAAAACTATTTTAGCTGTTGAATCCATATTAAGTGGCGTCAGCCACTGCTGCTGTTGAACGTCTGTTGATGTGGCCTTATTGCCACCTAGTGGTGTGAATCAGTGCAGCACGTGTAGAGAGCTGTTGAATCAGAAAGAATGAATAAATAAAAACTGGGTAAAGCTCGGCTGGCGTGCCCGTAGTTTTTCTTTTGTTTTGTTCCAACCCACCATCGTGGCAGCACTGCTGAAGAACAGCATTGTCTGAAAATGACATCGAGCAGGGAGAGCATTCTTAGCTGCTATACATGATGGATTTTAAAAACTTATTTTGCATTTCAGTTTATTCCATTTTTTATTCTTTTTTTTTTTGTTAACATGCTGAGGATTCTGTAGCTATACTTGTATTGTTGTTTTCTGTCGTGTAAGCAGTTGGCACCTTACCACTTCATTAAAAAACAAAAAAACAAGCCCCCTTTATAATGTAAATGTCAGACACTGTTCGTTAGTTTCAACAACAACCTCTGTTCCTCTTTCTCAGGGCAGTTTGACTGTTTATCTTTTCTCATGATTTTCCACACTGTCCCTCCTTGATATTTGCATGTACGTTTGATTGATGTTCCAGCACGTCATGCAAAGATGACCTGGCTTCCGTGGAGATTTGTTAGATGTCTCATGTTGCTTTGAAAACTAATTCAATTCATTATAAAAGTATCAGAATACTTGTTGGATGTCTTTTAAAAAATGTTAAATAATGCTCTGTGACATTCAGTCAAATATCATTGTAGTAATGTTTCTAATTGTGAATCAGTTAGCGTTGCATTTACATGTATTTTTTTCTGCCTCCATGAGCTCTGCTTGACTCTGTTTATAGTAAGAGAACATATAGGGTGGCCAGCAGGCAAAATGTTTGAAACTCAAAATCTGTACAAAACTGTAAGAGAGGCCTATCTTATATTACCTTACAAAGTTACTGACCAGTGTGGGCTCTGGTCTTGTTAGGTTAACTACCAAAGGCACATTTGTGTGGCATCTGGTTGTGTGTGGGCAGGAACTGCGAACTTTGGTTAGTAGTTTTTAATGTGCGTGTGTCTGTCTGTGTGTGTGTGTGTGTCTGCGTCTGCATCAGCTTTCAGACAGAGATCCAGACAGTGAACAAGCAGTACCCCAGTGAGCCTTTCAAATTCCTGGAGCCCACTCTGAGGCTGGAGTACACCGAGGCCTTGGCCATGCTGCGCGAGGCCGGGGTGGAGATGGGTGACGAGGACGACCTCAGGTCAGAATACATACTACTCGTTTTGTCAAATGATTTCATTTGACAAAAGCGGAAATACATTTAGACATTTATATTGAAGTAATTCCTGTGATCAATGCTGTTTTATTGAACTATTTACACAGTTGAGAAATGCATAGAAACAGTTCTTTGTCATGCTGTTGGTGTAAAACCACGACGAAGATAATTAAATAATGTTTTATAATATTCACTTTCAGGCAAGTTACAGGTAACAATGTGACACAATGTAATGTATTTTTGGTTGTTCTGTAGCACGCCCAATGAAAAGCTGCTTGGACGTCTTGTCAAGGAAAAGGTATGTCCAAATGTTGGTTGGTTGTCATTTAATGTATAATTTAGTGTAAAGATATTTGAAAATTGGTGGTTGGACACTGACTGTAGAAAATTGCGTGATTTGGATCTTGGTGTGTTTTGGATTAAAAGTATTAAAAAGCCATCATTTGACAGCAATTATCAGCTGCCTTCATCAGTGTTCCAAAAACATCTAATCATCAACACCTGAGCCACAGTGAGCGTTCCCAGAATTTTCCCCTCTAGGTGAAGTTAAAAATACTAAAGATACACGGCGCATGATAGAAAGAACCCAGCAGTGTTGGCAAAGGCAGACAGATTTTACAGAACTTTTAAAAGTAACAGAAACATCAGAACCCTTTTATCCTGTAGTGTGGAGGAAGATGTTATAATGCAGAACTTACAACTATAACAGAAAGTATCTCAAGGTGCAATACTACATTATATAAAGAAAAGGAAAGCTATAATTGTCTTGAATGATAAATGTGTACCTGTTGTATCCATAAAGTGTATTTATAAAACAACTATTGATTTGTTTGCATCAACTCTTTTTTTCCTCAGTATGACACTGACTTCTATGTGCTGGATAAGTACCCACTGGCTGTTAGACCCTTCTACACAATGCCTGATCCAAACAACCCTGTAAGTCTCTTACTTACTCATACCCACATACAGTATGCACAGTTACTGGCTACATAGTAAGAACTGTGCAGTGACAAATGTTATGTAGATTTATGCAAATGAGTTTTGTGGTTGACCCGTGGTTAAACTTGCATTGCGGCCAGAGAACAGCTTTATACTAACCCAAAGACTTTTCGGCTGTGTCCTATGCTGGTTGTACTGGCTGATAAACACCACAGTGGGTTTTGTTGCACAAGTAAAGCTCCCTAAAGTGTAGTCATGAAGGGTTTAACTTAATAGAATTGTTTTTGCATCATTAGAAACCCGCTAGCAGTGTCACAGAACAGCCACTGCACTGCTAATTTATGTTTTTTTTCTTTTCCTGTTGCTGTGTAACCTATATGTCTAGTACGAGTTTGTCAACCAGTTTAGGTAGACAGATTCAACTTCATTCTTAACATGGTTTCTGCTGTTTCTGGAGTCCCAAAGTAGTCCTGTGTTGATGCAGCAGTCTAAAAGTTAAAAGAAAGGACCACAGCAGTCCTTTCTTTTAAAGGTCCAGTGTGTAACGTGTTTAGTTGTTCATTATCAAAATCTGTGTTGCCCGTTCACAAACTTGTCCTTTTTCATGAATATTTACCACCACCATCAATTCCAAGTATTTCTTTTGGTTTGAAATTTTACGTTTGCATTCGCATGAACTGGGGTAGACGCTCTATATTCATGCGCCATCTTGAAATACATTAGCCGGTAAGGGACATACAGGAGATACTGCTCCGCCTTTCACGTTTTCGCTGTCACATGATAAACTCACAGGTGCTGCTAATGTGTATCGTAGCTTCCTGGGCACGGCAAGTTTGAAAAAGGAAACATGGAGGACCACACGTAGGTAGGGTTGGGCATCGAGAACCGATTCCTACTTGGAATTGTTTCAAAAATTAGGATTCCATCGGAATCGTTTGGAATCGTTTAGAGGATTTGGTTTCAAATCCGATCATCGCTTCCCAATTCAATATGCGCAAGTTTTGGTTTCTGTAGCGGCCAGGCGCTTGTTGTGTTGCAGCCATGGAGCACAGTAAGCAGCGCTCTAGTGTGGCTTTATTTTACATTGAAAAAGCAGAAAAACTGCAAACCACCATTGACTCAAAATAAAACTTTCCTCTTATTTGTGAAAATAGGCATGTGACCCGTTTCAACTCCACCTCTCAAAGAATCGGAATCGAGAATCGTCAAGAACCGGAATCGAAAGGAAGAATCAGAATTGGAATCAGAATCGTTAAAATCTAAACGATGCCCAACCCTACACGTAGGCTTGTCATAACAAATATATATACATAACATACATATGTTATAAATAAAATACATAACAAATTTTGCTGGACGATAAATTGTCCCAGAAATAATTGCGATAAACGATAATATTGTCGTTCTGAGACCATTTTCATCTAATATAATGATAATGGCATAATAATGCAGGTACACCTTTTCAAAGATCAATACACTTTTATTTCTAAAGAATATTTAACACTGGAACTGGAAGACATTTTAAATATCCACAATATGTCTTTGATCTCCTTTAGTATGTCGTCTTTCACGCTGTTGTACAGCTGTGGAATTGCCGTTTGTGACACATATATGTTCTCCCAGGCAATTCATAGCCTACTGGCTGTCAAATGTTTGCAGCATTCCTCGAGTGTTTGTGCGATAGACTACAGACCCTGTACTACATTTAACAATTATTTATTAAACACTAAATATTACATTTTAATAATAATATATAATTAATAAATTATATCTATATCTATCTGCCACATGGTGAGTAAATGTTTGTACCAAAATAGTTCTGTTTTTCAGTCTTTCTTTTGCTCCTCTGCTGTCTGCAGGTTGGAGCTTCACGGGGGCGGGCCGACACACACACACACACACACACACACACACACACACACACACACACACACAGGGGCAGACACAGACGCCAGCCACCATGTCACGTCTGTTTACTGATAGCTAGTGTTTACCTCAGGCTAATTCATTAGCTAGCAAGTGCCGATTTTTGACAAACGGATAACGGAGTCTCAGTTCACCGTCCGGGAGCCTCTGACACACTGACAGCTGTAGGCTTGTACCGGTTAATGTTCTGTGCATTGTCGGACACATGCAGCCACTTTCCTGAAACCGTTTGCAAGACTGACAAGTCCACAGCAGCCCGTGGCGTTTATGTCCGAGCCTGTCTCCACCGCCTTCACCTGCAGGTTGTCAACTGTGTGGTTTGGAATGAAAGGGAGAAAACAGGATGCCGAGTAACACGGCGGATATCGCTCATATACTTCTTTTTTTTTTTTTTTTACGCCACCTATTGAAACCCTGCTCCAACTCTCAACCCAACTAGTGGTCTCTGTCTCTCTCCGCCAGGAGTCCCGCCTCTTTAGACAGAGAGTGAGAGCACCTAACCACACGTATTCAAAATCCAAATTTCAGGTACAGGAGTCTTCTTCTCCCAGAAAAAGGATATTGAAAAGAGCAGAGACCAGCTTTTTGAAGCGTGAAGGCTACCGTAGCTGTAATACGTACTTTGCGATATATGATCTCAACGCTAGATGGGAGAAATTCCTACACATTGGACCTTTAACTTTCAACTTCCCAAGTCTTTATGTTTTGTCTGTCATGGTCTTTTCCTCTCCCTTTCATTTAACAGATTTTTGACCTCGTAGGTGATGTTTGTTTTTTTTGTTTGTTTTTTTGTCCAGAAATACTCCAACTCATATGACATGTTCATGAGGGGAGAGGAGATCCTGTCTGGAGCTCAGAGAGTCCACGACGCTCAGATGCTGACTGACAGGGCCATCCATCACCAGATTGGTAAGAGGAGAGAGCGAGAGTGTAGAGGTGCCTCTGATAAAGGGGAATTGAGTGATTTACACATAATAGCTGTCTCCCTCTATTTGTGACTAGTTTGCAATACAACACCAGCAAATGTATTGGCTCGATGGTCTGAAAAAAGTTAATAAGACTTTTTTTTTTTAGCAACCTCTTTTTATTTTTACAAAACTACAGATCTGGAGAAGATCAAGGCATACATTGACTCCTTCCGGTATGGAGCCCCCCCACATGGTGGTGGAGGCATTGGTAAGGAATATCTGTGGGGTTTTTTTTTGTTTTATTTTTGGGGGACATTTTCTGTTTTACTGAACCTGTTTTAAAAGAGTATTATCAGAACATACTGTATGTGAAAATGGTTCTAAGTAGGTTTTTTTAATGGCAAATATAATTTGTTGTCTTTCCTTCCAGGCCTGGAGAGAGTCTGCATGCTGTACCTGGGGCTCCACAACGTGCGTCAGACCTCCATGTTCCCACGTGACCCGAAGCGCCTGACGCCTTGAACCTTCCACCATGTAGACAAAGCAGATGCTAGTGATGGGGAAACAATACTAATCCACAATCCAGAAAGGGGGAGAGTATAGGAGCTAGTGCCACTCTATGACTCTAACGTGCCACTATGATTAACCATAAAGATGAGAGAATGAAGCTTTTGCAACAGTAGGGTTTACTTTATTGATTGGTGTATAACATACATAACAGAGAAAAGGGAGTTGGCCAGGGATTTAAGGACGTTCCTGTAAAGCTGCCCGCACCTAATCCATGTTTTAATCGAGTCAGTGTTCGTCTTAAGTTCTTTTCTACGGAGATGTTAAAAAACAAACTTAATACAGATCTGAGTCCCTCCTACTACCAGCACAGACTAAAGACTATTGATTGTGGTCTCCAGCAGTAACTACACAAACAATAATAAAAACTTCTAAAACAATCAATCACTTACTTGTTTCCCATTGTTTGAATGATGTGTTTTGTGTTTGTACTGCTTCTAAATTCATTACTGATAACGTTTGATACAAGTAATAGTTCACAGACTAATGCATTGTTTAAACATGCACATTTTGTATCACTTCCAGTATAGGCTCAATGTAATCTCTCATGGCTACATGATCTACTAAAATACCCTTGCTGAAACAAAAAGGCAAGACAACATATTAAAAAAAACAACCGTAAATATGCTTTAGTTTCTCTCCTCATTCACAGCTGGGTTAAGTGAAAGATTTAATTCACTGCCCTGCTTCATACATTGCAAGAATAAATCAAAGTGCTCAAGTGTTACGACTTAAAAAAAAAAAAATATATATATAGTTAAATGAATAGTTTGGAATTTCTGAGTTTTCAGAGAACAAGATGTGATCTGGACTTAATCGGTAGCAGCTCCACTGACTTGAAGGATGAAGAGGAAGATGTGAACAATGTCAATGTAGAGAGAGAGAGCTCCGTAGATGTACTCCTCTGGGCTGATGGCCAACTCCCTATTTCCAATAAGAAGCTGGGTGTTGTATACTAAAAACTAACACGGAGAAAGAGAAGGCAGATCAAAGTAAAGTCATATAAAGAAGAGATGGGTTAGTCTGCTTCAGTTGTCTTTGTTGAGTGCAGGATGGAGATTTTGACAACAGCTGGCAAAACTAATATACTTTTTTTCCCCTGATAACCTCAAACATAGTCACAAACATTAAGTTACATTCAAAAATCATAATGTGTAGATATGTAGCTGTTTTAGCACTGTTGCTGAATGAATCCTAATGGCAACACATCCAATACTTGTTGAGACATTTCACTTAAAACCACCACTAAAGTGAACCACAAGTCAAGAGACCACCACATGAAGATACGTCCTCTGGGAACATTGACATGACATGTCTCTTTGTGCCAACCAATAAACTGGATGTTGAGATCTTTTACTGAACTGTCATTTGGGATACACTGCCCAGGAACCTTGAATGTCTCTTCAAAATTTGACAGCAATCCATCCAATAGTTGTTGAGCTATTGCATTCTGGACCAAAGTGGTGGACAGAGCGACAACACCCCTAGAGCCATGCCTCAAACACGGGTAAAGAATATCAAAGTCCAGTAGTAAATTTGCCATTAAATGTACTGATCATGTTCAATATCCCCAGAGACTCAACCCTTTCCATTTTACACCACTATGAGACCAAAAAATAGGCAGATTGCTGTGACATTTCCTGAGCACCTTCATGGTCCTATGGCAATAAACCATTTCACTGTCACTGATGGCCTTTCCTCTTGTGCCAACATCAAAACAAACCTGATGGATACAAATATCAAATTATGTTGCTAGGTCTAGCGAACAACGATGTATTTCTGGGTGTAAAGACCATTACGCCTCTTGTTATTCGACAATAACCTTGTCATAAATACCAGGCTCAAATGCTCTCCTTAAAATTCATGTGAGAGTAGACTCACCAGAGTGTAAACGATGGCTCCAATTGCAGCGTAGAGCATATGCAGCCAAGGGATCTGTTGAGTGACACAAAGAAAGGCCTCTGAATGTGAAATCAGTCACAAAGAGCTGCTACTCCTTGCACTGAGAAACACCAGTAGAGAGAGAATCAATTAAATTAGAGTCCTCACATAGTGGAAGGAGAGGACGATGGCCGTAACAATTCCAATGATCATGAGCACAACGGAAGCAATGCAGAGAAGTCCCCCGCAGGAGGTGAAGTCCACCTGTGATGAGAAACAAGTCATTAGTGGGATGAAAGTGAAGTTAATATGCTTCAAGGCACATGAAAGAGCAGTCAAGATAATTTGAAAGAGAATCAGAATGAGGTAAAAAAAGAGAAGAAAAGAAAGTTGGGTAAATGTGTCATCTTCCAGCCAAAACATTTAACATATTCATCTTGAGTTGCATCAGACAGAGAAGTTGGATTCACTTCTTATCCCAAAGTGTTATAAATATTTAAAGGAACTCAGTGCACCATTGTAATGCGAGACAAAGGCGTTCTTTTCCACTGACAACAAAGACATCCACTGACAAGCCACAGGCTACAGAGCTACAAAGACACACAATGTACATCTCCATCTACCTTGGTTTGGAAGCAGAAGATTGTGACAGCTATACAAACTAATGCTGTTATTCCCATGGCGAGCAACACTGCTTTTGTTTCATAATAGCTGTAAAAGATACATAGAGTGATTAAAACAAAAACATAAATGATCATAGGGTGTAATACATCTTCATCAAAATGTACTATATTTGTGTATTGTGGTGTATTGTCTAAGTTGGAGCCAAAAACACACCTCGAAATTGTTCCAGACATGTAAGACAAGGCGACAGTCTGCAAGATAAAACATGAAAACAATAAGGGTTTGAACCTTTTTAATTTTTAATTTTTTTAATCTTTATTACTGGATGTCTTTGTTTTCTTTTTATTATTCCTTACAATATGTTCTCAGTTTGGCCATATGGATCTAGTGGATCATACCCAATATTGGCTACTGACCCATGCAGTACTCTAACGGAAAGAATACTTACAAATACTCCTAGCAGCACAAGATTCCATGGGAAACGCCTCCTGAACACAAATTACAAATTGTGATGAGTATTTTAAAACGTATACAAACAGAAGTATCATTACTGGTTATGAATATTTACATAAGACATAACATTATCAATAGTAAAACTTTTCTAATTTATTCAGAAAGGCCAGGGCCATGCTTACCTCGGCTCTTTGCAGCAGACAAGAATGCAGTAAACCACAAAATAAACCACACTATGGAAAGATAAATCACAATGATTGTTACTGTTTATAACAGCATGCCATGAGAATAATAGCACTAAGAATATTGTGGATTCTGTCTGTTTTTTTGTTTTTTAATCTAATTGCACTTAAAATATGTTTTTGTTTTGTTCCTAGTGTGCAACTCACAAAGATGCCCAGTAGATGCCAGGGTATCTGATGACAAACAGCTTCACTGGTTCACTATGAAAGCACAGACAAAAGGGATCACTTGGAGTAAACTGTTCCTCACCCTCCATCAGATACATTAAGCTATGGAATATTAGACTGGGATGAACAGGGACACTTACACAAATGTAAAGACAGCAACAACTGAAAAGGTGACGGCAAGCTGTGCTGTTAAAATTAAGTAAACCTGCCCACAAAAACAAAACCAAGCAGTTCTGGTGAGCACACAAGTATACATTTCAGTGGCTGTACAGGATTGTCATTGGCATGTTAAACAACAAAAAGACACACAGTAAAAGTCTGTGTGACCAATGATGAAAATCCTTACCTTTCGAATGAAGGCATGCCGAACAGATGTGCTTTCCCACTGGGTGCTCAAAAAGTCTTCCATGACTCCTGCACAATTGGGAATAGCGAAGTGATAATTAAAACTTATTGCACTTGGAAGCTAATCTAAATATAATACAAGTCTTGTATAATTTCCTCAGAACCTTGGTTGGATGCAGGCACTCCAGCAGACAAAGTGGGTATTGTTGTGGGCATCCCAGATGGAGAGAAGCCAGGGGCTGCCCACATCCCAGCATGCGGATAGACACTCTCTCGGCCCCAGTAGTCAGGCGAGCCGGCGCACATGCCCGGACTGGGGCTGTAAGATGGAGGTGGTGGAAGAGGGAAGCCATGTTGTGGCTGGCGAGGGTAGTTTTCATACTTAGGATGGTGCAGTGCATCCTCGTAGGGTGGAGGATTATCAGTTTTAGACATCATGATCTTACCTTAAAGAGAGGACAAGTGGTGATGAGCTACATTAGACTTAAACTATACATGTGATGTACTGACATGACACACATTGACAATGTAACACATATGAAAGGTAAACATACTCAGAACATCCAATTCACTACTCATGTCTGGTTAGTATGGTATACACAGTTATCCAATTACTAAATAAAATGTGGTTGTGCAAAAACTACAATTAAAACCACCTTGTAATAAAGACAACAATCCAAATTTCTATATTAGTTATCTGCTGGAAAAAGCTATGTCTGTGCACAAATGAATACACCATAAAAAAAAAACCTAGTCTAGAAATGTCAGAACAATGACAGAAATAAGAACATTACCAAAAACAAAGAAAGAAATTGTACTCACCCGGTGGCTTTAGCCTGAGATGGGAGCACTGTTGATCCCTTCTGTCCTCTCTCTTTGGAGGTTTTGCAGACTTACACCACAGGAGGATGTCATCCTTGTAATAGGATATGTTCACTGAAACTTACACTGGTACTGTCTCAGAAAACATGTAGGCTACTCTGGTTGCTAAGGGCAGGCGCCTATTTAAAATTATAAAAAAAAAAATACAATTGAAAAACAAACCCAACAGACTGTTGTGTCACACATTTAGTTAGATGTTAGGTGCTACTTCCAACATTGAGTTGATTTTATTTTTTTAAGCAGTCATTCTGAGAATATTTAATTTTCTAAGGCCTATTAAATCTCCCTCTAAATTGGCCCAAATGTTATTATTATACAGCCTATATTGTCTCACTTTTAGCTATAGCTATAGCCTAATGTCAATCAATGTCAAAGGACAGTTAGACGTCGCTAAATTATTTAGATTATTATTATTTATTTAGAATTCTCCATTGAAACTCGGCTTTATTCCATTTTGACCATGACGCCATATGTATAATTCATAAATTAAGGTGGAATTAAGTCGTAGGCCTACATGACACATAGATAAATCAGGGTACAACTTATGAATTTGTTTTTGCGGTGTAATTAACTTTGAATGGGAATAATTTGACCTTAAAATAATGTATAAACTTAAAATGAAGTTAAGTTTGAGTAATTTTATTGACACAAAATTTAAGTTTACATTTCTGGAAAAAACTGGCAACTTTTTTTTTTACACACAGACGTTTCTTGTTTATAACATTTATACACGTTTCTTGTGTGTGTGTGTGTGTGTGTGTGTGTGTGTGTGTGTGTGTGTGTGTGTGTGTATAAACAAGAACCAACCATAAATTAGCGTCCCTAGTAGGACATACATACTTTTAGTGTATGTATGTGTATATATATATATATATATGTATATATATATATATATATATATATATATATATATATATATATATATATATATACATACACTAAAAGTTTGGGGTCACTTAGAAATTTCCATTCTACTCCATTCCACACAGAATACCAGCTGAGATCAGTTGCATTGTTTTTTTAACCAGGGCAGCAGTTTTCAGATTACATTATGTGCTTACATAATTGCAAAAGGGTTCTCCAATGTTGTAGACAGAAGTGGCTGAGGAAACGCTTGAAATCCATGCTTTTTGGTCTAAACGTCATACCCAAATTAAAAGTGGTAGGCCTACAGCTCCCATATACTTTGACACTCTGGGGTGTGCCTGATATCATTGGAAAAGTAACACTGCTGTTAGAAGTGTCAGGGTGATTCTAGGCCTTACTGACACAGAGTTACAGAGGCTAGAATGGAGTTTTTTTTATTTCCATCCAAGTCATACATCTGTAAAATGATTAGAATACACTGCTGTAAACACATCTGGTGAGATACAGACAACACAAGGTCATAGCCACATGTATCAGCTTACTAGAGAAAGAATCCAGAAGCCAAAAGACTCAAGAATGGATTTTATATGAATTTATTTCTATAGATATGTCTGTGTGTTTTTTTATTTCCATTTGAAAAATGCAAAGAAAAAAGCCAAACAAATACAAAATACATCACTTCTCAAATACACACCCACATCAATCACCTTTCCAATGATACCAGGCACACCCCAGAGTGTCAAAGTATATGGGAGCTGTACCACTTTTAATTTGGGTATGATGTTTAGACCAAAAAGCATGGATTTCAAGCGTTTCTTCAGCCACTTCGAGAACAGTTGAGAACCCTTTTGCAATTATGTAAGCACATAATGTAATCTGAAAACTGCTGCCCTGGTTAAAAAAACAATGCAACTGATCTCAGCTGGTATTGTGTCTGTAATGGAGTGGAATGGACATTTCTAAGTGACCCCAAACTTTTGACCGGTCGTGTGCTCATAATAGATAGATAGATATATACCTCGCTTCCGGGGTTGTTACGTCATTACGTTCCGCTGCAGAGGCTATGGCGCTTCCTGAGTCGATGATAACGCTGGTTGTCACCGCATCTTTCTTCTGTTTCTTCTGTTTATGTGTTCGCTACAGACGCAAAGTGCTCTGGAGAAAATTGTTGAGCAAAATAATGGCCCGCACGGAGAAGCCGTTGTTCCGAATCGCGTGAGTATATGACCTTCCTTAATCAAACAAGATAGTGTTGTCATAGCGGTGATTCTCGATAGCGGAACAACATCTATCCATTCGTATTAAGAGAGGCCGTCCCACCAAACTGTGTTCAAATATCTTCCAATTTGAAGTTGCTTTGCTAGTCGACAAAAGTACTATCCCTGACATTTTGGTCTAAAGCCTTTCTTAAAACGATAACAGTCACTGTTTTATTCGACATACACATACGAGCCATAAACGTATATTTTGACGACCAGTTTATTTTACGAGACGTTGTTGTTAATAATGGCATGATGCCATTAACCAACTAAATGTATAATAAAATTATCTCATAATTAGTGCTGCTTTGTGGAACACATTATCCGAATCGAAAAAAAGCTTTGATCTGTCGTGGTATTTTAACCAATGTAGTAGCTGATTAGCACTTTGGCCATGCTAAATTTGCAGATGTTTCACTTGAGGAGGCGTGACCCCCTTTGGAAGATGGTGACTACATGGTGGGGTTAACATTATCAACCTCTGCTACCACACATAATGTTTCCTAGCCTTTTGAATTGTTTCCCAGGTACACACTCTACACGAGGACCAGACTTGGCTACATGTTCTACAAGAGACAAATGAGAAAGGCGAGAGAAAATTTCCCTGCTGGACATTCCACAGCTCAGGCCATGGAGTTCAATGGTATGGGTTTTACCATTGTTCATACAGTGTTGCTCAATTGCTCCTCTGTTATTGTGGGGTGATGCTGAGTGCCATCCATACAAACCGAGTCCCTGTTGGTTGGGTCAAACATAGTGCATATGTTCTACAGAAGTAATGTTTGTATTGTTATTACCATCATTGCAAAGGTGCTATCATCTCAAGACATACTATTCCATTACCTTTAATACTACATGTCTACTTATACCACTCTGAATGGAAAAAGTGCAATATTTTCCTGAGTCATTCATTTTATAATTCTTTGTCTGCCCACAGGTATTAAAATAATTCCCATCCCGGTACTGTCTGACAACTACAGCTATCTTGTAATTGACACAGCCTCCAGTGTTGCAGTTGTTGTAGACCCTGCAGACCCTCAAACAGTTCAGGTGAATGCCTCTATTGTCAGTTGTGTGTGTGTGTGTGTGTGTGTGTGTGTTGTGTCTAGATATCTTTTCGTTTTGATATTTTTTGTTCAGCTCTATGTTATTATGCGGATAATGTGCAATTAGCCCTCTTTGTTGCAAGAGGGGATAGCTTGACTTGGCTTGTTCAACAACACATTGCTGCAGAAAAAGTTGAGACACGCCAAATATTTGCCAGATCTCTTTGCACCACATAAACATAAATGGTTGCTTTGACTCTATTTCAGTAACATTTTTTAGGTGTCCCACGCCGCTAAAGTGCTGTCAATGGTTGGATATCAATTTTACCTGAAATAGACCAAATATAAACTAATATCAATATGTGAGACAATATAGGATGATGAGATATGGCATGGTCCCATGGATGCTCTATCAATTCAGTTATATTTCAAAGCGTCAGCGTCAGGGGAAATGCCAAAAATGGCTGACAAAAGGTTAGGGGGGATAGTGTGACCATAGGCTCTGCTCATGGTGTCAAAAATGTTCATCCAGGAATTTGTTAATTTAGGGCAAGACCAAAACATGAGTATGGTTGGCAGGAGACTGGTTTGGAAAGTGGGGGAATCTCAATGCGCTTTTGAATAAAATGCTGCTGAAGTGTTGTTTTATATGGAGATTGATAGTTGTAACAGCACTTGTACATTTTCAGGAAGTTCTCAGGGAAGAGGGAGTGACTTTAGAAGCAATACTCTGTACACACAAGCATTGGTGAGTTTTTTAGTTTTTATACATGTATATTATTTTGATGTGTGGTTTGTTATTACATTTTTATGTATAAAAAAAACATGAAGAGATGGGGCTAAATATACCAAGTATGACAGATTATAAAAACTACTGTGTGAAGTGAATATAGTTAAACATGGTGTTCTCATGCACACAATTGCTTGTTTTCCTATTTTAACATGTGTTGTACCTAATCTAAGAGAAACACCCACAGTAATGTGAATACATTTTGAAAAATACATTTATACTTCAGATATTCTTTCCAGACTTAAACTCAAATGAAGAGTATGTGGTTGAAAATGCTGAGGCCAAAACAAGTGCACAATTTTCTAATGTGTCCACAATACTTGCAAGCCTCTACTTTCTGTTGCATTTACAGGGATCACAGCGGGGGAAACAAAGGGTTGAAAAGACTTCACAGCTCATGCAGAGTTTATGGAAACGCAGCTGATAACATTCCTGGCCTCACGCAGTAAGTCACTGCTCGCACAGTATAGCACACTGCTTCCCACAGAATCAGTCTGACTGTACTGAGTCCTGTCTAGTTCCCTCTGTCAGCAATAGTAGCAGCTGACTGCACGGTACATTATCATGGTATGATAAACTGTTCCAATATGCCTCGGTGGGACTATGTCCTAAGAACGGGGCCATCCTAAGCTAGACATCATCCAAACCACTGGACTAACGTCTATTTTCCAAAATGTTGACGATCGACATTACAACTTAAAACAGACAACTAGTTGTTGCCCCATTTGTTTAGATTGGAAAGTACATTTTAAGATCAACATCATTTTAAAGAAGGGGTATCTTTTAGGGATACTGCACACATACAGTCATGTGAACAAATTAGGACACCCATGCTAAAGTTGACTAAAAAGAGGAATAAAAAAATCATCTTTAGGAAATTGATCTTAAAGCCTTAATTAAAAAAATGAGGAAAAATCCAACCTTTAAGGACACCAATTTTCTTTGTGAATGAATAATGTATCGTAAATAAATAAATGTTCTTCCTTAAAATACAGGGGGCATAAGTCAGTACACCCCTATGTTAAATTCCCATAGAGGCAGGCAGATATTTATTTTTAAAGGCCAGTTATTTCATGGATCCAGGATACTATGCATCCTGATAAAGTTCCCTTGGCCTTTGGAATTAAAATAGCCCCACATCGTCACATACCCTTCACCATACCTAGAGATTGGCATGGTTTTATTTCAGTTAGCCTAATAGCTGGTTTGATTTGCATTGAGAGATGCTTTTATGGAAAGTACCCCATGCCAATCTCTAGGTATGGTGAAGGGTATGTGATGATGTGGGGCTATTTTAATTATTAATTAATTATTCCTCTTTTTAGTCAACTTTAGCATGGGTGTCCTAATTTTTTCACATGACTGTATATCAAAATACATTTTTTTAAGATCTATTTTTGTTCAGAATAAATCAGTTAGCTCCAAGTTCAGCCATTTACTTCCCAATGCCCCTTTCTGCGTATTAGGTAACCTGCTGTCATAAAAACTCTACATCTTACATTTTCCTTTTTTTGTGTACCCAGCCCTCTCTCACACAAGGACTCAGTCACAGTTGGCTGTATGCACTTTAAGGCCCTCTTCACTCCTGGACACACAGTGGGCCACATGATCTACCTCCTGGATGGCCAGGCGGTCGACGCCCCCTCCAGCCTCTTCTCTGGTGACCTGGTGTTCCTTTCAGGTTGTGGTGAGTTACAACAGAACGGGTGCTATAGAAATGATCATATAGGACTGACATGTGGTTCAAAGCAACTATTGCTTAAACAAAGAAGACACAGAAAATACACAACAACCGAGACCTCTGTGATGTGTCATGTGAAGTCATTCTAGACATAACGTTGGTCGTTGTACCCCCTAAGCCTGCATTCACACTGCCTGCGTAAGCCATCAGACTGCGGCAAAAACGCAGGTCTGCCCATTCATTTTGAATGGGGGTAGTGCGTTTAGGCTGCGGCGGGGGGTGCTAATGTGCCTTTTCTTTTACTTCTCATGTACAATATGAAGTAATAACTTCCATGACCTCTGAATCAGAAATGGGTTGTATTTCTTAGCAATTGACCACTTTAATGTATTTTAATTTAATATTTCACAATTTATTTTTACCTTCTAGAACTTGCAGATAAATAAACCTGTTCTTGTTGTTTTCAGGGAGGGTGTTTGAAGGCAATGCCACAACAATGCTGTCCTCTCTGGACACAGTCGCCTCCCTAAGTGATGATACTTTATTATGGCCTGGTAGGAAAACCTTCACAGTTTTTAGAGTCAAACAATGTGTGTCAGTGTTGTGTGATGTTGATGTGGTGGTGGTATGAATGTGTTGCTGCGGCTTGATTTCTGTACTTTGATAAACATACTGCAGCACAAAGTCTTATAAGAGGCGACTTCTATAGATTGTACGCCTTTTAAGTGAGGTTATGCGTGTGAACATGCTTTCTTATTTTTGTGCCCACTGGCTATCCATCAGGTCATGAGTATGCAGAGGACAACCTACTGTTTGCTGCTGAGGTTGAGCCTCGCAACGCTGCCAGGGAAAGCAAATCTCAGTGGGTGCTGCAGCAGCGAGGCCAGAAGCTGTGCACGGTGAGAAATTGTATATCTCCATTGTTATGCCTCTGTAGCACGCCATTCCAGAGAGGATTCATGTTGTCCAGCACCTGGGAAGAAGGGTTTATCATCTGCCTACAGTGAATGCGTTGTCGGTGCCCGAGCGCTCCTCTTCCAGGCTCTCACAGTCGAGTCTCATCTGTGATACAGTCTGCAGCAGAGCAAAGGTTCACTGTTGAGTGAAGTGCCTATCCAGAATTTAGATGAGTTTTTATCTGCCATCTATACAACATGGCACTAGAGCCAGTTTCACACATTTGCAACAATAGGCCTTTTTTACAACATATATTTTGACTAGTCATAGCAGGAAAAGCACAGGTGTTACTGATAACATTAACAATAGCTGTGTTCTATTCTACTACTCTGTTCTAAGTGTCCCAGTAAGCCGTGACAGTGTGACACTCATGGATATATATGTTTTATATCCATGGTAACAGTGAGCCAGCATGCACAGTACCTGGACACTGAAACAGAAGCAGCTAAATGGAAGTCAGCCATTATTAGTTTTATTATTTACACCTGTGCTTTCCCCCCGCAGTGACATTTAACGTTTAAGCAAATTATCAACTATAGTGGTTTATCTGGCTTGCTGTGATACTACCTCAGCTAGTTTTTTTGACAGTGCTTCTTTTGCTGGATATCCATTAGCTATGTATTTTAATTTGTTATGTGGTGGCGAAAGAGAGCTTTACATTAAACAATACAATAGCAGAAATTCACATTGACACTTGAACTCGTTGTTTTAGCTGCTTTTAAATTCTGTGGTCCAGGGGTTTGACGTCTGGATTGGCAATCACTGTGGATTATGCCCAATTAAATGCATGAAACTAGCTAAAAGGGGATTTATTGTTGACGATGAGACGTTTTGCAGCGTTTCAATTGGGACAGAGATGCAGAAGTTCAAAGCCGTGCCGGTTTAAGTTGGCAATCACTTGTTACCCACAATTCTGTTCCGCAAATGAAGGGCATGTGTATCACTGTGACTGCTAGAGTTAGACTGTTTACATCAACTTTGAGGAGGGCTGGGTTTTGACGTGCTCTTCATTTTCAGTGTCCCTCCACTGTCGGAGAAGAGAGGCAGTACAATCCTTTCCTGCGCAGCCACTCTGCGGAGCTCCATCTGGCCCTGGGTGTCGAGCAGTTCCAGGATGAAGACTGGACCCAGTTCAGGGCTCGGGTGCTGGAGGAGCTGCGAAAACGCAAAGACCTCTTTAACAGGAGATAGTACTGGAAACACTTAGGCCAGCTAAACACTGGAAAACAGAGGAGCAAGCTCACCTGTACTGGACAGTGGTACATTGTAAGCTAAAGATGAGCAGAGCTCTTAGGTACAAAATGAAAGTCTGTTCAAAGAAACAAAAGGGTATTAAGTAATTTTTGACCATTAGGAACATAGTGGCAACTTCATTATTACATGATACTGATCAATAAGCCTATTACCTCTCCACATACTGTAGAGTATATCATGCTAATTTTAATAATAAATGATTGCCTCTTTAACTTAAAGACATAAACAATAACATAGATCTGCATGTGTAACTTTCTGTTATTTTAGGTACAAGCTAATTTCTGATCCTGGTGTGTGAAAC
Organism: Sander vitreus; assembly: GCF_031162955.1. NCBI lineage: Eukaryota > Metazoa > Chordata > Actinopteri > Perciformes > Percidae > Sander > Sander vitreus. Next base: position 10,160,116 of record NC_135865.1, read on the forward strand.
AGAACAGGTCTGCATACTACATGGGTTAATTTAGCATGTTAGGTACTGTATTTTTATTGCATAGTCTGGTTCATTGTTAAGGTAAGTAATGCATTGTTTTAAAAACCTGACTTGAAAATCTTTGGTATGCTGGATTTACTTTTACAGTGTTGCTGAAGAGGAATTAACTTCTCCATGGAAGTTGTGATTTTTGGACTTGAGTAATTGATTGTAAATATTTGATTTTGTTATATTCTTTTCAACAACATATTGGTACGATAATTTAACAAATCTCAAACACTCTTCGCTGTCCGTACTTTGTGTTAGCACAATGTATGGGGGAAAGTCTGTACACTAAGCCTTTCATGTGGATTTTTATTTGCTGAATCTAAGAGCCAATCAAGTATTGATAAAGATATTAAGTAAAAGATATTCTGCTTACATTAGTTCTTTACGATGCACGTGGTTGGGCCCTGTTTTGCTTTTTCTCACCAAGTTTAATTTTGTAATTCACGTTATCATTTTTTGATTAACCGGGACCCACAGGTATTGGAGGTGGAACACAACATTTGTTCTACTATTTTTCAAGTGTTAGTAGTTGCACGGCGTGAACGTGAACAGCAACACGTGTGAAGGATTAGACTGGTAGCGCATCGCCATGTATGAAACGTGACTGAATTGCTGTTGAAGGGATGATGGAAATAATTTAACGACGTACAGGGTGATGTTGAATCAAGCAATCTGAATGCATACACTATGTTTCGCAATCACGTTTTACTTTTGTTTAAAATGTGTAATATTTAAGTAAGATGGTGATGGAAATATTTCAATTTTTTTTTTTTCTAATATGAGAATACAATGTGACATTGACTGCAGTACTCTTTAAAATTTCAGAAAGAATGTTTTATAGCCAATTTGAAAACTTTGGAAACCAAAATTGTGTATTTTTGTAATATATTGAAGAATTTATTATACTGTGACAATACAAAGGATGCACATTATTTCAGTATAATAAAAAAAAATATTCTTCCCACGCACATATGAATAGTTTTTTGTGTATGTGTTCATGCAAAGGAAATGTAATGCAGATAGAGATGGGCCAGAATGCAAAGGAATAAACCTTTTAAACTGCTGAGGAGCTATGAACACTCTTCAGATGCCTCCATTGCTCCTGCAGTAGGGCTTGTATCAGAGCACCTTGTCCCCTGGTGGTTGTTGACTAAAATCTTATTCTGTTTGTTTGATGCAGATTCCCGTCTTATTTGCATCTGTTTGAGTTATGAATACCACCACATGGGAGACATGTTTTGTGATGTTTTACTTCAGGTTACGTTTTAATGAGGAAATGTGAAAGTAAACTTTCATTCGTTAGAGCTGTGTGTGTTGTATTTATAAGTGTTCAAAACTGACAGCTGAGTTATTTTTCCAACTGCTAGAACTTCACTAAACTCAAATAAGAGAGTAACCTACTTTATGAACATGCAAAAGATTCTCTACAAGACAAGAAAAAGGTGAACTGAACTTTGTGTTGACATAGCAGTGTAATAAAACAGAACAAGCAGTGGGATTACAAACCAATTTGTTGTGTCTTGGGTCCACCTCAGGTGCTAGATTTTAAGTCTTCTGTATAAATCAGAGGAGAATGTTTTTTCCAACATTATGATGCTTCCATTCCATTTAACTGCAATCGGAGCAATCGTTAATGTCAGTAACACCTGTACTTATGTCATTACGAGTCAAAACGGCTGCTGTGAAAAAGGCCTATTACAGATGCACTTCTTTTTTTTTTTTTTAAATCAACAATATCGTGATCATAAATAACTGTACAAAGGATAGGACAAACATAATTTGACAACTCAGCTCAAACCTATTAATGGCAATTTCAATAAGGGATTGTTTTATGTTTTGTTGTAATCTTAGATAAAAAAAAGAAAGCAAAATATAATAGTTTCAGTAATCAAGTTATCACACCTCCAATACGTGTTCAGAGCCTTTTTCCCAGGACCACATTCAGTAGCTATAAACAAGACCATGGTAATCCTAATATCATTGGTCTTTTTATATGTTAAGCATAAGCAATCTGATTGGTTGTTCCATAAGGTTTTAAAAACAAAAGGGGAACTTTTAAAATTACCTTTTAAAAACCGATAAATTCATTCAGCTTTTTGTTTTGTGTTATTAATTCACCTGGATAGTTCTCATGGTGGTTTCGTCTGATAGTTAAGTCTCCTTTTTAGACTATACATTTATTTTGCATTGATATTTTCATTTGGGATGCCTTTGCTGACTATTTTATTGATCGTACAATACAGATTGATACAGCATATCCCTTAAATCAGGGATCTTCAAAAGGGGGTCCAGGACCCCTAGGGGCTCCCCGGAGTCAAGGCAGGGGGGCCTCCAAATTATTGTTCATTTTTGAAAGTTTTTTTCAAAAATTAAAAAGTCTTGACATGAATTCAAAATAATATTAGCAAATATAAATCCCCACTGCTTACTGGCCTATAGGTAAGGTTAGGTAGTAACTAAGGCCATCCACAGATACACTCTAAGGATTCACTGTGCCACATGTATGTTTTAATATTAAAAGATGATTTATAAAATCACACAACTATTAGGCTATTTTTAATAGCTTAATATTCTATGCAGTAAAAGGTAGGCCTATGTATAAAGGCTTTGGGCTGCCCTACACTTTATTGTAGGCCCAGTTTAATATGCAACTTCATTTTATACAATATATGTAGTAGGGGGTGCCTGATCCATCTGTCTTTCAGTTAAGGGGTCCCATTCTTAAAAAACGTTGAAGACCCCTGCCTTAACACCCACTGCGATGCGTGTTCTTGTATCATGTCAGAGCCACGTCCTTATAATCTCCTCCACTCCGTTTCACTAGCTGCACTCCGCTCCGTGTTTTTATTCTGATCTGGTCTACGTCACAAGTAGGAAGTGGATACGGAAATACTTAACAAACAGCTACAGGTGTAGTATTCAAGGCGGACCTGCCCGTCACAAATCACAGCTTTTCGGTCAAGATGTTGAAGGCGGTTATTTTAATTGGAGGCCCCCAGAAAGGTGAGAATAAAGTGTATCCTTGTCATGTTTTCAGAGTCAGATGTGCTTGGTTAAAGAGGAGGTAGGTTGCTAACGCTAACAACACTTCTAAAGACCCGCTGAACTTGTTTATAAAACTGACGTGGCATAATGAGGGGACACCACACAAACAAATGAAAACAAGAACATTTAAGACTTAATTGTATGATCATAACACTAACTGACAACTTGTAAATAACAGGTAGTGTTAACAGTTCTATAACTGTTTTTAACCTGCCTATATTGGCTCATTTAATTACCTATTAGACCCAATTTCGCTCGTATCAAGTAAACGTATCTCGATTGAAAAAAAATAGATGTTTTAAGGCGCTTGTACATTAACTACAGGAATAAGTTTAGTAATACGTTTAATCTTCGCGTGAGGACACACTAGCAGTCGGCATCTAGCAGTCCACGATGCAGTTCATAAATATGATCACTTAGGCTATATGCTTAATGTACATTAAGCATAGCCCTAGCCCTTTGTTGAACAATTGCTTATAATTGAATAATTATTGCAATACCAAATTTCTGAAATGACTTTTCTTTTTATATAAGAGATCACCTATAATGTAGGGGTGTGTTTAGTGTTGGTGCACACTAAAAACATCAGGAAAAAGTGATCTGCATTGTAATCTGGTTTGCATGTAATCACTGACATTGCTTTGCAGGCACAAGGTTCAGACCGCTGTCATTTGAAGTACCCAAACCCTTGTTTCCAGTAGCTGGTGTGCCCATGCTGCAGCATCACATCGAAGCATGTGCCAAGGTGAGTGTCGCTGCAATACTATCATTTTGCAGCCGAGTATTAGAAAATGTAGTATACAGTGTAGGGCAATTGTGGAAGCTGAAATAGATTGTTTAAAGGTAACATCAAGTTACATTTAAGTTTAATTAGTCTGTACTAGCCTAACTTGGTGTTAAAATAGTTAAGAGCATGTCGGCCCAGTTTGCTGGTTGGTGTTCATAATTTCTTTCCCTGTGTGTTGTGGTGCAGACAATAGCCCTTCATGAAATCAGTCCAATAATGAACATCTTTTGTGTTACAAGGTACCAAATATGAAGGAGATTTTGCTCATCGGCTTTTATCAGCCAAATGAAGAACTGACCAGATTCCTGTTTAATGCACAGCAGGAGTTCAAAATTTCCATCAGGTAAACAGCAGAGCTCATAGCTACCTCACTAAACAACTACAGACATACTATAATGACATTTTCACAGTACAAGAACGTCTTTCTTTTCTTAATTACACATAATTCAGTAAAGAATAGACACTAGTTGTAAAATTGGTTCTATTTCTTAGATGCCCAGAACTGTGATCATATTTGAAAACCTTTCTTTGTTGAACGTGTTATTCACAGAAATACTTAATATATTGCTACATCTTTTTAAGTTAATGTTAAGTGGTGGTACTTTTCCTGCTGTGGTGCACTGCCACTGCTGACTGACTGCAGGTATGCTGTTCTTCCTGACTCTGCACCACAGGTATTTGCAGGAGTATGCAGCCCTGGGCACCGGAGGGGGCATCTATCACTTCAGAGATCAGATTGTGTCCGGCAGTCCAGAGGCTTTCTTTGTTCTGAATGCTGATGTTTGCTCAGCGTTTCCTCTTGCAGAGATGCTCAGCTTCCAGAAGGAACACGGAGAACCAAACAGCTTTGTTATCCTTGGGACAACGGTGAGATGTCACTATTGATGGTTGTTACTTTCTTTAATAGAACTTGTAAAAGGTAGTCAAAGTAAAACTCCAAGAAGTTTATTGTGTTTAGCGTTCAATATCCTAATCGCAGGGGGGAGGCAATATTTGTTAAAGGCAACATATGTGTCAAACCATTCTGAATTTAGTATTGTGGTGCTCCAGAAACGTCCCAGCCTACAAATCGTATCCTACAGACTAAAGAATTTTTTTTTGTTTGGTACAGATCCTCGCATAAATCACACTATAATCATTTGCATTTTTTAAATTGTAATATTTTTTCAATGAAAATGAGAATAATGATACAAAAAATTATCATTCCTTCCAATATCGCGAATCATATCGCACTCGCATCAGTGACATCAGTCACAATAATGGCAATTATATATTTTCTCTCATATCTTGTAGCCCTATTGCTGAATATAATGAAATATCAGGTCTCAGTTCTTTGATGTCAAAATTTGATGCATCTTAAACTGTACTGCCATTTTTCTCTTATCAGGCAAACCGAAAGCAATCCATGAATTACGGCTGTATTGTTGAAAACGAGGAAACAAATGAGGTATTTCACTTTTCCTATCTAATTTCCCTAAATAGTCACAAATTACTATTTCACCTTGAAATAAAAGCTGCTGTTTTTTTATCCAGGTCTTGCATTATGTGGAAAAGCCAAGCACATTTGTGAGCGATATCATAAACTGCGGAATATACCTCTTTAAACCAGACATCTTCCAGCATATCGGTGCCGTCTTCCAGAAGAACCAACAGGACATGTTGCTGTGAGTTGAAGCTCTTTCTCACGGGAATGCATGTGAATACCATTTATTCCATTTCTTTGGTTCTCTTCATTTGTCCTTTTTCCTTCCCTTCTCCTCCCTGCCATGTTTTCTGTTTGCTCGCACAATCATCAGAAATCCATACGATGGGTAAGTCGGTACATTTAGGCTGCACGGTGTAGTTATAGAGCACTTAGTGTATGGTGTGAGCTGTAGAAAGATAACCCATGATATGGCTGCGATTGCTCAGGCTGCTTTGTGAATGTTGCCTGTGCCCTTTTTCGACAAATTATGCACCTTCTGTGTTGCAAAAAGCTTTTTTATATTTATTTATTTATGCATTTATTTATTTATTCCGCTAATGGCAAATGTTGTCCTTGAAACGGGCACTACAGGGTCTTTGTCAGAGATTAAATGAATCGTTTAACATTTTGACAAACATGCTTATTTACCATGGAGGATATATTCATTCATAATTCAAATTGAAAGTCCAAAGACAAAACGAAGCAAAATCAAATTTAAAACTATTATTATTTTACTACTAGGAAAAATCATGCCATAATTGAATTTAAAAAAGGAAACTGAAAAAGCAAAGTTGAAATGTAAAATGATAATTTGAAAATGTAAAGTGCAATGTAAAAAGTCAAATTTAAAATGCAAAGCTTAAATATAAATGCTTAAACTGAAATCTTTGAAATCTTTTATTGATTGAAAATCGCAATGGAAATAAGAAAAGAGAAACATCAAATTTGAAACTCAAAATGTGAAATGGAAATACTTAAATTTAAATCTCAAATAGAAAAAAAAGAAATTTTATTTTAGCCTTTGCACTTTATAATTTTCAATTTGAAAGTTTAGCTTTTGAATTTTACATTTGGCAATTGCCCTTTGGCATTTTAAGATTCACCTTTTCCATTTCGATTTAACATTTGGTTTTTCCATTTGGACTTGACAGATGTCGAAAGTGTATGTAAATGAGGAGGCGTGGCCTAAGGGCTGGTGGGAGGGTCTGAAACTAAAGGGGTGCAGAGGCACCTTATGGACAGCAGGGGGAGCTGACTGCTGGGTAACCCATTGGCCCTCATTTATCAACCTAACGTAGAAACCAGCGCAGATATGAGCGCAGAAATCCTCTTATGACAGGCTTCACGTGTGATTCATGAAACATTAGTATCACACCAATCAGAGCGTAAGAATGGTCGTACATTGATAAATGCAGCGGCTGGAAACGGTCGTAATTTAAATATCACGTCCCTATATAGTCTCGGTTTTGAGGCCTCGCCCCTACAATTTACGACATGGAGATACGTAATCTGGCTACGAAGCGGAACTTTTCAGAGGTGGAAATTGAAACCCTGATATCTCAGGTTCATTTGCACTTACGTTTGTAGATTTGGCAGCCTGAAAGCTGTTATTAAAGGCTGTAGAAAGAATGGGGAATGGAAAGAGATCACTGATGCAGTCAACAGTGTTGCCGTGGTAAATCAGACTCCAGCTGAAGTTTATTTAATTTATACATCCTTGACATATGTATGCTATAGTCCCCATAGTAATATACAGGCTTATATTGCAATCTCTTAGGCCTATATGGTTTACCTATATTTAAATAAACAATCAGTAGCTGAGTTTATGCAGTGTCTTTTATTTTATTTTACTTTTACTGTTTTTTTAATGAGTCAGAGCCAGGCAACAGCTGTGAGGGAGAGCGCGTGTCCTCCGCCCCCCGTGCTGGACCACGACTCCGACCCTGTCTCCTGACAGCAAAGGGGCTGGAAAAACAAGCCGAAATATGTCGGTCAATGGCAGAAATAACTCGTTCACTTGTGGCCATTAACGACACTTTAAAAGAGAAACAAAAACCTGAAGAATAAATAAAAATGTTGTGCATCGTCATGTTTCCTGTATTGAGTAGGCTATCATTGCCAAACATAACACTATACCTTTTTAAAAGCGAGGAATAATATCCTGTCTCATTCGTATAGCCCCAGTTGGGGCTGTGCTGGACACTGCCCTCTGGGTATCAGGTCATCTGGCTCCAGAACCCCACAGGCTAAAACAATGTTGCAGAATTTTTCTGTTGTGTATAGTAGGATTCCCCCGCTGATGCAAGACCATGAGCCATCTGCCCTTAATCAAGCCGATGGAGCGCTCCATCGTGGCCCGTGCGCGTACGTGTGCACTGTTGTACCGGCGAATAGAGGTCTTTTAAAAGAGCCAGATCTGCCATTGCTGATAAGTGATCAACTGATGACTTCTCCTTCTCCTGTTAAACTTTTTATATGCTGCACCCCAAGTCCACACTGACTCGAAAACTTGCGTACACGAGTTCAGACCAGACGTGAGATTTTATTGCAGCCTACGCTCACGTTCAAATTGATAAATCCCTTGCTTTGCATAGGAATCGGCGTACGCCCGTCCTACGCCTGTTTTTGGTCGTACACACTTTTCATAAATGAGGGCCACTGAGTTGAGGAGCATCTTGCTGCAGCCCATGGGAAGGCGGGGTTTGACATCAAGCCAGCCTGGTAGCGAAAGCTGATATAGCCTCTTGTTTCACATTAGATGATAGAAACTGATGATGTAGCCTAAACACAAACATTTCATGCAACAACAGTGAAGTTTTCATGTAGTTACTGTAATTGGGCCCGTGTACTTTTTCGTTCATTTGATTTCCGATTTTGAAACGATATCCCGATTGATATCAGATATCCAAATTTGAAAAATGGTTGATTTTAAACCTTGTAATATTGATGACAATGTGTTTAAATGGAAAATGAGCCATATTTCAGGAAATAAACTTGTCCATGATTCTGTTGAGAGACTTCCAGCTGACAGCAGGGTCTGTGAGCATCACTGGCCGGCAGGCAAGCAGGCAACCCGGCCGCCACCAGCTGGCTGTCACATCAGACTGGAGCTTCTCAAGTCCGACAGCATCGGAGCAAATGTGCAATTGGCCATCAATTTTTGTAAAACTGCCCATATTCAAACTCTACCCAGTTGATTTCTCGCATAAAAAAGTCTCAGAAGTGAATTTAGTGGTGAAATAGCAGACGAAAATTGTAAAAAAGCAATTTATTCTAGAATCTAGATCGGGAGTTTGCCGTAGTAGCAGCAGCCAACAGCTGGAAACGTTTTACAATTTCCGTCTGCTATTTCAGTCTTTGATATAGCTAGCTTGCCTTTGACCAAAGATAACAAAATCCACCTACCAGGGCCTCTATCGCCCACTCATTCACATTTGTTTGTTTATTCTGTACAAAAACCGAGGAGTACAAACAACATTTTACTATTTTACAGTGGGTTATGTTCTGGACTATTTCTTGGTTGTCTGGCAACTGCTCAGAGCCAAGAAACCGTCCGTCACATAACCTGCTCTTGTTTTTTCACTTCAGTCTTTGTACAGATTAAACCAATGAAATATAGTATGTTAATTAGTGAACTTTAGAGGTGCTTGTAGTTGGATTTTGTTCTGTTTCCAGTCTTTTTGCTACATTAGGCTGTAGCTTCATATTTAGTGGACAGATATGAGATAGAGTTATGAATCTTCTCATCTAACTCTGCCAGAAAGTGAATACAGTTTTCCCCAAAATGTCAAACTTTTGCCTTAAGACCTAAAGGAAAGATAAAACTCAATTGAGATAACATATTTGTAGGTAAATAAACATTGTTTGTCTGGAATTTTTGTGCAGAACAATCGTCCCAAACGTAGCTTGCTCTCCTAAGTGTCAAACACTGTATTCTGCAATTGTTTGCAATGGTCTGTTTATCTTCTTCAGGGCAAGCACTTAACTGACTTCCTCACATTTGTTACTTTGAAGTTGTCCCTGTTGTTTCTTTAGGTTAGCTAGCAAAGACTAATTGGGTAGCTTGCAGTTGGTGAAACTTTGTTACACAGTTGCCAGTGAGAATATAAAAGGGTATTGTGTCTTATCTTGTGTACAGTATCTTGTATTTTGTATTCTCTAATTCTTGCTCTATTTGTTATTTAGTTGTTAGTTTCTCCATTTAACATTCAACATTAGAAAAAGCTTCCTGTCTCATCATGGCCTATAAATGTGCACATGGAGAGACTGCACCCTGGTCACTCACAGAAGCCTTGGGATAAATATATGGATTTTTCTTTCTATCTTTTACATTTTTGGAGATTTAACACCTTTTTCACTTTGTGTTTTCAAATGTTCACTGTAGCAGATCAACATTTGGCACCCCAAGGACACTTGAAATGTATTACCAAAGGTCAAACCATGCTGTGCATAATTCACCTGCGAACATCAATAGCACTTAAATCAAGCTGGACACTGAATCAGCAAAACTGTTGAACACATCCACGATACTTGATAGAAATGAGATGGGTTATACTGCAAAATCTCTAGGGGAGCACTTTGCCTCAAACCACATCCTCTCCATTTTGGTCAAATTTCGATTATGGGTGCAATCCTATAAAATATTCTTTTCATCAATATTTAACACTGTTTCATCTTGGGGCTCTCACAATACACTATGCCAAAGACCCTGATTAATATGGAACACATATACTCTTCTTCTTAAATTTTAGATCACTACTAGGTAATCAGCCTTGGTTTAAACCAAGCACTGATACCATCAAAGTTAGTAACATTGATGCATTTTAAACCACTGCTCTCATTTTATTCTAGGGGCTGGGTTGTAGGGTGATAAAATTATGGGTTTTTTTGGCTTTAAGAAAACGTTGGAGGTAATGAACTTCAATTAACTGGATTCATTTTGCAATTTTAAAGTGTGGCGATTTATTTTCCTTTTTTTGGCACAATTTCTAGTACAAGGAAATTATAATATATAACACATTCTGTATATTTAAATTGCTCATTAGGTAGTTGGGACTGTCAGTGCTCTTGGTTGCAGAGGGAGAACCCATGCGTGTCTCATCATTTGCTTAGTATTTAGATTATCATATAGTATCATATGTAGTTTTTGGGAAATTGATTACCTCATTTAAAAAAAAGTTATGTTTCACTTGGTTCTTCAAAAAAATAGGGAGAGAGAAAATATCGATGTAATGAGAACCATACCCAGATAGAGGCGGAGTTTAGTTTTGATGTTGCAGTGAAAATTTAACTAAATAAATGCCATTTTCAGTTTTGCTGTTTATATCCTAACTTTGTCATGGAGTTCATTCTAACCCCTAACTTTGTGCGCAAGATTGTATTTTAATAAATGAGGCCCCTGGCCCTGGTTTGTAACTCAGGGCCATAAACTGATGATCTGTCTCTTGCAGAGAGGAGCCAACCAACGGCTGGCACCGAGCAGAGGCCATCAGGCTGGAGCAGGACATTTTCACTGCCCTGGCAGGACAGGGCAAACTCTACGTCTATAAAACCCTCAGCTTTTGGAGCCAGATTAAATCTGCAGGGTGAATGCACATGTCATACATTGTCACATTCAACTGGACATACACTTATCTTAGTGACAACTCTGTAGCCTGTAGAAAGGTTGAAGGAGAGGAGAGACATTGAACTGTTCAGATTAAACACAGTTGGACACACTTGACATTCTTTTGGAAACAAACCTCAATTAACATTTAAAATGTGCTTTGAACATCAAAACCATACATTACTGCCCCAATCAAAAATAAACTGTGTCATATTGATGGTATAGATATCAATCCTATAATCCTGTAATCTTTTCCTCAGGTCTGCAATTTATGCCAGTCGGTTGTACCTCAACCAGTATCACACAACTCATCCTGAAAGACTGGCCTCAAATAAGGAGGGAGGGCCCAAAATAAGTGGTAAGATTCATTAGTTTTCTGTAGCTGCTTTGTTCCATTTTTATATTGGAGACACATCCATTCATACTTTCTCTTATCTCCCTAGGTAATGTCTATATTCATCCTACAGCCAACATTGACCCCACTGCTATGGTAAGCATCTTTTCCTATTGTGTTGGACTTTACAAATGTGTTACAAAATACTACAGATGTATCTTATCTTTGCTCCAGTTGGGTCCCAATGTCTCTATTGGCACTGGAGTTACTATTGGTGCTGGGGTCAGAGTTCGAGAATCCATCATCCTTCATGGTGCAACTCTACAGGTGAGCCCCTGTGAAACCGCTTTCTATCACTGCCCAAAAAAAAAGGACCAGCCAGGACTTGTTGCAACACAGAGCTCCCATTTTATACGCAAACTAGAGCCAGCAAGTTGCACTATAATGCACAGTATACTGTCTGACATGAATTGATAATGCCATTTTCAACGGATTGCCACATAAATAGGTGAAGTGCTAAATGTAAGGTAGTTTCAAGGTTTTGTTAAGTAAGAGCAGCCTTTGCTGAGATTATTAACTTTACTCAGTGTTATAACCTCTAAATTTGGAATTAAACTGGAACTCAAACTGGGTAAACTGAAGGCAAATGTATCTGCCTATTCACTTCTGGTGACATCTTAACATTTTATTAGAAACATTATCCACACTTTAACAGTGACTTGTCTAGAATTTATCTTTAAGCTCTACTGTCACACCAGAAATATTGTTGCCTGTGCCTCTCACAAAGATGTCATTTTTAACGGTTTGGAGGCTGTCATAATTTAATCCCATGTCTCCAGTGATGACTTGGTGCCTCCCAAATGAATTTAGATTGTGGGTGACTTATTGGCTTTCATTGCATACTGCCTACAAGGACAATTTGTTAGATGAGCTATATACAATTTGTTAGATGAGCTATAATAAAAACACTACCTGTTTTTAATGTGAAGTTTATAAGTAATGTGATTTGGCCATGCTCAGTGTGTTTTCTTATGTAGGAACAGTATCTAACACAGCACATATGGATACCTGGAGACCCTTGATTTCTACAGTCACTGTACAGTTATCTACTGCTGAATGCTTGAATATCTAAAAATGTTCACTTCAGATGTTTTTTGTCATGCTGTTTTTTGCTATAGGATCACTGTTGTGTTTTGAACAGCATTGTGGGATGGGACAGCACCATTGGCAAGTGGGCAAGAGTAGAAGGAACCCCAAGTGACCCAAACCCCAACGATCCCTTCGCAAAGATTGACAGCGAGACCCTCTTTAGAGAAGGAAAACTCACACCTTCAATTACTATTCTCGGTAAGCGTGCTCTGACCTTAAGTGAAACTTGCAATCCTCAGATGCATTGTTAAATATTCATTATATACAATATTGTAATTGTATTTTTCTCATGAGCATTGCTTTTTTAAAGTTCTTCTCTGAAATTAAAAATTAGTTGATTAATGAGGGAAATGTTCTAATATTTGGTTGCTTAGATAAGGGTTTTTTATAGCTTTATATTACAGTTTTATATAACTGAAATATAATGTATTGTGTCCTCTGTACTGTAATACACTGTACAGACTAAATACAGCCTTGCTTTTTCTCCTCAGGTTGTAACGTGACCATCCCCTCCGAGGTGATTATACTCAACTCGATCGTCCTCCCGCACAAAGACCTCAACCGCAGCTTCAAAAACCAAATTATTCTCTAGTTAATCTTCCTCGCGCTTCTGTCCACTTACTGTCACTGATAAAGGATGCAGCTGGGCACACGCCAGCACTGCCTCTGAGTTACTGTATATAAGATGTCAAAAATGAAGATGTGCGGCATTCATTAAATAGTTTTGAAAGATAGATTTTTATATATTTGTCCTCAAGCCTTTATGCATCATTGGGTGTCAGCAACATTAGAGAGAGGCTAATCACGCATGTTGATTCACCTTGAAAAGTGCTGTCATGCCAGAGGTTTATATTGTTTTTTATTAACTTTACCGAACTGTAAAATTACTGCAGACACTAGTGTAATATATTTGGTTGGATGTAATATGACGTAAAAAAAAAAAATCAGTTTTCTCAAGGGCATCCTTGACGAGGGTTGAGACCTGTAACTTCAGCGTGAGAAGAGGAGTTATTAGAAAATAAAAAATCCCTGGCTAATGAGTGCTGTTCATTTTTTTGTGCTGATTATTTGTGTGGAGCTCTGATTAAAACCGTTAAGCATCTTCCCTGTTAGTCTCAAAAATTGACTACCACCAAAATCAGCGGGCTTCAGATTTACATTGCAATCAAGTAATGTTGCCTTTTTAAAATGTGAACCTAGCAGGGGGGCCTTGAGACCGTGCCATACAAGCAGCAACAGCAGATGCTTAAATTGTGCATTTGCAATCACTGGAGGAACTGTTTCCAATTTATGGATACAGCACATTAACATTTACATTTACTTATTAAGCCCTCGAGCACTCATGATCACTTCAGCACTTTTGTTCCAATTCTTGCAAAGAGAGTGTCTATTAAGTTGTGATGTAAATTGTCATACAGGAACTGCAGCATACTATATTGTAATCAAGTCTCTTCAATGCTACCCTCCAGTGCAATGGGAAAACAAGTTTATGTACATCTTTTTTAATATAGTTTATTTCAGGTTTTACATGTAGGTGCCTGTGCCATTGTTGATTCAGGTGCCTTACTGTTTCAAAAGAACTGCCTCAGGGCCTGTTGTCTGTATGTTACATTCATTGTTTTCACCTGACAACTTTTAGAGGTTCACTGAAACAGTTATTAATATTATCATTTGAAATAAAAAAAAAATAAAGTCTTTACAGTGTGACATAACAGTGGTACAAGGCTATGTCTTGACAAGCTTGAATAAGGAATGTGACAGAGATCAGGGAAGTAGAAAGGTTGAATTTCTTATAGTGAGTATTTATACATATTAACAGTATAGGCAATGGTAACAAACCTCTTTGTAATGTGAAGTCACCAGCTGATGGAAAATGAAAAGAAATGTCATACTTGTCTATTACGCAGTGTTTATCTAATTAAACAGTGTTGTACATGATGTCAGGTGATGTAATGTTAGGATGTCAAAGAAATATCTCAATCCAGAGTGGACCGCATAATAAAAGTTCAAAACCCCATTTGTGCTGTTATTATCGTGATATCCTTATTTCCCCTACATTATATTTTTGTGTAATGTGTTACAGAGCTGGTCGCTACGCATCTGCACAGGAAACACTGCCAGAAACATATTAAACTGAGACGCAATCAACTCAGTAAAATGCTCCTAAGATGTTGCAGTTCAGCAAAATTCAAAAACAAATGCAAATTGTGGGTCCCCTGTGCTACTTGTGCAAACGACTCAATCGTCTTTATTCTCTGATATACAAACTGGGGTCACTTGCACACTGTACTCTCAGAGGTAAAATTGGATGGAACTAGTCAACATCCAACAAACTACACAGCAAGTGAAAGACCTCACTGATGCTGAAGCCTTTCTGCAGAGATTTTCCAGGCAACATCCAATCGTAATGTTGGATTAAATATCTTGCTCATTCATAGTTCAAAGATTATTGTTTGTGTCTCTAACAATGAAACCCATAGAAGACTCCTTTAGTTGCACAAGGGGAGTCTGGTCTATTTGACACAAAAAAAACACTATTTGTATAACAAGCAATACAAAAAAAAGCATTTGTTGAAGGGCAACTGGATCAGGCTGAATTATAGTGAAGGTGTTGTATTCCCATGACATTAGTTCCTCATTTCAGGCTTTTGCACTAACCGCTTCAATAATCTGACAAGTCATTGTTATGCCAGGGGTTGTGTTTAACACAGGGCAGTCAGTACAATATAACAGGTCTTGTGTAAATGAAACGTGAGAAAAGCCAAAGTGTCTATATTATCCTCTGGAAAGTCCCTAGTGGCTAGATGCGTTCAGTTTTGAACAGGAATCCCTGGTGAGGACACATGTTAGAGTTATGAGTAAATCAGAGGGCAATAAGGTATAACAGGCATTCTGTAACTATGGGAAATGAAGGTACCGAGCTAGCCAAGGTGCTTGTTAATTTTCACATCAGTGCCAATTTAGTAAACTAGAGCTGCTGAAAATGTCAGGGTGTAGTCCTACAATGATGGAAAAACATACACATCAACATAGGATAAGTCAAAGCATGCACATACATTGGCTACCAGGTGACATGCTCCCAAGGTTAGTGTATACATGCAAAATGTTCTTGCTCAAACCTATCATGCTATAGGAATGCCAATGTGTAGGGAAACAGGAAATAATCTTAAAGGATGACATTAAGTACGTCAATTACCATCAACTGGGCTCTCCATTTCAAGGCAAAAAGTCGAACAATTTTCAATAGCAACTCCCACCCTTGTATCTAGTTTCCAATATATTTGAAATCTTGTTCAACCAATTTCTGTATAAGGACTTACTACAAATCGCTTTGAGGCCATGTGGATCAGGTGTTGAAATTTGTTGGCCGCTGAGAGGCTAAAGTTCCTCTGAAGGCTGTAAGATACTGTATCCAAAAAGGGCTTGGTGTTTGACTGTCAAATTAGGATACCAAGGCTTAGATAAATGTATGTTTATATTGATAGACAGGTCTCTTGAGCTTCAGTTTTGAGCTCTTCTGTTTGCCACTTGCTAGCTCCACCTCAGCACCATTCCACTTTTTTCATTTGCCCAAAATGTTTTTTTTTTTTTGCTCCAACCCCTGAAAATATTGAGGTTACTGGTGAACTTAAATTCCAGGCTTCAAAAAGTCTCATCAAAAATATATCCAGACATTAGTCACTGTCATTGTTGTATTTGTTCTTGATGATTGTTTAAAATGGGCTGTGAGGCAGTTCTGGTGCTTCATTCTCCACGTGGGAGTGAGGTGATTAGACAGCCTAAAAGCTTTTTGTAAATCTGTACTCTTTTTGTGTGTGCTTTGACATCTTAAGTCTGTGATGAGAGGCTCCTGTAGAATCTCTAAATCAATCCTTGCCAAAGCCACATAAAACAAAAGTCCACTTTTCTGAGCATAAACAATACGCCTCATTCCTCAGCTGCTCCCCTTGAGGTTCTCTGTGAACTCTTTCCTCATATATAAAGGCATGGGGACAAGGAACAGGAGGAGATCAAACACTATAATAGTTCTCATACTTTAAATCTAACCTCTTCTTGATTTTATTCACACATTCACCTTTCAAGAGAGGACCTGCAGCATGGGTCACTTTTGGCATATCTCTTCAAACTCTATCAATATACTGTAAATATTTCAAAAGCAAGAAAATTAACAACTGGAGATGATGAGATCAGCATTACTGTTATTATAACAGTGTTTGATTATACTCAAGTCCAGTCCTGGACTTGACATTCTTTATTTCCTTGTAGAAAAAAGGTAAAACATCCCAGTCAGTTGCTCGTCACACTCCAGTTCATGATGGGACGTTGAACTAATTTTCTCTCTTTAACAGTAAATAAATGGTGATACTAACTTGCAAGCTTTCAAAAGCACTAAAAGTCAACCACTACTATGTGAAAAAAAAGTTGTATAAAGCCTTTTGTGGCTCCAGAGGAAGCTGAGTGAAAGTCTGATAAATTTGTCGGCAGTATAGTAGCAGACTTCAAATATGAAAATTAAAATAACTCTGGGGGTGTGGAGTTCCCAGAGTTACCATCAAGAAGTGGTGTTACCAGACCCCTGTAGCCTGCTTCTGATCTCTGCATGAGGCTACATTAGCCACTGTTACTAACCGATCCGTACCAGATTTGTTTTAAACCATCTCCTGGTGGCTTGTGGCTCGGAGGTAGAATGGTCACCCCATAACCACAAGGTTGGTGGATCACTCCTAGGCTAAATGTCAGCCACATGTGAAAGTGTCCCTGAGGATGTTGGATATACATCCTAATACTTAGGATGGGTTAAATGCAGTAATAGAATAAGTGACGAATAAGGAATAAAGTTTATAAGTTTGACTAATGGGCTATCCTGACCCTAATCTCAACCACTTTTACACATGCATAGAACAAATCAGATCTTTATCTGACAACATCAGTGGAGTACTCCTGTCTGGTGTTGTGATCAGCCAAACAAACAGACACTATCACAGGCCTCCATATCTTTCCTGCCTTGGTAGCTTGAATGCAGAGATGTTGACAATGATAATAACACAATTAAAACAGGTGCAGTGGCCATTGTTTCCTTCCAGTTACTGTGTGTGTGTGTGTGTGTGTGTGTGTGTGTGTGTGTGTGTGTGGAGGTCTGGCAGCACAGGCCAGACTGACTACAGGCGACGGTCCAGGGATGTTTCCACGTGAGAGCACAAGGAGGGTTTGTACACCAAAGAGATGATGCCTTCTAGAATCCTAAAGGACTGACAAATGACCTGTCAAATAGAAACTGACATCTCACACTGCACAGATTCTTACGGTAAAGCAAAATAGCATTTTGTCTGTCATGCATCACCAGTGAATACTAATGTGCTAAACTGTGCACTGAAACATCTTAGTGCCAGTTCTCTAGTTCCCCATAGAGGTGTAAAGCTGGTGTTTTTGTTCCTCACTCAGCAGACGTGCTGTGTTCCAGAAATGTAAGTCAGACTTTTTGACTTCTGACTTTAAAAAATGTAACATAATGCCCCCTGAAACAGAAACTACCTACTAGACGACAATCTTGTCTCAACACTGAGGATTTTTAAGTTGCATTTATGCCACCAACATGGCAGCACATTCTGTCACCACTGTGCAGACATATGTATTTTAACTTGTTTATAAGCCTTAAAATACAGGTTAACTTTTACCTGACATATATACAAATCTGTGTTTTATTTTACTGTCTACCTTTGAGGTGTCAGTATATGTGTTTGGAGTGGAAAGGACATTACTTTACATAAATAATTTTCCATGATCTGAGAAGAAAACTGAATTGTATAGCAAAAAAGTATTGTATTATTGTATCATAAATGTGAAGCTGCAAACAATAAGCAACTTAAATAAGTCTGAATTTGTCAATAAATTGTCTTATATTTTTTATTCACAAGATTATGTATATTAGCACCATCTGCATTTCAGCCACTGCCGACAATACTGAGTCAAGATTTGGGCAATATAAATACAGCACTGACACATTTTTGAATATGCACAGTCTGACTAATATCGCTGTGAATTTAAAACTTCATAGCATTAAATACCAGCTTTTATAAAAAGAAAACCTGTGTGCGTTTGTAGTGATTCTACCAGTTGGCAATTTTCATCTGACTTTGAATGTAGCATTAGTTACAGTTCTTGAAATATGAAGTCATGAAGTTGCTATGCAGTTTGATTAAAACCCAATTTTCGTGTTTTGTACCTCCATTTGTGTTTTTGTGCCTTTCACTGTATGCTTTGGCAAGTTTAATACTGAGGAGCTAAGCCAAGTCAGAATCCCCACATTGAAAACAGTCTTAGTTCCACTTCTCAGCAGACTGAACTTCAGCTGCTCTCTCTCTGGTCAAATACGTCTTAGCACAGGATTTAACACAAACAATGAGAGAAATCATTAAATGTGGAGCAGTATGACTGCATGAACGTGAAATTGTGTAAACTTTTTTTAAATTGAAATGCAGCATGCTGTGATAAACTGTAGTTTGTCACCTCTGCTCCTTTTGAAACTGCTGCCTAGGGCTCCTAGAAATATCGTACAACGATTCATAAGCGGACAAACTAATATAGGGTTTGATGCCCTTAAAGACTGTACAGTAAATCAGTAAATCAAATGACTGTTTAATTTGCAACATTTCACACAACAATGCAATGGCAGTGGTTAAGGTTTTAGAGCAGCTGCTGTAATTGCTGAGATCACATTATACTCTGGTGATTAGGATCAACCTACATATCCGCATTTGCTACTGGACTACAAAGTACAGAGGGAATTAATGTCTGTAATTTGGCAAATTCCAAAGTCGTCATGTAATATCAATCATATGTCAACACATACAATAGTAATTTAGAACTCCTCTAAACTTATTTTTTTGTATTTAAATGGAATTCAATGTAGTACTGGAAATCAACACATCAGTCTGCAGCTTGGTGCAGCTTGGTGCAGCTCATAGTTGCCATTTATTGCCTATGTAGTTGAATCCCACCCTCCTCTGATATTAAAAACATAGCTGCTCCTGGGAACATGTTTGTGCAAGCAGAGTTCACTATGTACAATTTAAAACAGTGGAGAATCAGAGTAAACCATTGGCTGATGAAGAGAGTCAAACATTTAGCTGGTCATGATATTTTCCACAAAAGGTGGTGGATCAAAGAGCCAAAACAGCAATTATCCTTAGACTAATGTTTGACAGATATATGTAGCTGGAGATACCACTCAAATAGGATGTTTGTGTTGTTTCTAAGTAAGTAAGTAAGTAAGTCAAAAAAGCACTCGGGAAGTCAATAGTATACACAGGCTCTGTTGCTGTGCGTTTGGTCTCAACTCACTGTGCCCTAAAGCAAATTATGCAACTTAAAGAAAGTATTCTTATTTTTTCCTGCATTTATTCCTCATCAGTTTGGAAGGTGTATCCTGTGGATTCCCTGTTTCACAATATAATGTAGACCTTTGTTCTGTGCTTTTTTCATTTCCCTCTAATTGGATAAATGTTTTCTTGGCTTGTAAAGCCCACTGAGACATTGTATGTGCTACTGTAGCTTGATTCAAGACCTCTGAATCATTGGCATCTCAGATAGTATATCCACCTATTATTTAATATATGGCATAATAATTAAGTGAAATGAAATGGCAGTTTAGTCTGGTTGTATCAGGCCTTGTGATAATGAGCTATCAATTGTGGTGTTGTTCTACTTTACATACAGTTTGTGTGGCATAATGTTGCTTATCCTTTATTCCCAGGTTTAGAATGTGTCCAGGTCCAATTTAAATAGAAATCAGAAGTAGAGTAATTTAATCTAGATGCATCATGACATCTTGCTATCTTACTATAATATGTCTTGGTATGCAATAATTATTGTATTCTAGGAACATAATCATGTCTGTTGCTGATGAGTGTAAAAAAGAACTCATGAGTGACTGACAACCAGTTGGAAAAAATAGACATTTCAGTAATTAATCACAAAGGACATTTGATGTGTTTTTTTTTTTTGCAAGAGGGCAATGAATCTATTACAGTTTACTGCTCTTGTGCAGAGTGAAATCAACTCCCTTCTGATTAGCCAATGGCGACCTCTGCCCATCATTCAGACAAGCGATGTATTTGCAGTCATGGACCAGAAACCACACATCAGCTGCATCTACAATTGTTGGAAAACCAAGAGGGTGCCAAAGTCTTAGCCTGCCCTCAGGTTAAAAATACTCAAATTGCCTACTTCTACTTGAATGATGAAGTTTTTAACTATAGACTAGCACACATCAAGCAGTGATGCAGTGCAAAAATGATACAAAATGACACGACACACCAGAAGATGACAGCTGAATTCTGGTCTACTGCCATATTAGCTTTGTCAATATTATGTTTCAACTGACTTCTTACCCCGGAGGGGAAAAAAAAGTTAACTTCATATATTTCTCTACTTTTGATAAATAATAATAAATCCAATCCAATATTCTAGCCCTGCAGAAATATGATGTAAGAGCATACAGTACAGGTGAAAACCAGCTTTGCTATCTGACAGCCTCACCATGATAGCCTGACTGCCTCAGTTTTGAAGTAGCCTACTTTTTAATATCCACATCCACTTGGTTGTGGGTTACTGCTGGGCCTGTACTCACCCCTCACCCCTCTCTCTGCCCAACTCCCATTTTCTCCCTAAATAAAACTAAATTATTGATAACTTTGCATTGACTGAGTCGAAATTGTTGGTGATTTTGACATTCATGTTGACAACTCCCAGGAAATCAGCTCTAAAGAACTGTGTTCTGGATAAATCTATGGACTGACTCAGCATTTGACAGAGCCAATGAGGGGCACACTTTGGACACAGACCTTGTTTGCTAGTGTTTACAGGCTGATATTCCCTCCTGTGTCAGTAGCCTCTGAACTTCTATGCACTACTAAGTCATTCAATGGCTTTGCCTCCTGCTTCACACACACAATTCTGACAATTATACAAGCCGTCAGTACCTTCATATCAGCTATTGGTTCTGTATTTCATTCACTTAAAACCAATTAGCATGACACCATTTGAGCCGATCAACTATGAAACCTTGGAAGAAATTGTGCAACATCCAAAAACCTACAGGCTTTTTCAAAAGTGTTTT
Source organism: Sander vitreus (assembly GCF_031162955.1). Lineage (NCBI taxonomy): Eukaryota > Metazoa > Chordata > Actinopteri > Perciformes > Percidae > Sander > Sander vitreus. Next base: position 10,181,667 of record NC_135865.1, read on the forward strand.
CAATTGCATGGCATCATATCCTCTGCAAATAGCCAACAATTCTCTACTGTCAAGCTAGTTATTTCCACAGGCCCAGAAGACTAGGCTACTCTTAAAAGATTGGCGCTGTATTTGACTTTATCAAATGTATAGATGCCCCTTTTGTGCTATCTTAAACGTGCAAAATAAATAAATGAAATATAAGTTTTATTTTATACATTATGAGAAACTTTCACAACTACTAGGAATTTGTATTAAAAAAACCTTAGTTTTGGGTAAAGTCTGATTAAATGTTATGTTTTGAATATCAAACAAACTTCTTCACTCAAGTTTGTAAGTTGCTCCTTTACAGGCGCCGTGACGTCCCGTTAGCCTAGCCCCAGTGTGTTTCTCTCACATAGCAAAACACGTTTTTTACATTTCAGACTATGTGCACTGGTGTGCAGCAGAAGGAATCATCCCACGAGAATAAAGGATGTTCCTAAGGCAAAGTAAGTGTTGTCAAACGACGACTTGTGAGTTGTTTTTCCAGAGTTGGGCGTTGAGAAAGCCTTTGTGACTGCATATAAAATCAATGGAAACATTCCCAGCGTAAAATTAAAAATGACGATTTTCATGTTAGCATCAGGGAGAGAGATAATTGTAGCTAAATGTTGAGTGCTAGCAACCACATACAAACACATAGGCTAGCTACTGATATAACAGGTTTACTTATTAAACGGCACGGCCTCTTTAACTAAAAATGTGACCAAAAACATTTGTCTGCAGCAGTTGTGATTTAACTAGTTAGTAAAAAGTAAAAAATAACTTCAAAGACTTTTTTGTGTTGATCAAAAAACTCTAATTAGCTTACTGTAATTCGGTGTTGTTAAACAGGTAACATATGTCATAGCGTAAACACAGGTGTAATTGGCATCATTACTAATTGGCTCTGGTATTGATCTCACTGGCTAACGGGGTCTAATGTTATTAGTTACACCTGTGCTTTTTTTTTTGCTGTGACAAGTTATGAAAAAGGCAGATACATCATTTTGAAATGTACTGTAGGCTATAGCTTAGCGGTTTGTGTCTTATTAAATAGGTTTTAACGAGCACATTTTGAAAGAAGCAGAGCATTTGGTGGAAAAAGGTAAATAAAAGTGAAATGTTATATAGCATCCAGTTAACTAGCTTGTCAGCAGTTATGATGAAGTATATAAAGTAATGGGGTAAAGTCAATTCTTTTGAAAATTGCAAACATGTTATGGGGGAGGACCTCCAGTCCCTATACCCATAGCTATTCTACTCATTAACTTACTCTTATGTAGGCTGTTTGATAAAAGCAAAAATTAAACAGACTACACATTGAACTTCATGTAGTGTGGTGTAGTCCCCAATCCATAGAAAGTGTAGACAAACATGGGGTTATAGTCACACAGATGGTTATGAGTAACCACTGACAGTTGCTGGAGAGCAGAAGGGCAAAGCGGCCATGCAGCTAAGCGAAGCCTTGATAATGCGGGGCTGGAAAGCTTCTTGATTTATGCAGTGGGGTAGATGGTCCAAATGTATCCTGCAATATTTATTAGACATGCACACCATCACTCTGCATTCTGAATGTAGTCGTGGTATGTGGACAGAGCGCTATGCATTGCATTGCATAATGCAGGGCTGTCACATACCCATAATGGAGGATGGCAGTGTGATTATTTGCATCGTTTCCATAAGATCATAATTTTGCACATTCTGTACATCTAAGATTAAAGTGTCTGAGGAACACCCTGTCCTGGGGGGTGTTTGCTTCTGGCAGCATCTGTCAGACGGCTACTGCATTAAAATAGACTTATGTATATTGATGTCTTGTCAAAGTATAGTTATGTTCACTAACACATCAGCTTCCTTTCCTCTGAGTGAGCTGGTTACTCAACTAGAATGGACCACACATTGTGCAGTCAGAATATGTTCTTTGCTATTGCCTAATGCCTACCAGTAGTGTGTGTTATTACTTACTGTATTTTGTTGAATATTCCATTATGTTTGAAAAATATAAATACCAGTTTTTAACTACTTGCCTTATTGAATTAAACTAGAACTATTTGTGACTATAAAAGTGTTTCAACGGTCCGACTTCTGGAATAGAAAAAAACCTCCAGATGAGGTTTGGTTTGCTCCAAACTAGAGCAGGCAAGTGTAATGCACACTATCCAAAACTTGCCAACATTAAGCTCAGGCTGAAGTTAATTCCCCAACATTGTCTGCTGAAACAGACTCACCCAAATACACATTAACTAGTTAGTAATGGGGGTCCTGCGGTAGCTGTGTGTGTAGTACTTAAGTCCAACCATAGTACATTTTACATGACTGCACAAACTGAGCTTTGCTGATAAACCAGTATTACAACAGTATTTCCTACTGAACTCTGTTGAGATTGCTTTAAAAAAGTATACTATAAATGTATACAATAAATTAGATTGCCTTGTTTTATTTTTTGTTTTTGTTTTTTTAACAGATCTCCAGAGGCTCACAATCCAGTTAAGTTCTACACCAATTTCTCAGTGTGGCTGAGGCACAGGGCAGTGCAATTACAGGTAGGAAGAAATTTTCATTTTTTATTGATGTGAACACCTGTTTCCTAAACTGGGACTCCTGTTCAGCATTACTCTAGTCAAAGATGACATTGAAGGGTGCATTTCCCTGTCCCCAGTAGAGGGCACTGTGGGTATTTATTAAGGCCAGACATGTCTTGTGTGTCTCTGTGTGACATCCCCCCACAGTGATTACAGTGTTTGAGCAAAGCTATTGTATTTGGTTGGCTTTATGGCACTCGGTAAATAAGATGTAGGGTAGCATTAGAGGCTTTCCCCCTTTACTTACTTCTAAGTTCTAGCATTCCCTGTGCACCTGTAAGGTCAGCAAAACACACACAATTAAAATAAATCACAATTCGTATTGCTCTAACAAACCTTTGCAGCAGATTAGAAGGTTGGGATCCCACTGCTAGATGCAGATGCATGCCCAAGCCTAAAAGCAGTTGTTTGGTTAGTGTAATATTCATGACGACATTTAGTTTTACCACTGGGATGTTGCTTCAGACATGTAAACTTAAATATCTCATCATGACTCATGCTACTGGCTTTTCTAAGAAAATATGCAGTGTTGTGCCATTCAAGCTCAGATACAAACAATAACATAGCAAACATTTGTTTAAACATTTCTATACAAAATTTAAATTTACAGTATAAGTCTACCTACTGTGATGAAAATGAGAATTGATACATCAGAGAAAAAGAATGCTTTGAAATCTTGCAGGTGAGTCTACACTCTACTAGCACTTCCATCATCCAGTCTCTATAATGCTGTCTGTTGGACTGAGAAACGGAGAGTTATATTAATGGATCCTTTGTGTAGAGTAATTTCTGATTCATCTTTCTCTTTTACTCACTTGCACATGAATGAACGCACGCACGCACGCACGCACACACACACACACACACACACACACACACACACACACACACACACACACACACACACACACTTTTTTTTTTAATTATTGGTGTCCTCTCCAGTCTCCTCATCTGTCGTTTCCTGTGTATATAATCCTACCGTGATTATAGAAATAGTTTTGCTCTCTAAATTAAATGCTGTTGCCGAGGCTTGTTGATTTAAAGTGTCATTCGGATGGGGACAGTCGTGCAGAATCTGTTACGCTCTTGGCTGTACAAAACATTGTGTATAAAACACTCAAAATTCTCAGCAGACAGCAATAAGACATTCTATTTACTTGACACGTTCATTTATATGAAATGGGGTTTATCTATATGAGACGTAAACTGACATTGCAGTTAATTGTCCTTCTTTATTGCAGTTAAGTCTTGATAGAAAAATATTTGTTCACAAATTGGTTTACGCTGCATCTTTACCAGAGACTGTAAACTGGTATTCAGATAATTGACATCATGTTGGCTGTATTATCTTGCCTCATATTACGAAGATGACATTAATCTTTAGTTGGTTTTTACATTAGGGCAGCCTCGCACACAGGTTCCTTCATTTTTTTTAAAAACTTTGTTTATTGGACTCTCAAAGGAGAATCACAATGGCAAATTTACAATAATACGTAATCTGTAAGATCTGTGTGCTGATAGTTTTTTGTGCTGATAGTTGTGTTGATTCACCACAATGAAAAAAGACACTCTGTGACACATGGTCTTGCAAGCTCCTGTGTTTCACCTGCTTTCAGTGAGCTTCACCAGAACAGCTTTCCCCTCTCTATTCTCCTCGCAAGTACCCCCACCAATGCAGTAGGCAAACACAGAACATAAGCCCTGGCTGGATTCCCAACCGTGAACACGACCAGTCACAGCTACCACAACCAGGATTTAAACCCTTGATGGTGGGTGCCCCTCCACCAAATTATTTTGACTTGTAGAGATTCACTTTTTAAAAGGTCTCAATGTCAGAGAAATTCTTCATTTTTTTAAAGCTATGTGCTAAGGCTGGCAGCATGGTAATTACTCATGACCTTAAATTGGTATCTTCTTTTTCTTTTTAACTGAACAGTAAACATGGCGCAATTGTAATAAAGTGTAAAGACAGGGCGTGGTAACATTCAGCAGTTGAAAATTGAAAACACTGGCGCATTTACAGAAATGTTGATTAATGTGCATTGTCCTAATCAAATAAACTTACAAACAAACAGCACTGCTAGAAAACAGATTACAACCACAGTAATTTTGATAAAATGCTGTTCAGCCTACCAGCCAGTCAGCCCTCAGGTGACTCATGCCTTTACCTTAAAACATTTTCAGTTAAATTCCTTACCAACACATTGTGCAGGTGACTGTTAATGGCAGCCTACACTTGTAGAGTTTGACATTATTTCACAGGACAAAAAGGCCTTTGGGAGTGAATTCATTGAAAATCATCAGTGAAATCATATTGGTTTTCCTGTTGAAAACTCTTTATTTCCTAAAATCATTAAATTTGATCTAGTCTGATCTGATTTAGAGTGAATCTGGGCAATCCACCACAGGTTATGTGGCCCTTGTAGTCTGGTATGGGATAAAATAACCCTTAAAATATAGTAGTTAACTTCATACTTTACTTGAAAGATGTAGACAGAAACAAGTAGGGACAAAATTCCCAGGGTCCAGATCCAAAACTGACTAAAAATGTCACAGGACCTCCTCTGAGGAATGCAACTCAGTGAGCGTTTAAGACATGTTTAACAATAGCATGATGGGTCACATCAAACTCAATTTAGGACCAAAGGCTTTTTTGAACACAAAAACACTGCACTTTGCCAACAGAAATTCACTTAGTACTTTGTTAAACACTGCAAGTCCTTGAAACATTGATTTGTGTGTGTGTGTGTGTGTGTGTGTGTGTGCATGCATCTTGAATTTTTTGCAGCACTATTATGAAGGCAGTGGGTTATAAGCAGTGAGGTGAAAGTGTGGCACTCCAGATTCCTCTGGGAGCTATTACTGGCATCGCTGATGCAGGAAATAGATTCAATGTAGAAAATAATACCCTTGAATAATTAATTAGATGAGTTTTAAATCAACAGCAAACACACTGACTGCACAAAGGGAGCAGGTAAAATAAATTCCAACTGTTCTTTAAGAATACTGTTAGATGCTTGTGAAACTTAGACAATCAATAAAAAGATGAGGGTATGTGGTTAAGCTTAATGGTACACTTTTAAAGTCTATAACTCATGTTCCCTACTGCATTTGCTTCACAGTAAAGGTCATAGCTATTCACCAAAAATAAGCTCCTTGTGCATTTAGAGGTCCAACAATATTAAGTTTTGAGTTACAGGAAATAAGCAGGTTAAACGTAAAATTAAAGCTTAAAATAGTATATCTTTCTTAAAACTAAAATGCACATTTCTCTTTGATCTCTTCCCTTTTCCTCCTTTGTCTTTTTCCATTCAGTGAAAGAAAGTAGCTTATTTTAGTTATGCTAATAATTTGAATCTCTGATTCAGTACAACTGCTGTTCATTTTTTTGTATCATGCATGTAACATGCATTATTAAGTTAGCTGGCTATGCTAAACCTAACTTTGATCCCAGAGCAATGCAGGTTATCAGCTGTCTCTTCAATTCACATGAATCACATTAAACAGCCAAATGTTTAAATGAACTGCCAATCTCATGTACAGTATCAGACAGACAGACAAGAGGAGTGCATTTAAAGGGATACTTTGCAAATATTTAACCAACTTTGTATCATAATAATGTTGTTGGGAACTATGTTTAAACTTCCCTCCATTTTACCAGTGCCCAGATCACCTTACTTGCAGGCTAGCAGAAAAACTTCCAAGTGACTCGTTTGACACAAAACGTTAAAAACAAACAAAAATAGTTTATATTTTAACAACACACACCCTGCAACTAGTCAGTAAGGCTGTCCAAAAATATACAAATAAAATCCACTGAATTGAGCAATGGAGTATTTTTTCCCACTCATCATAGCTTAATCACTTCTGTTGAGTAGTGAGGAAACACTCAACATTTGTTTTTAAAGATTATTTTTTGGGCTTTTCCGCCTTAAATTTTTGACAGGACGGCTAAGTGAGAAAGGGGAGAGAGAGGGGGAAGACATGCAGTAAATCGTCACAGGTCAGATTCGAACCCTGGACCTCTGTGTTGAGGCATAAACCTCTCAGTACATGTGCGCCTGCTATACCACTGAAGCAACCCGGCCACGAAGCACTCAACATTTAATCAAGTGCTGTTAGATTTATTATTATACAACCTATTGCGTTTGTTGAATACATATGTTTTGGATTTTTCTACCCACATAAAATGAAACAGGACATATGATCACTCTGTTTGATAGAACACTGAAAGACTTTGAAGGTCAAACAGAATCAGTCAGTCCCCTCCGGAGATTTTGATGCTTTACCACTTCTCTTTGTTCATCTGAGATGTTTCTCTTGAGAATAAAATAAGTAATCTTTGCAATACCAGGTCTCAGTGATTAGGGACAGGGAGGTTCAGTGGGGTTGGGGATTGAATGAAGAAAACAACTGGACTGAATTTTCTAAGCAGCAGCTTGAGAAACAATTGTAATCTTTGTTGAATATTGATGGTACGTATATTAATTATTTATGAGAATAGTCAGTTTGACAGTATTCTGAGGCAGTCACATCTACTTACACAGTAGTATGTCAGTGCTTTATATATACTATATGAATGTGATTGATGACAGTGATTAATGACATTTACAATAAACAATACCAAGAAAATGGAATACATCTTATTCCAAAATATACCATGGCATATAGACTGAATCACCGTGGCGACGCGCTAACAAAAATCACTTCCGGATAGACAAATGACAGTTGATTTTAATTGCTGAGATATGTGAATTCGGCAAACTTGTTTATTTCTTTTGTCATTGTCAGCTGTCCCTGTAACGTTTAAAGATATAGAGTTAAACACAGCGGTCCGACCTATTTGATGTTTCTGCTGTGCTTATTTTTTGTACTGTGTTGCTTTGCTAGTGTCTTTGATAAACCAAATCTAGTGTTACAAACAGCGACATCTCACTGCTGGTCGGACTGACGACTAGTTTGGGTGGCGTCCTTTTTTTTAGTCTGTGGCCCAACAGGTAAATTAGGTCTCCAACCTAATGTTAGTGAAAGTGTGAAATATGAAAGCATCAAACATGCATTTTAGATGAATGAGATGAAAGTATATCCAGTTGTTCCTTGTCCGTTTTCTCAACGGTGTTAAACTGAATGTACGGGACTCAAGGGTTTTCTACGCAGAAATGATTGTAAACAAACATTGTGATTGGGTCTACACAAGTACAATCTGTCCACACAAATACATTATTTCAGTTTTTGTATTGTAGAGCTATTCTTTTCCAGCTTTGGATGAGTGTTGGCTTGTGATATAATTATGGTTTGGTGTAGTCCAGTGCAGATGCAACACTACAGTGTCAGTCTTGTAGTCTTTAGACACCTCTCCATGTATAGCCTACTGTAATGAACTCTCAAGACTCTCAAGAACCTTTTTTAGAAGAGCTCAAAACATGCATTAGAATGTATAAGTTAGGATCCTGACTAGGGATGTCACAATAACAAAAATCTACTAGTCGGTACCGATACCACCAAAAGTACACGATACTCAATACCAAAGTCGATATCACGATGTGTAAAACAATAATAATAAAAAAGTAATTGATACCAATACCAGTGAAATTTCATGATTCTTGATATCCAATTTGATACCACGATAAAAAACAAAACAATAAATCCCATGTCCCCCTCTATTATAACGTGTATTTTAGGATAACAAGATGTCACTCTTTTTTCAGTGTCTTTCTCTCAACTTTCTGTTACTGTTTTGGTGTGGAGTGGAGGGGGCAAGGAGAGCAAGATTTACATGTAATCAGGAAAACATCAGTCTTCTGGACCCACAGTCTGCTGCTTTGAAGCCTGACATCACCACACAGCCAGCGTACAGTAACGTCTTCATCGAGTTCACCCGGAACTCCCGGACAGCAAGCATGTTTAGTTAGTCTGTTTCTCTCTGCTGTTGTTGTTTTTCACATAGAACCGGGCTGGTCAAAATTAACTAAACCAACGTTATAGAGGTCTGCTAAAGTCAGCTATCAGAGCTAACGTTGGGCTATAAAAGACAACAGCAGAGAGAAACAGATTTATTTTCTGTTTGGGAGTTCCCGGTGAAGTCGTGAAAGCCGTTGCTGTAGATGTACGTTAAAGCCAGAGGCCAAGCCATAGGACATTTTCTTCCAGCATGTAATTCACAAATAATGGCAGAATACTACCGATACCTGGTGATGGAGATAGGAACTCATCCTTCCATGGCTTTCAACCCTCATTCCTAATTTACAATTATAACAATGTTCTACAGTATTTCCTCACCAAGACATCTATTGCAATAAAATCTCAATTGGCTATAATTTGGTACCATAGGCAATATGGCTGGGACGATATGCTTTTGTCCCGAATCAATTCTTTTACGATACATGGGTGCCTATTCGATTTGTATTGCAATTTTCATTTATTGCGATTCTAGAAGTATTGCAATTTGATAGCATTGAGTATTGTGATTTTCTTTTTTTTCTTTAACAAAATCAAAAGTTGAATACTACAGTTCTAGAGACACATCATTTCTAAAAACTTATTGTTCTCTAAAAATAATGCACATCAGTACGCAGCACATCAATGCACATCAGTCAGTCAGTCTAATAATTTGTAAAGAAGCACATCATGTTTTTTCTGCTTTCGTTCTGTTTTGCTGGAAATGCATATGATGTAGTTGCCATCAGCGGTACCATATAAACAGAAAATATTAGGGGAATCATCGGTAAATCATTGGTAAAAAATTGGTAATCATTGCTTTTAAAAAGAAAAGAAATTGGGAACTTTCATGCCGTTTATTATTTTCGAGTCTATTGATTTCACCTACCAATCATATGAGAGGAACGCAGCTCTAACTAACGCAGGGCTGAAGTACTCGGGCCTGGTGCCGGATTTCTGGCGTTTGACTATTTTAGAAAAATAAATAAATTAAAAAGTCCACATGGGATTTGTTTGATGTTTGTTTGATGCGCTGGATTTAACCAATCATTGAACTTCCACCTACCAATGAAATGAGTTCTAGCCAATCAGATGCAAAGTAGGGCGGGTCTTTGCCGAAAAGCGAGAGTGCGGTGTGGTCTCCGTGGTAACACGGCTAAAAAATATGGATGCAAAGTTTATCAAACTTGGAGCATGTAGATACAGCTTTAGTTGAGAAAGGAGTTAAAAACAAATGGCGTTGGGCATGAATAGAGGACAAGAGGAAAAGGGTGGAGACGGGAAGCCGTTTAGCATTTATCTGTGTTTTTTGCCCCCAACGGCTCTAGTAAAGGCACTAGGATTAGGCACTGGTTATGGTTATGGTTAGGGTTAGGGTTAGTGCGACCGTTGCGACTGCTCCTTCACTGACCGACCATGTTTGTGATACAAACAATATGTGTGTGCACGTTCATAGCGGAACACGATTTGTCATTAACGATGGCCACTGTGTAAAAGCTATCTGAAGCCAAAACTGCCTTGACAAAGCTGTCTGTTTGGAATCAGCATGGCAGGTATTTAAACATAACGGCCTTGCCCCAGAGTTTAGACGTCTAGCTATACAATGCAACGTTTTTAATAAATGTACATGAAGCAACTAATATCAACATGGACAAAATCTTGAATGTACTAATTCGCTTTTTTGATGATGACCTGGCCAAAGTAACACAACATCTAGAAAGTTTTGTTTTCACATTGATTCATTGTAGGATTATGATATTATTGCAAATGTATCCAAAACTTTTTGCTTCTTAAAAATTATGACTTTTATTATTGTGTAATCAAATTACCCCCTCCCCCATTCAAAAAAAAGTTTCAGGCTCAGGATTTTTTTTCACTTTAAGCCCTGTATAATGATGATGACATGACAATGACATTTAAGATGGGTGTTGTATAATGACTAGTGATTAAGTTACAAAATTTGAATTGTACAATCTCTTCTTGTAGTCTGCATGTTTTGAAACCCTCACACTTATGATACTCACGTGACCATACGTGACACACGTGCTACTGCCTAAACAGACTGACTGGTCATGTCTTTTGTGGACGTTGTTATGAGGGTAACACTTACATCCATGGGGAAGCGTAATTCAGAGGGCAGATTCAACGTATAGATTCAACACAGAGATATAAATCAGGCATTAGTGAGAGCGAGAATGGCAGGTGCTGATGATTGACATCAGTGTCTGAGTGGTGAGACGAGAAGAGGGCAATCGCCGGTGAGCGGTGTCGGACTTAGCATAGTGGCTGTGTAAGGGAAAAGTGAGGAAAAAGAGACAGCTAAGACGATGGAATAAATTAACAGTAAACAACAAAATGACAAGCTTTTTAAGACACGGTGGCTTCATCTGTTAATGCTGTCGGTAAAGTGAAGGCTGTTACAACGTGGAGACTGCAGTGCACACAGACGAGTGTCACACACACAGTCCATCTTTTTGTTAACTTAAATTGCACAAATTTTGCGGTTATGTAATTGCTTAGAGTGACATCGCGATTGCGATTAGATTAATAATGCAGCCAAATTCACATTTTCTTGGCTGGTTTTTGTGAATCTGTTTTTTCTCAGGGGCTTTTTGTTAATTTGTTTATTTCAATACATATCTAGATGGACTTGAAATATACCTTGTAATTAATGTTTTAGTTAAACAGTAATAAACATGTCTGAGTGAATACACATTAGGGCTGTTGGAACGAATTCCGAAAGTTGAATATAATTGGAATAGTAAAAAAATCAATACTATTCGAATGCTGAAATTACTATGGTATCGAATGTGATTTTTTCTTTTTCTTTTTTTTTTCTTTTTTATAAATAGGTTGACTAATGTTAGCTAATCTCCCTCTTCTCATGTCATGTCTGATGAACAATAAGTTACAGGAGTGAGAAACACAAGGCATGGTGAGCTAACGTTACGTACCGAGTAGGGTTGGGTATCGTTTTTTTTTTCTTTCCGATACTGGTGCTAAAACAGTACTTTTAAAATGGTGCCGGTTCCTAAATGGTGCCTGAACCGATTTAAGAACGGCTTGTTTATAGCTAAGGCCATATGGTCAAAATTAAATGATTTATTAAAAATGGAATAACAATAATATAATAATTAATAATTATAACAATAACTTATTTCACCAGTAAATTGCTGGTAAACGACAAAAACAACCACTAGATGGAAAAAGAATATTTTACAATAACTTTGAATGCAGCATGAGGCTGGCGAGGGGAGTTTCAAGTAAACGCATCGTCTGTGTTGTTTTTCGTGTTTAATCCAGCTGCTAACGTTACCTGCTGTCAAGTGTATTATGTTAACTAGCGTCACATGCAGCGATGCTTCTGTTGCCTCTAACGTCCGTTTCGGAGCATCAGAGGGCAGCGCTGGCATTTCAGTAGCACCGACATGAGGCACCGAAATCTGCATTACTATTCGGTCCGGTAGATACCGGTTGTTAAGGCCGTATAAGCACCGGGTTTCGGTACCCAACCCTAGTACTGAGTAACGTTAGTACATGGGGGAGTGACAGGCTGCGGCTGGAAATCCGAAGAAAGATGAGAAATAGTTTTAATATGACTTTAAAATCAACATCCACTGAGCCAAAATGCTTATGTTATCAATAGTTAGCTCATTCTTGTTTCCTAACTGCGTCGCGAGTTATAGGAGCTTAGCTGGGAGCTTCATGAAGACAGCTAGCTAAAGTTAATGTTAGCTGCTCTACAGCTGTCAGAGTTAGCTTCAACTTCATATTACCTTCTAACAACTGTATTCTCAGTAACGTGACAATATGCAAGAAATAGGTTGCTTATAAATCACTAAAATAGTAGTGGCAGCACCGTTTGGCTTAGTTATCAATGCCGTTAGCATAGTTGCTAACACTATTGTTACTTAGTATGACAAATCATTTCGGCTGTGCTTTCTAACATGATGTCAATGTGCTAACCAAGCAACGTTAGTCTTTACAACAGAGCCGTTCAATACACTTGTTAAATAATGTTTCATTACAGAGTTCTCAGTTTATTTGTGTTTGTCGCTGTATGCGTAGTGGAAAATAATGTAAACAGAGAGCAGAGTGCCAGAAATACAATGCGCCATGACGTAGGCCCCCTTCAAGGCCAGGCTAATGTTAGAAGTCCCTCTAGTGGACAGAATGTGCAACAAAAACCACATGCTTATAGTAACATTGACAATGCATAAGTCAGAGTAGTGTAGTACATATTTATAACAGGCTGCATTTGAGCATTACATATTTGAATATTATTCGGATATTTAAAATAAAAATACACATTACAGTGGATGTAGCTCAATACTAATTTGCCATAGTGACATTTCAGTGGCAGTGTGGCAATACTATTCACATAGCCCCATAGGATACCTTAATTAAGACAATAAGTGCCAAAGGCAATTTGACATACTAATATGGTGGGCATATTATATATGCTATATGTGGGCATGTGGTGGCGTGAGAGAGGTCAAACATTAAATGAGGTCTAAACATTTGATGTCTGACACAATGTGAAAAACACTAGAACAAAAACCCTTGTATAGTTTTGCCTGCTTTTGGTAAGTTCTAATGCATCCAACGAATCAATGTGCCATTTTAGTCATAGTGGAGGTTATCCAGTTTTCCATACAGCAAGTCAGTGCGGCTGCATATAGATGGTGGTGCAGTTTAATGAGTGAGGGACCTCCGTATCATGGATATATGAGTCCCCCACTCACAAAGCACAAGAAATAACTAAAGCTGACAGATTTAATGCTACAGTGGGTAGAATGCAGAAACACTAACCCAAAAATAAAGTGCTTACCACGGCTTTAACTGATAAGACCTGAATACAAATCTAGAGGTAGCATTTTTGGAAAAAGACTAAGGAAACAGGAAAGTCATTGCCAACATTACTACCTATGAAACCACCGTTTTGTCATCTAAAATAAGTCATAGATGTGGGTTGTAGGAAATACTATTGTATTTGTATTCATCATGTTTTGCGTTTCCAGTAACTTATAGGTTTCAATAGAGTATTTACCATGAAAGTACATGGAAAGCAAATTCATGAATATATTTTCAAATAATTTTGACCTCCTTAAATGGTCTCAAAATGTGCCTCTCTTTGCAGATATTTATAGTATTTTGAACTTAGTCTTGCAGGGGGCAATGTAATTCATCAAATACATCATTTTATTACTGTGAATAGATAATTCACAAAATATTAATTAGCTGGGTGTTAACATTTTGTGAAACTAATTATATACACAGAACATGGTTTTTCAGTCTATTTGGGATGATAAGAGGTAAAACCATGATTGCTTCTGCTCAGCTACTTCAGTGTAATTTTGGAGCATTATTGAAAACTCAAATCAAGTGAGATTAAAAAATCATTATCACTGTTTAATGAGCATCCATTGTCATCCTGTGATTTTAATATTTATACATTGCAGCAATAATAAACAACCACTAAGACATTACAGATGATTATTTTTCTCTATTTTGATGCCTTGTCTAACGGACTGTTATAGTGTATGACATGACTGACCACTGATAGCTTGACATTATTGAATAACTGATACAATGGAATGTAATAATGTAGCTGCACATACTGTCTATTCACAGATATGCTGTGATGTGACTAACTTGCCTCCGGAAAAAAAGAAGTGATAATCATGTTGGTGAATAAGCTGATATCAGTAATGGCATGGCAATGATGCAGCTGTCAGTCAAGTGACACGTAATATAAAGAAATAATGATAATTAAAAAGTTTTAAGTGAAATTATTTATCATAGACTTTTAACGTGTTTTAAGACTCACTGATTTGGTCTGAAAGAGAGCCTATCCCTAAAGAAGAATTGACATGTCATCTAGATGTAAGTGGGCGGTTCAGTTGGTGTTTGTAGGCAAGAGCGTTAAATCCCTAATCTGTGATGACACTAAGAGATAGCCTGGGGCTTTATCAGGAACAATTAGAAGGAGACTGAACTTTCTTAACTCAATTAACAACTCTGAAATTAGTACAGCAGAAAGTGTATTTTCACAAATTTAGTTAACATACATGTGAATGTTTCAGTTTTATTGTTTTAAAGGAAACTGTAAAAGGTGATTATGTAGGGCTTTGGGGAATTTAAAAATAATTTACACAAAACGTGCTCTGGACATTGAAGTTATGTTGATTATTTTCAAGGCAACAATGACCAGTGAAGTAGGAAGTACGCCTTGTTACTGCATTTAGTTCACTTCGTTGCAAGTTCTTTCAAGTCATATGGATGGTTTGGATTTCTGGAAGTGGGGTAGTATGAGGTACTTATCGATAGTCCGTGTATTACCTTCAGTATGTGGCAGTCAGCACGGCTCAGTTTGAAGAAGCAGGCAGGAGGACAGGCCTGTGCCAGTTTTAGTAAACGCTATACAGTATTTAGCATATTTTGAAAGCTTAACCTTGCCATCAACAGCCCTGTTTAAGTTTACATTTACTATGCTTTTGTCAAGCCACCAGACATTGACAAAAATAGTAATTGTACCTTGCAGAACACAGGAGGTGCTGGTCTACCGCTGCCTCGATCGGTTAGTTTGTTTTAGTATTGTTAGTTTCTAACCCTTTTTGAAACACCAAAGTCACACCATAACACAAACTAACTAACTGTGCATTATGTGGCTGTGCTCCCTTTTCTGTAGTATTTACATGTGGCCTTGTCATGTCTTTTGGCTCATCGCTTTTGTCGGCTTTGGCATAGTTTTAGTTTTCTGTAAGATTGCCTGCAGCGAAGACGAGATGCGGAACAGGAGCAGGTCTTAAGGGTCTTATAATACATCATTACACTGAAGCTAATGTTGCCCCCCAAAGAAATGTAGCAAGCTAAGCTATAGCAGCATGGCAAAAGTTGTTCACTATATCAAAGCTATTTCTTTTCACACATCAATGTACACCACATACATGTCTTTCTATGACAATGGCGTCCAGACCACAGCAGAAGGCTCTGCTGCACTTGACACAAATTTTTGAGGAAATGTAGCTTATGTGGATGATACCGCAGTACTTAATCAAAATAAAAGCTAAGCTACTGAAAAGCTTTACATTCAGAAAACAGCAACAGTGCTGAGAAATGAGTAGTTAAAGTAGTAACGCCACTGTAGCGCCTTACTGCCCAACACTGCTATGCAATAGGCCACAAATTTGATTTAGCACTGTGATGCCATTTGCCATCGTCAGCACAGGTTGATGATGTAGGCTACTTTTTAATTTGCTAGAATGTGTCATAATGACATGCTGGTGACAATGCTGCTTCAGCCGGTTTGCATAAAATCACACCAGTTTAAGCTCGTAGACAGGACCAGCAAAACCGTAAATTGATCCTTTACTAAGTGACTTGGCAATATACACACCCAGATACTTGTATGAGTTGACCGGAGTTATAACTGGCTTGTACAATGGCTTGTGATCTCAGGGTCAAAAACCATCTCCAGTTTTCTTTACATTCGACACGTTAGTTTGCATCCCACCTGTGCACTTGTTTCTCAACTTCAAAACCATAAGCTGGTGCATCATCATCATAATGAAATAGTCCCAAAAATGGCTCACCACCAGTAGGGTCAGTTGTTCCCTTTAGTAAATAATAATAATAATAATAATAATAATAATAATAAAAATAATAATACTTTTATTTGATATAGCACTTTTTACAGACAGTCACAAAGTGCTTCACACAATAAACATTTGTTAAAATACGGTAGGATCCAAAACAGAAAATAAACAAGCAAAAACAAATACAATACCAATGAAGGTAAAAGATTAAAAGACTAAAAACCCCAAATTACAAACATGAGACAAAAGCGAGTTGAAACGAGTGTGTCTTCAGATGCTTTCTAAAAGTGTTAACCGAGACTGCAGAACGTAAGGTAATAGGAAGGGCGTTCCACAGAGTCGGAGCTACCACTTCAAAGGAACGGTCACCTTTAGTTTTCAAACAAGTGTGTGGGACCACCAGTAATCCCTGGTTAGAAGACCTGAGGGACCAGTTAATAGTGTATGGATGGAGCAGGTCAGAGATATAAACAGGCGCCTGACCATGCAATGCTTTGTAAGAACAGGAACTTTAAATTGGATCCTGAACTTGATCGGAAGCCAGTGTAACAAGGATAAAACATAAGTGATGTGCAACATCCTGCTGGACCTGGTCAACAGCCTTCAGCAGAGTTCTGGACCAGTTGTAGACGGTCCTGGGACGACTTGCTGAGACAGGTGAAAACGGAGCACTTTGCAATGGAAGCTGATAGTATGTGGGTCCATCTGCAAAAGATTGCCAGAAATGGACATGTTACAACATTGTAGGTTTTACTCTCACTGATTATCTTTGTAAGAAACATGCTTTCAAATAGCAAGTGTTAGTGTACCACTAATAAATCTGTTCTAGTGTAAGCATTGCTCTGCCACTGACGCTGTGTATGATTCAGGAGTGCTGTCACAGTTACTGCTCCCATTTGTCCCTACCGCCTGAGTTGACAATTTAACTTTTCTGACTTTGCATTAAGTGTGGCAATGGCAACCGCAGGGAACCATACTGGGGAGAACTACTACTTCTACTACTGCTGACATACATTTAGGAGTACCCTGTATTATATGACACTTCTTTACCAGTGCAACTCTAAATTTCATCAGTAAAAAGACTCTGCCTTTAAGCAAAATAACTTAAAAGTTGAGTTCTCCTGTAAATTTTTTTCAGTGAGGACATTTTGACATGACAGCTGTCATGGCTTTGATATCATTAATTTATCAAAATTGTTACCTTTCAGTGTCAAAATTACATATTAGCATGAATGTTATATTGACATTGCCTGGCATTCAAAAACAAAACCAGCGATGTTAGGTGGTAGAGTGGTAGAGTAATTGGTAGCCACCCAATGTCTCAAAGCACCTTCACCTCTATATATCTCCCTGACATCCTCTTCAGTCCCTTTATGTTCATTAATTCATCTTATGAGGTTTAATGCTTGCAGGGTAACTGGGAATGGAGGATGGTGTCTGTTCCAGATTGCATCAATAAACAACCTGAACAGGTTGTCACCTTATGCCAGAGACTAGGGCTTAGCAATTAATATTGTTTATATTTAAGTCACAATTTTAAAGAGTGCAATTTTTAACAACCTGTAAAAACGATAAGTGAAGTACAATTGCACAGTGACCGTTGTTTTGTTTTAAATTTCAATAGCAGTGTTCACAGAAAAATCACAGTCAGATATTTTCCTCAAATCATTTGGCCCCAGCATAGACTGATATTTATACCTCAGGGTCTCAGAGCCACTTCACTCATGAGAAAATGTAAACTCCACACAAAAGACATAACCCATGTTGTCCTGGGAAGGTGTGTAAGTAGCCGTGGTCGATTGACCACAAGAATGGGAGTGACAGGTACTGTATGGGTCTGTCATTACCTCAACTAATATGTTGTCTAAGATTGTCAGTCTAGGTTGGCAACTGATAATGGGAGCAGTGTTTCTCAGTGTCCTGATTGACTATGATGATCTTGGTTATGATGATCTTGGTTAGTAGTTGTATAGTCTCGATCAACTGAAATACATGTCCAGTATAATTGTTTGACATCCAACGCGTGATATCCCTTACCTTCCGCGCTGTGTGTCGCCATTCTCAAACTTCATTCGATTCGGGAAATGACAACAAACTTCTGTCAGGGAATGATTGTAAAGATTTACAAAGAATATGTTTACGGCATTAACTCTCTAACTGGGACGTTTTGAGAACGATTGGTGGGCAGGGTTCAGCGTTAAGGTAAATTCTACTCGCCCGTAGTCCTTTTTTACTGGCCCCTAAACAGATCGTTTTTTTATTAGTGGTTATCAAATAATGACAAAATCTGAAGTAAGTTGTTATAGTAAATCTTAATTTACAATGTATAAACACTATATGGACAGTGTCATAGATGAGTTAAAGTTCTTTTTAAAATATATAAAATCTAATAGGTACCCTTTTAGGTACCCTCATTTCTAATAAAGCTCTAGCATTAGTAGCTTCACTGTGGGTAGGCAACATTAATACAAAATATTGTAGGTGTTATGGGTCCTGAGTGTGGTCGCAGATTATGCTAAAAGTTGTCAACAGTAACGTTATCTAAGTGTGTTGTTCCATTGCAAATATTCTTAAAAGCACCCTCTTCAGTTCAGGATATTGTGCCCTTTCTCTCACAGAAAGAGTTATATTTCAGTCATTGGACCAGAATAAAAATCGGTTTTACTACTGTAAGTCCATTGAGCTTGACAGATATCACACAGGCTATACACAATTCCAGATACATTTTGCAATGTGCATTATAGATCACATTTTCACTCACTATGACCACTTATATGAACAATAACGTTGCCATCAGTGGGCTTAATTGCTAGCTAACCACCGCTAAGGGAAATTCCAGCAAACAGACTGTGCCTTAGAATGTTACATGAAAGAGGTAATATAACATCACCTCTCATTTTACATACAGTTTAGCAACAAAACTAAATGCTGAGGGGACATTAATAAAAAAATGTCATGTTGGTTTTGAGCACTATGCACTTGCCTGTACAGGCCAGTGGGTTGTTATATTTACTTGCCCGACTTGGCATTTTACTTGCCCCGGGCGATCGGGCATTCCTTATTGTTTTTTGGTTTTTTTTTTCAACTATTTATTTTAAATTTTCACACCAAATGACATACAACAGAGGCCATGGCGAACAAAACATTGTCAAAACATTATGTCAATTCTCCTCAATTCCCCTACCCACCCGCAAACCCACCCAGTTCAGGTCCAAAACAGACGGGGACAGACAACACAGACCCATGCACACAGACAAACACACACCAGTAAGGACATACAACATCCGAGAGCTAAAATAAAAAAGATAAAAAAAAAAAAAGGGCATTCCTTATTGTTGAGCCCTGGTAGGGATTGCTATGGACGAAGTACACACTAGCGATACACTGGTAAGAGCAAATTACATTTAACCATGTATCCAGCTTATTTAAATAGCTCTCGCACTGTATTGTGTGAACAGTTAAATTCATTTATTTTATGTGGCCTTTTCTTTTGCGGCACCCAAGATGATTGTGATGGGTTTAAAGAAATGCAAACAACCCAGAGCAAATCTATTTTTTTTTTTTTTTTTTTCTCTCTCATATTCCAGAATGTATGTGTGGTGTAACCAGACCTTACTCCACAATACTGTGGATGGATGACAATTTGAGACTAGGAGACATTTAGCAAACATTGTAAACCAACTTTTAGTACTGTGTCGCTTAAGTTGCTTAACTGCAGTGTTCCCCTAGAAGGTGCCTGCATGCATGCATGCACGCACAAACGCACACATGCAAGCATGCACGCACGCAGACATTGGTGTTTTTTTTGTATGCATTTGTAGTACTCTACACTGTCAAGCCAGAGTTATACTGTCATTTTTTCAGAGTAAACAATTACATCACAAATTTGTTTTGCTGCAGTGCTTTCAAGCTAAAACTATTTTGAATCCTCTAAAATGTATTGCTGCCGTGGCAGAGAAATTAAACTTAATTGTAGATCAGTGAACCTTTGTCGTGCCTTTTTTTTATTAGGACCAATGGAAACAAGTTTCATTAGAAATTCCTCACTCTCACTCAGACAAAAAAGCTTTTAATGGGAGCTTTAATTTACTTCAATTTTGCATGAGTTTGCTTTTATGTTTTCATGATGGTCTACATAGATTTGAACTTGGCTTCCTGTTTGTGTGAGATGGATAGTTGATAAAAAAGGTTTTGTTATAGATAAAGGTAATGTATTTGAATTCTCTCCTCCTACCTGGTTTCTTACCCATTGTTTTCTATAAAAGCCTTTAGATTCCATTTTAGTTTTGTGAGATGATTATGTGCTGCACAATAACGTGTGGCCTGGGGTGAAACTGACCCAGTGTCACCCCCTGCCTCAACCATTCCCTTACTAATCCAAAGGAAGGGAGTTTGCAGCAGTTTGGGTTAGTTTGTTGCATGTCGTCAACAAGGGATCCTCTCGAGTCCAGCAGGACCTTTGCTTTCATTGGGTGTCTCAACATCATCATCTACCATAGCATTAGTATATAAATCCTCTTAGAAAGTCTACACTCACTGCCTGTGACATAGAATATCTGAAAATGATATAGCATATACCTGCAGAGCATACAGAGAACATCACAAGTCCTATGTTTGAGGTGAATAGGAAAAGTTTCAAATACCTCAATAGGACCAAAGCAGAGCTACCATGCTGTGGCCAGTTTGACTGGAAAAGGCTGTACGACTGTTCAGCTAACCGCCTGTGGGACATGGTGAAGTCTTGTCGCTTTAAGAAGGCCCACTGCACGGCTGAAGACTTTGAGTCTGTGAGTAATTTTCTCGCTTGCCTTTGAACTTAATCCTTTCAGCAGAGGTTTTGGCCTTAAGGCTCTGACAGTTGTATGGGAGATATGAATAAACCAAGAAATATGCATATAAACCACAGTGTATTGAAGAATCAAAGACTTCCTCTCATATCTTTTTTTACCTGGTTTCAGAGTGTGATTGGTTTCATAGGAGATGGATAATGGAGTTTTTATATTATATATATATATATATATTTTTTTTTTTTTTTTTTAATTATCCTCCTAGTTTGCATATTGCCTCATTTTGGAAAAAATCATTAGGAACTATTTCATCTATGAAGACGTTTTCTATTTGATGTCCATACCTTACTGATGAATTTCTGCATCAATTCATTGTATGTTTAGCTAGTGGTCTTACACATGTGTATGTGCGTATCTGTGCTTTTAGTTTATTTTAGTGTATCATAGTTACTTAGCAAACGTACCTTTTTTTTTTAACTAGCTTTTTTTTTTGCTAGATAGTTATCAAACCTGGGAGTGCAATTCGCTGGTCATCTGTGGCACGTCTTTCATGAAATCACTAAAATGCCCTTCTATTCTCTAGTTGGACAATGTTTAAATTTGGGCAACTGAAACAATGTGTAGGAAGATTTTAGTTTTACACTTAGTATGGCAGTCAATGAGAGACTAACAGTAAACTCATTTAAACCAATTCATCTTGATTGTTGATCTTATATGAGCTAATATAATGGAATTGCACTATATCAGAGTTGCATTCTAAATAAATATCCACATTTTACTTGGTCATTGTTTTGCATTATGCTGTGTAGCCTGATGTGTATTAACACATATTCTTATTTGTGATTTGTTTTGTAGATCTTTTTGTTAGAGTATAGGAAATCTTTGGATGGAGAATAGCAAATTACCAAATTACCTACCAGACTGAAAGAGCAAATTGCAATTTCAGACTAAATGGCCACTTATCGCTGCGCTTTTATGTAAAATTTGGTCTGATGTTGTCACAAGTATTTACTACACATACTGTATGTTAAGAAAAAAGAAGTATTTTTCTGTTTATAAACGCCAGAAGTCATCTGACAGAGTTGGGAAGATTATTCTGTGGTATTTACAATTTCTTTGTATTTGATTAGAGATCTAAGCATCAAGGCAGATTAACTCTGCCCCTATGGTGTAAATAACCTCACCAATCTCTTCACATCCATGGCAGCATCTCACAAGGCATTAAGTTGTGAAGACTTTATCGATAGCTCTTGTGTTTGGGGGTTTAATTAAAACCCTACTCACTCAGAAGGCAGTGTCACTGCACTGAGATATATTCCACAACAAATGGTAATGTGTTGTCAGAACCTGGTGTTAATATCATATTGACAGCCATATCTTAGAAATATTGCACTAAGAAAACATGTAACATCCAATATTCTGCCAGTGAGCAAACACTGAAGTTTCACTAAAACCCTACTGAGTTTCTGGCATACTTTCCCAAATTAGGATAATAATGTGACTGAAGTTTGAGCAACACAGTACCATCAGCAGATGGTCAAGACCAGCTTGTATATTGATGTGCTGAGGTATCTTGAGGCTGTCCAGTATTAGGTAGAAAACTTGAAGTGATTGGTTTCCTCTAGAATTTACACCTATATGTGGCCCTGGGGTTAGAGGGAGCATGCTGCTCGACACTTCCCATGTTCCAAAGAGTTTGCTTCTCTGACCATGTGGTCCAAAAAAGTGTAATTGCATCATTAATGTAAATTACCATTCTATTCATTAAGCTCATCATATAAATAATGCATGGAAAAAACTAGTGTTTACCAATTAAAATGTTGAAGTTCTACAAACAATATTTGTAATTGCATTTAAAATTGCATTTTCTGTGCAGCATTAGGGAACATATATAATGGACTTTTAAAGTTTTGTCAATTGTTGCCTTCTGCTCTTTGTGTTAACCTCCGGTACTGCCAATCACTTGGCTACAGAATCCTTGTTGACATGACAAGGTGCTCACATTTTATGAGTGAAGATAGTATGATTATTTTATTGACAGTCAATAATGATTCTTTAGTGATAATTTGATCTCATTCTTATGTCTATGAAGCTGAAAGAATTGTTGTCTGTAATCTGCTTTAGTCATGTTACATGATATCTTGGAGTATGTCTTAAACTGCTCGCTAGTTGAGTTGGTAGTGAATCGCTACACAATGACTTAAATTCAGTTACATTGGGTCACTGATGAGTTACTGAAGACTTGTGACACAATTTAGGGATTAACACCTGGGGAGGTTTACCTCTAAGAAATATGTATTCACTAGGAATTGTAATTTACTACATAATAAATTACTTAAAAGAAGGCACACAAATTTGCTACTGCAAGAAAATCTAAAAAAGGTGTGACAGGAGAACATGAAAGTGCTGTTATTGGAAGAACAAACATATTGGTGGCTTTGAGATGCCATCTGTGGTGGTAAATTAATTCTAACAATTGAAAATCTAATCTTTTAAATAATTTAGAAATGTTTAGTTAAAGGTGCTCTAAGCGATGTTGGGTGACGGCACTTCTTGTTGATGTTCGAAGTATTTTCAACCAAAACGATGCTAGCTTGCCCCTCCCTCCTCCTCATCCCGTCCACTCCCCCTCCCTTCCGTGCTTCTGCACACTAACCCCCCCAACCCCCACCCCCAAATCCTTCTTGTCGGTTATTGGATGGAATGCTGGAACTCTGTTATGTTTCGTGGTGCAGGTTTGCACAGCTTGTTTTTGTTGGCGTTTGTGGAGCCTGGGCTGTCTACAGAGACACAGCTTGTGGATAGTGAGGAGATGTTTGCTGTATGTGACAAAAAATGTTGTAGCCTAAAAAACGTGTGATCGCTTAGAGCACCTTTTAATGTTTACTTCCAGTATTGAAGGTTTTGGAAATCAATGTTCCAAATACTCAAAAGCATTTATAACTTCTCATCTGAATGTTAAGATATTCAGTGAGTATATGGAGCAAACATTCTGAGGATTTTTCACAGAGCTTTCACAGCTGTTGTACTGGAACAGTTTTGGCACTGGTAAAAAATCTCTGACCCCCTGGTCGTGTACTAAGTGGGCAGTGGATTGAGACATGCACTTGATTTTGAAGTTACTTAAAACAATGACCTCCACAAACATGAAAAAGTGGCAAGTGAAGTCTCAAAGCTTGCGTCATCAGCCTTTTTTTGCTTTTGGTTTTGCTATCATGGGTTGTGGCTTTGTTGATAGGGAAATTTTGTTACTCACTAGGGATGCTAATTTAGATTTTTAGATTCAAAACGTGCAATACATAGGCACTTAAAACGAGACAAGCAAAGCAATTAAATGGGGGATATTAATGTGAATGGTAGGGATGCAATTTTTTTCATACTGATAGCCAACCCGCGTTAACTGATCGATAACTGTTAACCAACAAACAGACAACTGAGTCCCAGTTCACATGTCCGGGAGGCTCGGGCAATTTCGTGTTCAGCGTCCTCTGACAGCTACATACTTTTACCGGTTGTTCAGCCACGATGTTGCCTGCATTGTCGTGGAAAAATGGAGATAATGTGCATATGGCGCGTCCGGTTGCTACTAGACCGCAGCTATCCAGACACTGAACATATGTCCATGCCTGTCTCCATCGCATCAATTAGTGTAGCAGAGATGTTGTCAGCTGTGTGTCTGCCTGGCATACTCTGTGTATAGGATGGCTGATTTAAAGGTCCCATGGCATGAACATTTCACTTTATGAGGTTTTTTTAACATTAATATGAGTTCCCCCAGCCTGCCTATGGTCCCCCAGTGGCTAGAGATGGTGATAGGTGTAAACCGAGCCCTGGCTATCCTTCTCTGCCTTTGAGAAAATGAAAGCTCAGATGGGCCGATTTTGAATCTTTGAAGCAAGGTTACCTCCTCTTTCTCTGCTTTGCCCGCCCAGAGAATTTGGCCCACCCATGAGAGAGAGACATCATGGCTTTCAAACGAACAAAGTGGCAGTTGGTCAAGGCCACACCCCCACCTTCCACCTTGCCCCCCCTCCCCCTCCCCCTCTCTCCTCCTCAATAGCTACAGACACAGAAATGGCATATCCTAAGGAAAGCTCATTGTGGGACTGGCTCTAGTGGCTGTAATTCTGCACCAAGGCTGAATTTCGGGAAAGAGACTTCAGATACAGTATTAGGGGACCACTAAGGTCTATATGAAATCATCCGAAGAGCACCATGTCATGGGACCTTTAACTCACAAGTCCTCATCTTTTACAGTGGCATGTGTCACGTAGATCTACGCTGTAAGAATGCGCCGTTCAGCAGAGAGCCAGGAAACTTAGCAGAAAAAAGAGCTTATAAAATGCAAAGTTTGCACTAACAAGTTAACTAGCAGTTAAGAAATTGATTATATAGCTTATTTTTCTTTTTACCATGCAACAAATGCTTTTTTAAATATTGTTTTTAACTGTTTAAATGACAGCATTAATGGGTCAAAAATGTATTGTCAGTTAACGGTTAAACTGTTAATTGTCAACATCCCAATTACACACAGTGACCAGAACTTCAGTGCATTTAACTATAAATTAACTGGATTTACACATAGCTTTGCTTTATATTATGTTCTTATCCTAACTGGAGAACCTGGCAGTAAAAATGGCATGTCTTCTGTGCAATTATATACAATAACACAAAGTGAAATATCCTGCAATTCAACTAGTTTATCTTGTAGGATATTTAGGAGAAATTCATGAGTCCAACTTTACCCACAGGCAAACAGAGATGTAATGAATACATTTAAGATGTTGTTATGTAGGGTAAGCATCTCCATTTCCTGCTCAGTAAGTATCCATGGCAACTCCAATTGTGCAGGTAGGGCCAGATCACTGGTGGTAATTGCTTCAAACCAATGCATACTTTTACCAAACTGACCTTTACAAAACCTTGAGCCATATTAATCATTTGTTTAGTCTCCTTTTAGGCTGTGTTCTGACTTTGTCGAGTCATATTGATTTATAAAGCCGTCTGCATGGAGGCACCAGACAACAGCTTTCCAAATAGGGCTGAATGGCGCCATTTCATACTGTATGTCAGGGTGAAAAGATACATAAATCTGTAACATCATAACAGACTTTACTATAATGGTTTTGCTGTGTTGCTTTAAGTCATACAGGCTCCATGGACTTCACATGGTGGCCATTTGGCTTCCCCTTTCATTATTTCCCCATTTTCTTTCTGAGACATTGTCAGCTCAGACGAAAGTTGAGTCATCAGGGATCTTGGAAGAAAGTTGGGAACATAATGTGCTTAGCCAGCTTGCTATGGTAGACATACACACTAATACCACTGGTTATACAGAATGAAATGATCTTGTTTTGGAAATGCAGAGAGTGGAAGAACAGTAGAACAATTCCATTTTTGTTTTAAAGATGCATGTCACATGAGCTCATTTTAAACTCAGACATTGTGGCGCTATGCATTATCTTTCCATTCAAGGTGCATGGCCATGAAGATCTTTACTCATTTGCATGTAACTATGCCTTGCTCTGTAACTATATTGTTTAATTGCTTAACACGAATCACTGGTTTGCGTTGCACAGCTCATTGGATGTTCTAATTTAGTAATTTTTTTTTTTTTTTGTAACCCGGGAGATGCATCTTCTCAAAAGCACAAAGCAGACCATCCAATGTCCACTGCTGTACTCTGTGTATAATTAGATTCAAATCCTGTTCTCTGATCGTTGACAACACATTATCCTCTCTCATTCCCACTAGCCCCATTAGGGTGAGTGGCCTTGCTTCATTTGCCTTGTCTTTTTTTTCTTCGTCTTTAGCTGTGACCCCAAAGCTGTTTGCTGAGCAGAGGAATCAAGAAAGGATTCACATAGATGAAATGACAGGCTAATAGTATTTAATAAGCTGTTTCTGCATGAAGTCGTCCTCCCGAGCTTGTTTGCAGAGCAAGGCTATCTGACACTGCCCATCTGCAACCTCCAACTGTGTGTATGTGCATCTCTAGCAAACATCTGTGGTTTTGTATGTGTTGGTGCTATGTTTTTGTGTATGTGTGTGGCTGTGATCAGAGAGGGACAGAGTGACACAACTAATGGAGAGAGATGTACAGTAGGCAGACCTGGCAGCGCACAAGGGGCTTTCAGCTCCTTAGCCTTGATTCAGAAACTCAGGAAGAGTGATGGTTTGAGAAGACCCCAGCTATACTAAAATCCCTGGCAGGATAAGAGCTCTAAATGTGTTTCCAAGAGGAAAGATGTCATTTGAGTGGGATAGTTATTAACCAAGATGAGAAGCAAACCTCCCACACGTATCCCAGCAAAAGCCCAGCAAGTGCCTCGAGGTCTTTAAACTTGGATATGCATATGTACCATACTACTGAAATATCCAATTCTTATCTTAAATGGATGATCAGTCATTTTTCACACAAGGCACAACAACTGTACAGGTTTGTGTGCATTTTCAATTCAAGAGTTTGCCATTTAAATGACAAATCATCAACTGGTCATAAAAAATATCAGCTTACAAAGATTCTGTGAAAGTACACTGCAAGTTTCAGAGAGGGAGGTGGACAAAGTTTTTAGATCCGATTTCGGAAATTGATAGGCCCTGATGGAATTCCATCACAGGTCTTAGATGCGTGCTATAGATCAGCTGTTACAGTGGTTTACTGGCAATTTTTTTTTCATAAGATACTGACATTTTCTTTGAAGAGCTATTATTGTACCTGTATCCAATAAAACACCAGTAGCATGTCTAAATGATTATAAGCCAATTGTGCTGGTATCTGTGCTAACGAAATTCTTTGAGAGACTTGTAGTTTAATATCTGCTTCCAGAGTAGGGATATACAACAGAACAAAAACCAGCCCGATAATCAGCCAGGGCCGATTATTGGGCTGTTTTTTGGCAGTGTGCAGATGATCTGTTTTTTATTTGCCTGATAACCGATGAATGAGCTGAATCTTAATTTTGACTTAAAGATTTTCATTCTCTATGTAAATGCATATCGGTTCCAAATATCGGTTATCGGTTTTATTAACTACTAATAATCAGTATTGGTTTCGGCCTTGAAAATCCAGTATCAGTTGATCCCTATTCCACAGAGCCACTACGCATTGCCTATCACCTAATAGGTCAGTTGAAGATGCAGTTTCCTTGTCCTGTACAGTGCTCTTGAACACCTTGACGGGAGGAATGCCTCTGTCAGATTTCAGTTCATTGATTTTAGCCCTACCTTTTAATACCAATGTGCCAACAAAACTGGTGTTTAAACTCAGATTTGTTTTCCACCCCATCTGTGCTTGGTTGCATGCTTTCAATAGGCAGAGTCAGAACAGTAAGGTTGGGAGAAAATCATTCATACACTATCATCCTTAACTCAAATGTACCTCAGGGATTTTGCCTTAGGCCTTTACTCTTTTATAGCATGTTCACTCATGATTGTATCACTACAAATTATAATAGCCAAATTGTCAATTTTTTTATACAAAATAATAAGTATGAGCTATGACAACAGTATGGATGCCTATAGGACAGAGTTGAGATAAATTTCACTGTGGTGGAGAGATAACAATGTATCAGTGTAGACAAAACTAAATAGATTATTGAGGGTACAGCTGTTGAGACTGTGACTTGTTCTAAATTTATACAAATACAGATCTCCAACTACTGTCTTACTTGGTTTGAAAACTCTGTTTACACTCCAAGCAAAGTTCAGCTTTTTTTTTAATCGCACTAATCGCATGCCGGCATTTATTAATTTATTTTACACTTCACTTGGCTTTGCATCGTGCCTAACAGGCTACTATTTTGACCCTTTGCAGCACCGTTACTTCCGTTACCTTACTGCCACTTCCTCGTAACACATCCTGCTGCTGCAGGCTGCAGGCATGATGGAGAAAGACAGCAGCAACACAATCTGAATGGCGCTTTTTATTTTCCAAAATTCCCGGATGGCTCGTAGACAAATCGAAAGCCATATGCACATTGTGTAAAGCCGAATTAAAATATCACCGAAGCACGTCAAGCTTGAGCTACCACCTACGGAGCTAAGCATAGTACAGTTAACGTGATGCTACCCGCTAGCATGCTACCCACTCAGGCAAAGCACTATTTTGGAGAGTGCTACTTGCCAACTTGTGAATGAAACCAAATCCCAAAAAGCTCTTGCGAAACGTGTGGCAACTAACTGCAGACCTGTCAGCATCGTAGAAGACTCGGGTCTCAAAGACGTACTACGGTTGGCATGTTCTGACCTGTCTCGTTGCCGTCGAGGGGGACAGTAGTTTTCACGGATACATAGCCTGTACGACATGGAGAAAGCAGCCCAACTGGAACTGCTGCAAAGTGCTGCAAACGCTGTCTCATTAACCGGTGATCACTGGACGTCAGTGAGTAATCAACATTATTTAGGAGTTACTAAACATTATATTGACTCTGGTAAGGATAGGGTTTTTTTGTTTTTTAGTTAAGTACTTGGAGGAATTGTGCAATAATGACAGATTCACACATTTTTCTTTTGTTTACAGTAAATAAATAATTACAAATCTTAAAATCAAGTTCATAAAGTAACTTTCTTTGCATTCATTTGATTCCCAATCAAGATACACTGGTAAAAATTGCTTTCGATTGTTAATATGTACTTAAAAACTGTTCTGAAATGCAAAATAATAGAATTCTAATCATGTGATAAAATATGCGATTAATTGCGATTAACTATAGAACTTCAGCGATTAATCGCGATAAAAAAAATTAATTGTTTGACAGCCCTAATATATATATATATATATATGCATATTTATTATTATATATTATTTACTGTAAACAAAAGAAAAATGTGTGAATCTGTCATTATTGCACAATTCCTCCAAGTACCTAACTAAAAAACTAAAAATCCCTATCTTTACCAGAGTCAATAGTGTTTAGTCATTCCTAAATAATGTTGATTACTCACTGACGTCCAGTAATCACCGGTTAATGAGCAGCTCATTTCTGCACAAGTCCGTGTTAACACAGCCCATCTCCACTCTTACCTGGATAGTCCGGTACACTGTTGTTTCCACAACAACAAAAACACAGCAGTTTCGTTGAAGTTGGATGTAGTCCAGTTTTTGTCTAATGAGCGGACACTTGCAAGCAGGATTGATGGAACAGGTGGCCGGCTAGCGTTAGCTTTCCACCTAGCTAGGTTTTATTCCAGCCCTGGAATATATATATATATATATATATATATGTGTGTATATATATATATATATATATATATATATATGTGTATATATATATATATATATATATATATGTATATGTATATATATATATATATGTATATATATATATATATATATATATATATATATATATATGTGTATATATATATATATATATGTATGTATGTGTATATATATATATATATATATATGTATATATATATATATATATATATGTATATATGTGTATATATATATATATATATATATATATATATATATATATATATATATATATAACTAAAGCACTGTGTAATAATTGTTGATTATAGTGTTTGCAATATAAATGTTGTTGGATAATATTAAGTCCAAGGATAAAGATAGGCAGATAAAGACTCTTTATTTGACCTTGTTTTTCAGCCAGATTCTGCACAGTTAAAAAAAAAAAAAAATTAAACTGTGGGATGGTGAGCCACAGTACATAGAGCAGGAGTGGCTACACACTGGTAAAAGTTTCTGCCTTTAAGAAACAAGTAACAATTTTATGCCGTTTGAAGTACATACGGGAAACATTCAGGCTAATTTGACATTCAGTCCTGAAAAAGACAAGACACGGTTACAGTAAATGGTTATGCACTGAATATGAATGAATTTCTCATCTGCAGTAAACATTCACTGATTAAGCTTGAGGTGCCGTGGACCTCGCTGAGCGTGCAACACTCAACAGCAACCCTCAGTGTTACAGTATAAAAAATGATAATAATGCAGTGTTGGTGTTTTATATTAGTTTATCTACTGGGATAATTCTGTTTGTCATGCATTTAAGGAAGTCGTGCATACCTAAATGTTACAGAAAGGTATGCTCACTGCTTAAAATTAATTTCCACAACCACAGTGAACTTTGAATTTAATAAGCTATTATCACCTAATCTGTATTATAGTTAAATGCAATAACTACTGCAGACGCACACTCACAAAAGGAAAGCCTAATGAGGTTTGCATGACTTATTGTCTGTCTTGCAGTCAGCTTCATTTATAGCCATGCTAAATTGATTTGGAAAATATTATTAAACCTACTGAACCGTCCTTTCTCTAATTATTACAGAGCAACCTCAACATTTATATTACTATATATACACACAGTGAAGCTGTTTCTTTCTGCAACTCAAACTAAACCTTTTGAGCCCCACTCTCTCATTTCTGTGCTGCTGCATGCCTAGAATGTTAAACTGCTAAAGAATACAGCCTATTTCTAAGACTTCCTCCTACCTTGTGTTTAAACTGGAAAATCACCATACACCCACCTTTGGTTGATGTCTGTGTGTTGAGCAGCTAAAGGAATAAAGTCCTGCAGCTTAGACATCCAGTGCCATTATTTTTTCTTTTGCAAGACTGTCCAGAAAGAAGAATTATGACATTTTGATAATTTTGATTTGATTAATCTTTTTTCTTTTTTTTTTTTTGCAATGTGTTAAATCTTAACACTCTCCCCGGAGGCCTCTTGAGCATGATATTTAATATGTTGTAATTGTAAGCAAACTCCATCACTCCATCATCATAATTTCATCACCACTGTTCACAAAGAGGTGTAAACCTCTAGAGGGGTTGGTAACTTGGTATCAGATTACCACATTACGCCTGGTCGATTGATAGGTGTATTGTATCCTCCTATTTTAGTTGAACTAGACTTTGCGGTCATGGTGCGCTGATAATGGCAGATAAGGCACAGGTTGGCTCAGTAATTCAAGAGGATGGACGCTAATTTACGCTAAAAGACACAAGCTGTGATTTGTTTCCTCTTATCTATATGGATGGCTGTCTGCATGTTGTGCACTATAGCTGGCGCTGCTGCCATCATTACCGCTGCTATGGAGACAGGAGGGCGGACAGGGTCTCATCCAAATCCATCAGCAAGTCTGAGTTATTCAGACCTGCCCTGCTCTGGACATGCTCATACGTAGAGTTCATACCAAGGGAGGGGCGTGAGGGCTGCTAAATCATTCTACACCAGACGGCAGCTTTAGAAAATCAATGCTTCTTCGTTTTTTCCTGCAGACAGAAGTGCATGGGGTGAGGAGAGGATGATGTAGAGTAGAGAAGGAATAGTGTCTGTCTGTGTGCAAAGGGTGGATATCAACCTAATGTTAATGAAGATAAAGGGGTCATGGAGGCAGTCGCGGTAAGCAGGAGCCAAGTACAGATAACTAAGGCCTCATCAGCCGGGGCTACTGTACCATGTAGTAATAGTACACACAGTGATTACACAGGGACGGCATCACATCGTGCCACATGCTTCATAAAGCAAGCCCAGTGCGGTCACAGTTACTAGAGTGGGGTCATGCTGAGCCAAGCCTGAACTATGACCTTGGAGCCAATCGAAAAAGCAATACAGCCTGTTGTGTGGCTTAAAACTCCCACCTGTCCACATCTACTCACCAGCTTAGGATGAAGTGGAAGCCTGTGACACTGAGACTAATTGACAAATGTTTTCTTATTTTTTTTTATTGAATTTAACCACAAAAGTAAATAACCGAAACAAATAAGATAAACATGAGCTGAGCACACGTACCTGAAAGTGTAGGTAAATCACTTTTGATCTTAAATAAGATGTGCATTCCTGGCAATGTATCTATAAATGGCAAAATAATCCTATATGAGGGCAGCATTCCTCCATCCCATCTGTGCACATAAACAGAGCCAGTCACCAGCTCCAAACTGTATGTGTGGAAGTTTAAAAGTAGTTTGATTTGAAACGAAAAACGGTAAACATCTGTCAGCTGCCAGGCATAGAGGGGCCATGGAAGGGGACAGGCAGTTCCCGAACAACTGAAATGGATGAGTGCATTGGATCTGTAATTGGAGAGACTGGACTTTTGGCCCTGCAGTCTGAAGTAGGGCTGTAGCTAACGATTATTTTTGTAATCGAATATTCTAGCGATTATTTCATCGATTAATCGAGTAATCGGATAAAAAATGATTTTGCCTTATTAACCTCTCAAGGATCACTGTACCGTGGACGGCACACTTTGTGGCTGTGGCATCGCTGTAACCTCCACTCATGACTTTAAAGCATTAAATCTTCAAAATATACAGCCATGCGACACAACAATTGAAATCTTAGTCTCTCATGATTCAATTAAGCCCACACACAAAGCATAAGATGATTTATAGCAGTTACACAACTGTTATAAAACGTAGCTTCTTACCGATTTTTCCTGCTAAAAGCTAGGGAGTTAGCCATCACGGGAGTGTCTTTGGTGTCTTTTTAGCCTTCACAGGAGTTTTTCTATCCAGCCTGGAAGTTGTGCCTTTTTTCGGAATTGTTGAGCAATAAATCCAAACTCTTACATCCTAGATTTATCCACTTGATGTCCATAATTTATCACGTTTTCGGTCATTTCTGCCAGCTAGCTTTCAGTGCTACATTACATAATTATCCCATGATGCTTTGCGAGATTGTGTTGACGTCTTTCAACCAATGGGAAGGCAGGTCCGTCATACAAAGACTATGTAGTTGATAAGATAGATCACTCCAGCGAATCCGAGCGAAAACAAAGGCTATATAGGAGTGGGAAGATAGATCACTCCAGTCTATTACCGTTCTACAGAGAAGAATGTTTTGAGATGTGGCATACATTTGGGACTTTTTTCAAGAAATGTAAATAGTTTGTCCTTTTATATGAGTTATAATATTCATTATGTTTATTTTTGCACTGCATGAGTCCAAATATATAGGAGAACTGTTTTAGAACATTGCTGTGTGTGTGATTTCAATAAATATGACATTATTATTTTGATTATTGATATAAGTGAATGTCATGAGGGCAAAAGCGTCTGGACTTTTTTTGAAAAAATTTATATATTTTGTCAACTGTATAAGTTATAATGTGTATTTTTTCACAGTTTGACTCCCAAGACATATGGGAACTGATTTAGACAGGAGATTGGCTTAGCTTTTATTGCTCTGTGTGTGATATCAATACATATCTGTGAGATTCATGTTCCGTTTTATTTATTTATTTGTCTTTTTACAACCTTTTTTTACATGTGACCTCACTGCAGCACACATATTCTAATAGCCCAGTTTTTCCTGAAAAAAATGATGTTCATAAATTGACTGTAGACAACAGGGTTGATGTTTTACAAGCTTTTTTAGAAAATAAAACCAGATGGACAATGAACTGTAAAAATGACCTTAGTTTTTATTAATAACAATACAGTAATGTCAAATTACTGTGGAATATGTATAACATATAAAACTATGAAATACAACTTTAATAGTAAAGGCTATTTAGGTCTTAGTTTTGTCTTCTTAAGACAAAAGGGAACAAAGGATTGTTAGAATAAAAAAATAACAAAAAGGTATACAATTTATAAAAATAAGTGTATATAAAAATAAATAAGAAATCCAGGCCATTTGGCCTTAGTGGCTGTAAATCACAAAACAAACTTCTACATGTGCCTAGATGAGGTGTGTCTGTGTCTGTGTGTGAGAGAATGCATTTGTGTGCAACTGCAAGCCGTTACAAGAGCATATGATTACAATGGAGAAAAGTCAACATATCGACATGCTCAGAACTAAGGCTTGCCCTACGCTTTGAGGCAATGTTCCCAGCAGCAGAGAACAAACGCTCTGAGGGCGTTGAGGTTGCTGGGATACCCAAAAACGACTTTGCCAGCTTTGCCAAGGTTGGATATTGTGCTGCATTTGTTTTCCACCATTGCAGCGGATTCTCCTTCTTGGAGAGAGGATGTTCTCCAAAATACTGCAAGACCTCCCTCTGCACAGCTTGATTTAGCTGCTCATCCTCATTCTCTTCATCACTGGTGCTGGAGTCTGATGATGAGGATCCCAGAATACCGAGGCATGATCCACCCTTGGCTGGGAGTTTTTCTGATGTGCTGATGGTGGCTTCATTTCCCCTTTCACTCCCCAGTCTTGCTTCCCTTTTTGACAGCTAGTGCCATGGTTTGAATGGTACTTTGGACCTCAAACACTTCTTCAGCAGGCAAGAACTTCAGTTTTCTGAACCTGGGGTCCAAAGCAGCAGCCAAGAGGACAGTGTTAGGAGCTTCAGGTTGAAATACAAACAGATTTTGCCATCTCTCTGTGATTTGTTTTGCCACATCAGCCTGGAATGCTCTTACTGGTGCAGTTTCAAATTCTGATTTCAGTGTTGACTTCTTGAGGTTTTGCACCAGCTGTGGAAGAGCAGCAAGTGTAACATATTGCTCTCCACTGAGAAACTCAGTAGCTCCTTCAAATGGTTCAAGGACCTGATTCAGCTCCTCAGTGATGTTCCACTGCTCTGGCTTTAGATTCAGGTAGTGATGTTTTCCTCTTGGATTGACAGCAGGATCGGAAAGAGCTGTGGTCACAGGCCATCTTTGTCCAAGAAGCCTGGATAGCATGTGATGTGTGCTGTTCCATCGAGTACTTACATCCTGAATCAACATTAGTGGTGACACTCCCATTTGTTGCTGCTTTTCTTTAAGTTTGGCACAAGCCAGTTCGCTCTTCTTGAAGTGTTCAACCAGGCATCTTGCAGAAGCCACACAGTTAGAGATGGTTTTGTTGTTTTTAAGTGTACTCTGCACAACTAAATTCAGCGTGTGCCTTGCACATCTCACAGAATCCCACCCATGCCTCTCTTTCAAAATTCTTGCTGCCGCCACCACATTTGCCCCATTGTCATGGACAACTGCCTTCACTTTTTCAAAAGGAATGTGAAATTTGGTAGCAGTCTCCTCCAGCCAGTCCGCAATATTGGTAGATGTGTGCCTCTCTTCCAGAGGCATTGTTGTAAGGGAGAGGGACTTCATTTCCCAATTGTCCCCCAAAAAGTGACATGTCACCCCAAGGTAAGCCTCTGTGGCCACACTCGTCCAAATGTCTGTTGTAAGTGCAACACACTCCGTCTCCTTAAGGACATTCTTCAATTTGTCTGTGTCGTGGTACTTTTTCTCCATCATATTTGTGAAGTAAGTTCTTGAAGGAATGGTGTACTTAGGATTGAAGGTGGAAATCATATTTTGAAATCCTTTGTCCTCCACCATGGACAGTGGGCCCTATTTAAAGTTTCCACAACAACATCATATCTAGCTAATCATATCAACTCACGACATTAGGCTACAACCGCTAAAAATACTGCACGTTCTAGCTAGCGCTAGTACGTTAAGCTAACATCAATACATTACCTTGTGTCGGCTGGGCTTGGTGAGCTGACATTAACAACAGGATGTTTTCGGCTCAGGTGTTGGATCATAGTTGATGTACTGTTCTGGTACACAAGTTCGACTTTGCAGTACACATGTTGTACCTTGTTACCTTCTTTTTTTAGTTTGAAATGATCCCAAACCTTTGACATTTTTTGCCTTTTCCTGGTGGTATCTTGGCTCTCCGCCATCGCGCCACTGAATGTTGTGTGTGTCGTTAATAACAGTCCGTGTGAAACAATGACTGAGCGGAGCGGGCCGCATAACGCGACTGATTGGAATTAAACAAAGCTTCGAGGCAGAGAATTTGCCTCGAAGCTTTTTTGTAATCGCATTATTCAAATTATTACTAAGGCCAAACATTCATGCATATAGACTACGAGACGTTTCTAACCGGTCATGAAACTGTCTCAATGTAACACTGATGCCGTCAGACAGCAGTCTGAGCCCTGGCCCATCAGCAGCTGCTTCTCGCTGCGCTGCTCGTCTCCAGGGCAGCGAGGTCACCGGGAGAGTGCGGTACAGCCTCACTTTGCTAACAGAGATCCCATTAGGGCTAGCTTCACAGTGGAGTGTTCAGTTCCAATCAAAACAATGCAGCTTAGCTGGCATATCGGCGCTGGCAGCATGTGTAAAAAATAGCAGCTATAGATGAGAGAGAGACAGCTGAAAATTAGACGTTTTGGCGTTTTGTCATTTTCCTTTGGGGCTGGCTATAAACCTCTTTGGGGGGCACCAAAACTTTCTCTATGCAGGAAAAACCCTGATTTTATTCTTTTAAACTATTTCTATGAACTAAAACAAAGCGGTTTATTTACTGCTACTCATCGTTACATTTTTGCTTTACTGATGTCTAGAAAATTTCCAATTGGTATGATTTAGACAATAGGTAATGTTTCTAAGCTTAATGACAAATATCTTAAAAACAAAAAAATCTTAAAAAGCAGTAACACTTTTAGAATATTTTATTATTTGCATTATTTACTATTATTTTGAATATCCGTTCAGCACATGCTTAAAAACTTCAGTGATTGCATTATGTGTGTTACAAGTTGTGTGGCGTCAATTTCACAGATAAGTGTTCTTAAAACATATAAGAACTTTATAGAAGTCTGAAGTGTTGGAAACACTTTCCACCATTACCTGTTCTCTCAATCCTCTGTGTTATTAGTATCACATCGCTCACCTTGTCTGCCACAGCTCAGTAGTAGATTTATATCCTTGGTTTGGTGCTCAGGCCTTCTCAGGTGAGTGAAGGTATTGGCTATAGCCTTAGTAGTAGAGGCAGTAAGCAAGAGAAATAATGGACTGGAAATGGTTTTCTGCATCAGATCATGAGTGATGGCACTTATTCACTGGATAGACAGGCCTCTACAGTGGCTTTCATATAGAGGTGCAAGATATACCGACTCAATATTGTTATCGCAATATATCGAAAGTGTTGCAATAAGTATGCAATATTTTGTTTATTTTGTGGAGGGCTGTGTCCCGTCCGTGGGCTGTGTGGCTTAGTTGTGTTTGATTTAGAGTCCGCTTGAAACGCTATAATGGTGGCCAGGTTAGCTCAGTTGGTAGAGCAGGCGCACATATATAGAGGTTTACTCCTTGATGCAGGGGCCGCGGGTTTGACTCCGACCTGCGGCCCTATGCTGCATGTCATTCCCCCTCTCTCTCCCCTTTCATGTCTTCAGCTGTCCTATGGAAATAAAGGCCTGAAATGCCTGAAAAAATAATCTTAATGATAACGCTATAATGATCATGTTTCATTGGCCAGTTACCATGCCACTTGTTGCACATGTTAGCACACGTCAGCGCACGGGTCCACTACGTGATAAACCCTATGGAGCGTATCACATATGTGCATATTTCGACAGAGTGACAGTGTAAGTGAAGAAGTAGATAGAGACAACAAAACGGAACGAATCAGAGAAGCGAAAGAAAAGTTGTGTCCTGTTCTCTTTCTTTATTTATTTTATACTGTCCAACCAGTAAAACATGTACTGTTCTGTAGACATGGTCCTTATTTATTTATTTATTCATGTTGTACCAGTCTGTGGAGGACTGAAAGTGCCACAATTAAATAAATAAATACACCATTAAATAATTACTTAAATGTGTCATTAATTAATTCAAATTAGAATTAAATACATACATGTGTTATTAAATGTGTCATTAATTAATTCAAATACCGATTCATTTTATGTAAAATACATATATAATTATTTCACTATTTACATTTCATGGTCCTATGTTGCAGTGCTTCATGAATTACTTAAAACTGTCTAACTGACCCATCAAACTCAGTGGGTGGGGCTAACGCAAATCTAGTCTGATCCATTGCTTTGGTCTGAAGTAGAGTACCTGGATAGAGACGATGGAGGATCTCCATGAACTTTCCAGGGAGTTGGTGAGGGACATTTTAAACTTAGCAGATGATGTAGAAGCAGGACCTGCTGACCCAGAGCATGTAGCTAGTAAAGCAGAGGAACTTATTGAAGTTGTTGGAGTCATTTCCGCACTTTCCGACGAAGATATCGACCACAGACTGATTGCAAATCTAGAAGAAGTTGTCCACCGCTTCTCTGGTACCAGGGCGCATCAGGCCCAACACACACAGGGTCTGGGGCGTTTGCCGTTTGACATACAGAGTGCAGTTCTGGAGCCTCAAGTTCTTTGTGGAGTTCCCTGCTGGTCAAATTGCAGCGATGTTCGGAGTGTCAAAGAGGACCATCAGGAGGCGCATGCAACAATACGGTTTACACTAAATTCATGAGTTTTCTGTTTATGAATTGCTGCTCTCATACACTCGGAAAGAATATTACGTTTAAGGTAACATTACTTGGTGTTGTGTTTTTCTTGTTTGTGCAGAAAGACAGATCTCTATTCAGCTGTGAATGATGAAGAGTTAGACCGTATTGTAAGTGAAATTCACAGAAGTCATCCAAACACCAGCTACAAGCTAATGCGTGGTCATCTGAATGCAAGAGGTGTGCGTGTTCCAAGTGAGTATAATAATATGGGCATTATTTAAATTAAATTTTTAATTCGGAGCTCTGCCCCTTTGAAAGGTGAAGGAAGCCCGCTTGTGGAAAGACGTCGCCTCTGAGATGTAGAATGTGTATAATAGAAGAGAAACACACATTTCAGGACCGCTGACTTGTATCATCAGGATAGAAATGTCCTGTGATTTTTAGCCTCCTGTTTAATAGAGGTGGAACAATATCTGACAGTAATATTCTCAGCTGTCCGGATGTGCCCCCGCCCCCTTCTGTAAAGGGTATAATATAATAAAAGGATATAATCATAAGAGGCGAAAAATCTCAGGTCATGTCTGTTCGAGCATGTGGGATCTATATATATATATATTAATAGGGACAATATCTGACAGTACAGTACATTTTTGAGGCTGTGCTGGTTCTGTAATAGTTTTACACACATTATGTATTTTATTATGACACCACTATATCCTCAAAATAAGTAGCCAGTGAGTGTGTGGTTATTCATTTTAATTTCCTCCCCTCAGTCTCAAGACTGCAAGAGTCTTTACGCAGAGTCGATGCAGAGGGAGTCAACATGAGACGTCTGAGGCTGCGTGTATTAAGGCGACGGCAGTATTCTGTACCATAAGCTCAT
Source organism: Sander vitreus (assembly GCF_031162955.1). NCBI lineage: Eukaryota > Metazoa > Chordata > Actinopteri > Perciformes > Percidae > Sander > Sander vitreus. The sequence goes on from NC_135865.1 coordinate 10,221,622, forward strand.
CAGGTCAGTGATATTAGCAGATAAACGATGCATCTTTCTAGATGTTCCATTACAATTGTTTTACAATAAAGTTGTATTTTTTCATGTGCTCACAACAGGTGGAGATTTGTTGTCCATGGTGGGGTGGATGGATTCAGTCGTTTAGTGGTCTACCTGACTGTGGCTGGCAATAATAGAGCTCATACGGTCTTACAGAGCTTTACCGCCGCTGTTGAGCAGTATGGGCTGCCATCAAGGGTACGGTCTGATAAAGGGGGGGAGAATGCAGATGTAGCAGAATTCATGATGAGAAGCAGAGGTACCGACAGGAATTCACACATCACAGGCAGAAGTGTCCACAATCAGCGGTAAATAAATATGTTTGGCAACTAGGCTCACACAACTAACATACCAGTGGAATGTACTTTAGCATATGTCACATAAATTAACAATTTGTCAATTTTATCCTAAACACAGAATAGAGAGGATGTGGAGAGATGTTTATGAACATGCCCTGGACCTCTTCTATCAGATCTTCACTTAATTGGAAGATCAGGGAACACTGAATCCAGACAATGAAGTCCATCTTTTCGCTCTGCACCGGATCTTCCTTCCATTGATTCAGCAAAGCCTCGACTCTTTCCGAGATGCTTGGAACTTTCATGGTCTTAGAACTGAAAGGAATCAGTCACCACAGCAACTCTGGAAAAGTTACAGAGAGCAAGGCCCTGAGGAGGATCCTACTGAGGTTAAAGAACGATCAACTTTAAACACTTTTTTAAATTGTTTCCCCAAAGGAATTATGGGAGAAAATATTGTGCTAAATTTGGTACTTTAAATGAAACATTTATTATAGATTATTGTCTCTTTAAAGTCTCCCGAGCTTCCAGCTTACAAGATCAACCTGTAAGCTGTAGTTTCTACAGTGCATACTATGCACAGCTGTATTATTTTACAAAACTGAATTTAATAACATTTAATTTCTCACCGACTTGGTGACCAAAAATAACAATCTTGTGTAATGACATGTCAAACTAGTTTTAAGTACAAGATTGATTATGCTTGTCATCCATTCAGGTTCCTGAAGAGTATGGGATCGACTGGAACGGACCTCACAGCCTTCATGGAGGCACTGTGTCAGCTCCCGAGGTTCAGCTGGCCCGTGAGCTCTCGGATGAATAGGTTGCAATTTTGCCAGCTCCAGGAGTTTCTGTTACTGATGCACTTAGACTATATGTAGAGACTGTGGAAGTGTTATCAAGAATCTTAGCAGACTGATGTCCAACCCATGTTTGTATTTGTTGTTTTAGAACAAGCAAGGAAAAACTGAAAAAGTTTGCTTTCCTTAAAAAAAAAAAAGCTGTTTTACTTTGAAGCTTCCTGTCTCATTATGGTCCACAGAATGACTAACATGAATACTGTACTGTTAGCACTGAAGGTGCAGAACTGTTTGATTTCAGTAAATGGAAAAAAATATGTAGAATAAAAAAATGGTCAACTACTGCACAGTGTGTTAATGTTTTCAAAGACACTGAACTTGTGTCAATTCATCTTAACAGTGTATGCATTGACATCTGTCAGAGAGACATGTTGTGAGTTGGCATGTTACCTGCAGATACAGATATCCTCTCACTCTACAGAACAGGAGAAAAATTCTGTTCATTTCACTGACAAAACGTGAGACCCAACATCTTCAGAATCTGTCACAACGCTGAGTTGTCATAAAAACAGCATTCTGAACAAAAACTAAATATTAGAAAAATAGAAAAACCCAGGTGCATGTTATTAATTATCTGTAACAATTATCTAATTATATCTTACAGGTGTTATCTTTCTATTGACTTTTCAGTTTCAGTTACACACAATCTTATAGCAACACTATTGTGATGACACAAACCACTGTCTGTTTCTTTACGATCCAACTCCTCGTTGACAATCACTGCTGGTACTACTGCACTCTCAGCTGATGTTTCAGGCCTCACTGGAACACTGTCACTGACTAGGGCTGTCTCACTATCATTTTCTTCACTTTGGCCTCCCTCTTGTTCTCTTTCTGATTCCTGCATGGGTGTCCTTGAAGTTAACACAATTGAAATTATGGTCATACTCTCTTATTTGTGTGCACAACACTCTAAGAGTGACATATTCCCAGAAGAAAATGAATATGCTACCCTTGCATTGCTTTAGGAAGTACATACCCATTGCAGCTCAATCTGTGCAGCTTCAACTCTGAAAAGGGAACTTCCTTCTGACAAGTGATGCAGTGGATGACTGGACCAGAGGCAGGACGTGAGCTCTCCTAACAACAACAAATGGCTTTTAATTAATGATTAAAAGTCACCAGTAATCTTTGTTTTGATTATGTATTAAACTAGGTCTCTGTAAATTTATGTACACAATCTAAGGGTAGATCCTGTTGAAGTGGACGTATGTAGATTGTAGCCTGTCCAATCATCGTTGATGGAGCTTTCAGATAGGCAAGGGTGTATCCAGTGCTGGGACACTGAAGCAACGCAAGATTTCGACTGCGAGTAGATCCTACAAGTTTTAGAAATTAAAAGCCCCCCCCTTGTTGGAGCGGAAACACTTCCATCAGTTTATTTGTTATAACCATGGGATCGTGGTCATTCCCTGGAGAAAAAACAAAACAAAATTATAACTCGCCTCACCTAAAACTAAGCAAATAAGCCTGTGATAACCATTATTCACACTATGAAAATCAATTAAGTTTGAGTCACCATTAAAAGAAATGCTGAGTAGAACTGCAAATAATTGCAACAAGCCACAGACAGTCCAAACTTTTTTTGGTTTTGGTAAATGCCTAGTTTCGCACTGACCTGAAAATGTTACTTTTTGCTCTCCAAGTCCTGAAGTAAGAAGTTCGGCTTTAAACAGTACGCTTGAAATTTTATCCGCCTTGTGGTCAGTCAAACAACAGACAGTATGTGTGTAGCTTCTTCGGCTAACTTGGACTTGTGCTGGTTGTCTCGTCATATTCCTTCTGGCTCCAATGTTATGGCGCAAAGAGTCTTGCTACCTCCGCTGCAACACAGAAAAACATCACAGCTCAATGGTCACCAGTCAGCTAAAACAGCCTCTACTTCTATCTTGGGATGCTCAAGCCAGCTAACACTATTTAGCCAATTAGCGAACTAGTTTTATGCTCCCCCCATTAACAATGACTGTGTCACGCACGAAGCATCATGAGCCTACCACATACAAATACATTTTCGAGTCGATCTAATTTAACCCACACGTGTGTCCCAAATCATTAATTAGTAGCACAACTGGCGAAATTACTTAGCTTACCTTGGACAGATGTACGTGATTGAGCCGCCGGAGCCGCCGGCGTTCTGCTCAGAGCTTCCTCAATCAAATTTGCTGCTTCTCTCAGCAGCTCCGGGCAACTTTTAGACATTTTGTCCTGCACCTCGCACGGCGTCTCAACATTGGGGCTAGCAGGACCGAGTCTTCTCCTTGATTTTTAGCCGTTGCAATGAAAGTTCTATTTAACTAAGTATCTTAAATAATATGAGTATCTAAACCAACATAGAGGTGAATAGCGCCACGCAGTGTATTGGAACGTGTTCAGTAGCTCTGCATCAATCCATTATCTGGAATTGATTTGTCTTGGCTTGATGCATAGGGTAACCAATCAGGTGTTAGGTTCCGCCTACCAACTTTTGATGGGTCAGTTTGACAGTTTTTAAGTAATTCATGAAGCACTGCAACACAGGACCATGAAATGTAAATGTAAATAGTGAAATAATTATATATGTATTTTACATCAAATGAATCGGTATTTGAATTAATTAATGACACATTTAATAACACATTTATGTATTTAATTCTAATTTTAATTAATTAATGACATTTAAGTAATTATTTAATGGTGTATTTATTTATTTAATTGTGGCACTTTCAGTCCTCCATACCATTCCAATATGACCGTCAGTTGAAATAAACCTTGTGTTGTAAGAAAACTTTTATGTTGTTATGAATCTATTTTGATGCATTTTCCCGTAACTTTTATAATTTTACATATGTTTAAAAATATCGAAATTAATATCGATATCGCAATATTCATAATCGATATCGCAATATCACATTTTGTCAATATCGTGCAACCCTACTTTTATACGAATTGTTTTTGTTGAAATCTTAGAAACATAGACAAATAAACAAAGGCATCGTGTTAAATTTTCTATGTGATCCAAAAGAGGTGTCTAAGTGCACACTACTTTAATCTAATAGAAATATTTGATCAAGCATCTGCAGGGATCTCTTTAACTTTGAAAGATTTTGGTCAGTTGGATGGAGAGTTTCACAAGAGGAGCTACAGTAAAACTTACCGCACTTTCCATTTCCATGCTCTTTTCACTTCAACAGACTAACCGGATGGATGAGCAGTGCTTTTAGCAAGTCCTGGATCAAGTCAAATGTGTAGGATATCACAGACAATGTCTGTTTGAACATTAATACCAATACCACAGTCAGTATATCCAGCTGAGCTGTGTTTCAAGTTATACACTTAATGGAAGTTGTTTGTACTTCACATCAAGAACACATTTCAGTACTCATTTCTCATATATGAGAAGTCCCTCTAATGCCTCTAGTGTATATTCTCTCTTAAGACATTTTGTTATTAATTGTGTAAACAATGCATTTGCATTGACTTTTGAAAGAGTTGGACTAGAGGTGATGGTTGATTTGTATATACCTCCAAATTGGAGGGAAAACTAATTCTTTATCTGAAGTGTTACTAAACATGCTGATCTTCTTTGTTCTTTTTTTAAATACCAGTCAATAAAATCAAAAAGTAATTATCCAGCTAATTTGCATTAGAAATAGCATGCTTGCATATTGAGTCTTGAAATTCAGGGCCCTCTGAACCCTCAGAGCTTGCATATACAGTGAATGTTTATTGTTAATGCATGTAACAAATCGCTTCTCTGGTGACCTCATCACCTCACTCAGATTTCTAAGCTTTTCTGAAGCCCATCTGAGCAGCAATGTATAATTATCTCAACAAGTCACCTCTTCAGTTGGGTGTTTTATTTAGCAGCAGAACGGATGGGAAGTAATGCACATGTTGAAACTTGAAGGAATCTGTAATAATTGTAGATATTTCACAGAATGCTGTGTACATATGCTTCCCCTGTTATTTTGTCTTGAATCAAACATTTTTATTTTTAATACCACAATATAATACCACACAATAGTGCATATATATCTACAGATTTGTTCCCAGGTGGGCAGTGATTTCCACAAAATGGAATGCCAGCTGGTTTAAGGCAGACGAGATAGAGGGAAAATTCACATCTGCACACAAACCCGCATCTTTCATATAGCAGGATGTAAATATCAGACTATTTTGAAACCTCACAAATCAACTCATCAATTGGTCACAACCTGAGCAACCTTTTAAAAGAAAAATTGACTTGTGCATCAGTTGTTTCCCCATATAGAATGTTTTATCATGGTGGCCTGCCACAATTATAAATGATCTGTCCCTGCAAAATTGGTTTCAAAATTTTCTAAGATTAAAATGATCTCACTTGGTACTTTTGCCTGTGTTGTGGACCTTTTGGAGCATCCGTGACACAATTATTGGCCTCATAAAACTTGTCTTACAGACCCCTTTTTTGCTCCTTCCTGTTGAGTGTGTCAGCTGTGTGGAAGCCGCAGACTCCTGCAATACAGGCGTGTCTTTGATTTTCTCAGATCAGACTGTTCCATCAAAAAAATGAATAGGAAAGTGAGAAGGTTATTTTTCACTGATAAACTGTGATCAAAGTTAGCTTTAAAAAAATAAATAAAAAAAAAGCTCAGTGATGATCTGACAGCAGGGGTGGACTGGCCATCTGGAGTAGTGGGATTTCCTCTGTAGGCTGGTTGACCTTTGGGTCGACAGTGAATCTGGCAGCACTGACACGAACAGAAAATTGTCACAAAGTGTTTTATAGTCCTGCATCAGACTGGTGGGTGGCTTCATATACTTAGAGTACTAAAGAAGTAATTTAGATGGTCTTTTAAAAAAAAAAACTGGGCTGTCTATGCAGTAGAATGGTGCTAACAGTTTTTTAAATTGGTGCTACATGACCAAAGAACACAGAAAAGAAGCTATGAAATTCTCTTTCGCTCAAAAGATAGAAAACCACCAACTACCAGAAAGCACTGCGCCGTATAGGACCAATAAATAACGTGGGTGACGTAATCAGTGGTGGAAGAAGTATTCAGATCCTTTACTTAAGTAAAAGTGCTAATACCACATTGTAAACATACTCTGTTACAAGTAAAAGTCCTGCATTGAAAATGTTACTTAAGTAAAAGTATTAAAAGTAAAAGTACTCAATACAGAAAAATCCTCGCACTTTGGAAACTGGAAACCATCGAAACAGTTCTATCAATCAACTAAGTGTTTAATTCTCTCATTTCAGCTGTACTTGTAGGCCTAGATATTGTTGGGTAGTTTAATTTATAATAAAACATTGTATTTTATCAACTACATGTGGTAAACTGAAATATGTTTCTGAAAACATTTTAGGTGAGAAATAGGCAATACAGTAACCAAATCTTGGTTTGTATTTTATGTTTATATTTTCGTCACTGCGTTGTTTTACAGTTTCCTCTGAGTTCAGTCTGAGTTTGAGAAAGAGAGAGAGGGGCGGCTGTCTCTCTGTAGTTAAAGCAACAGCCCTTGGCCAGCAGCAAACCTGCAAGTGGCGCATTTTGCGTCAAACGCGTCACTTGGAGGTTTTTCTTCTGGCCTGTGAGTAGGGAGATCTGGGCACTGCTAAGGTGGAGGGAAGTGCAACATAGTTCATTTACACGGACTACCAACATTATTATGATACAAAGCTGGTTGAACATTGGCAGTGTATCCCTTCAACTTTACCAGGTTTTAACACTTGTCAAAAGCACTGGCATAGACTCACTTTCCCTCAGCAAGGCTTCTGGGCGACAGAGGAGAAGAGCATTAATCACTAGTGCATAACATTGTCATCAAGGTCAAAGGTCACAAAATGAAAAAGACAACAAAAGACCCCACAAATTATATGCAGAGACAGCACCATGTATAAATATGGTAACTAAATATATACAGAAAGGAAAGGAGGATTTCTGCAGTTGTGCTCATAAAGCGCAAGCTGTATAACATGGAGCTGTTTCTGTATCAGACGTACTCTACAAGCAGTGTATGATACTCAAAAGATGGGTAAATACTATAGTTAGTATACAGCAAATTAGGCTTAATTCTTTAAAAAAAAAAATTAACATGTCAGTGGGTGACCACTGCTCACATACTGTATACTACATTGTCTCTTCTCTTTCTGGTCAACACATGTCTTTTGGTTCCCTCCTGAGCTGCTGGGCTGATGGGGGATACTGTGGTGTTAGGACATTATCCGTCCCCCAGCTTTGCCCCAACCCTCGACCTCTGTCATGTTGACAGATGTTTACATAAGTCAAATGTGAGGGAGTACATTGGGCCAGAAACCCAGCCTGTCGCCACGCACCTCCCATGATCACAGCCTTATTTACAGTCATCTCCCACAAGCCTTGATTGATAGCAGCCATCTCATTAACGCCATAGCAGTCCAAGGCCTCCTAACATGTCCAATCGGCACGTCCTCCCTCACTCAGGCTGCTGCACTGCAATTAAAAGTCCCCTGGAAACCAACTGTACTCCAGAGAAAGAGAAATGAACCACACTGTAGCTATTACTTTGCAGCTTTGATATGGTTTGAGAAAGCAGGAGAGAAAATGCAAAGAGGTATGTGCGGAATGGGGCAAAGGAGAGAGTTTGGAAGGAGGGTTGTGGGTGTGATGTGAATGATTTATTAGTGTAGCTGGACACTTAATAATTACTTAACACACACACACATAGATCACCTTTACAGTATTTCTGTCAGGCGACGGTGCGAGAATGGAAATGATATGTGATTGATACCAGGAAGCATAGGCACGGCCCAAGGGGAAAGCAGTGCAAGGTCTTACTTATAAAAACATCAATCAGAGAGCATGGTCTGTAAAGCCATGGGTTGTGAAACACCAGAGGTTCACCACCCCCACTCCTCACACTGTGAACAAGACATGCCTCAAAGGGAGTCGGTTCCTTCGCTCGGTTAATGAAGACACTGATGTCGTGCATGGCTGCTACATACAGAAGAAACGTATCACAATGCTGTCATCATGCAAACCAGAGCACAACCTTTTGCTGTGTACCAGAGCTGCAAACAAACATGCACCACACCATGGAGTCATCCACATACTCTACAGCTACAACACAATATAAAAATTAACATCAATGCTGCCATGTAACTGGATATGTACTGTCTTAAATGAAAAATTGAAATAAGTGATTGTTTTTTAGATCAATCTTAAAGGAGAATCTTGATCACTATAAATATGCGTGTACTTCCGACTGAAAACCCCCCGACCTGAATCGGTGCAGGCAACACGGAGAAGCTGCAGCTACGTGTATGAGCTTTGTATGAATCTCCTGGTTGCAGAGGGGTAGACGGTGAAAGCTCAAGCGCAAATATCTCTTCATTGGGTTGCCCCAATTTGGAAAGGCACAAACTCGAACCATTTTCTCATATTCCTCCTGATCTAACTCCAAGCTTGGTCTCTCTCTCTCAGCTGACAGCCTGTGAGTCTCCACCGTTGCTATAGTTACCTACGGCAAATCGTTTTTTTGTGGAAAAAATTGGATGGTATGAGTTCGACAATCGACTAGTGTGGACTTCACCAGAAAACAGGAAATTAACAGAGGTATGGATTAACACAACTTTTATGCCTTTCTGTCATAACTACTGCAGCCAGACTCGCTGTGTTCATTTGGAAGGAATCACTGCACATGGGTAGGCACTTGTAATGACATTTTCGAACATGTTTAGAGGCTAAAATCACGCTTAAAACTTGCCCCGACAACTGCCGTTTTAGCTCATTGGAAGCTCATACACGTAGCTGCAGCTTCTCCGTGTTGCCTGCACCGATTCAGGTCGGGTTTTTTTCAATTGAAAGTACACGCATATTTATAGCGATCAAGATTAACGTCAAAATTGGCTGGAATCTCCTTTAACAATTGTAATGCTGTCTGTGGCTGCACCAAAACACATTTTATCTTGGCCGTAGGAGGGGAGACAGTTCATTAGGCCTATTTCAAATGGGATTGGATTGCAATAAATAAACCTGCAATGAACCTATATTCCACAGAAGTACTGGAATCTAATTCATTCAGATTATGCAATCATGCATACTGTACAAGACCTAGGCCCACAAGCGAATTACTTTTCAAATCTGAGATACCCCGCTGCATGATACAGTAATCTGGGTGAGCATAATTCAGGCTCTGATACTGGCATATATATATATATATATATCAACAATAAAGGGCAAAATAAATTCTAACATCATTGTAAGGAAGTGGCTTCATTAGAATAGAATAAGACAGTTCATGGTTTTAAAACAAATCTTGGGATTGTGGGGGTTTTCTGAAGTGAGCTGTGTATTTTGTCTTTTGACTGTTACTGTAGAAAATCCTTATACTAGCACATCTATTTTGCACAATGACCCTACATCTCAATTGATTTATTAACCCCAGTTAACATTCTCATAATGACTTTTTTGGTTTCAGTCGCTGTTTTAAGTCTTCTTCAATACAGCATGAGCAGGGCATGCTTTTGGGCATAGCTACACGCCAACATGTCAATCGTGGTATACGCTTTGCAATGCTAATCATGGCCCTGTGTACATTAAAATAACTGTAAACTTGTTTTAGGGTGCTGTCCAAGGTTTTGTCTTAAACTTTGACTCTTTCACTGTGTGTTTTCACTTGATGAAAGTTATTTGGAACCTTTTGGTTGCCTAAAAATGTCTTGGTCAGCGTTCGGTAGCTTCTTGCCAACCAAGCTAGCTAGCATTAGCTGGTAACTTAAGGGAAAGTCTGCCAATTTTTAACTAGCTCTGTTCGCGTACTGCGGTACATCAAAACTGTAGTCCACAAACTAATAGGTGATGTCACTGCAACGTTAAATGTGCAAATAATTTTTAGTCTATGGTATTAACTTAAAAATGCCTTGCATTACTTTTGAAGGTATTTGATTCAGTGCTGCCTCAAGTCATGAAACCTTTGTGTTACAACTGTTTACCAGGCACTATTCTGCTCATTATTTTTACCTTCAGAAAGGTCATTTGTCAAGCCTCTTTTAATTGGGTTATTTTTCATTGGGCAAACACAGCCCTCTGGAGAGTATTTCATTTAAAATGTTGATAAGCACCTGATTGTTTCTGTGCCTGTCATCTGCATGATGTTATGCTACAGTATAACATGGGGTCAGTGGTGAACTTGGGGTTTGGAATTATGCTAATTAGCATGTTTATGCTCTGATGCAGATGAAATTGACATGTTTCCTTAGCAGAGAAAAAGAAACTTGTGGTAGGGCCACATTATTTTCCATGTGTTTCTTTATAAATATGAACACTTAATAACGAGCATAATTGAACAGCAGTGTTTTTGCCATCTGTGAGGACATTTGTGGAGTTCTTTTTGATTGTTTTGTTTTTTCTTTTTCTGTTCTGGCCATTTAATTTGAGATTTCCTTGAGGGAAATGTGAAAGCACTTCGGTTTCCCCCTGCTACCTATTTGCATTGCATTATGGTGCAGGTGCAGTGGCTAGGGAAGGGTCTGGAACCATGCTAATGAACAACCTTGTTTTAATTAACTTCAAGTTAAAATGGCGTGAAATTGAAAATGATTATTGCCAAAGTAAACATGCCTAATTAGGATATAAGGGGTGTAAGTAAATTATTTGATAACTATTGTTTATTTGGAGTTGTGCATCACCTGGTTTGAGTTAGGAATTAATCTGCACAGCACAAACTGAGTGAACGATGGCAGACATCTATTTTCCTATTAGTGGTAAAATCATCAGTACGGCTGTTCAGTAATGTAAAGCTCTTTTACACTTTAGCTTCCTAATATATATTCTGCTCCTAATGATGGTAACATGTTGTGGAGGACAAGACCACAGCAAGTAGGAGCGCTAGATTGACCTGTGCTCATCTGTCCAAATAAATGAGATAAGATAATCAATAAGATAAGTCAAATAAATAGCATTGTGTATTAATTATGTGCTGTGCCCTTGTCAGTGCTTCTACAGTCATAATGGAAAACTGAAACAGTTAACCTGTACAGTGTTTCTGTATTTCTTATGCTTTTAGAATCATAATTTTTTTAAATGAAGTTTTATTCTGAGCTCTTTGCAAAAGTCTCAATACCTAATCTAAACAATACTTTCATATCTCAATCAGTTCAGCTCAGCAGAACAGGTTGAGTAGTTGGCACTGACGGGAAGGAATCTGCCATTGGGTGATGAACGAGCTTGTCAGAATAGGGACAATTTGATCATGTCTTTTGACTCCAAGTTTAATTTCACTGATTGCAACATGAGCAACGATGCATGTAAAGACATATGCTCACTCATTACAACTTGGACTGGCATGCCCCTCCTTGCTTCCTTATGATTTTCATTCTAACATTTTGTATTGACATTACCGTGTGTTGTGTGGTGTTAATTGTGGCTGCTATTGTACGATTTAAGATTCATTCGGATGGGATTTATTTCTTTTGGTAAGGTCTGGTGATTTCAATATTGCCTGCACTGGTCAGTGATTTTAATCCTGTCCAGAAAACAGCAACTGCAAAATCCATCCACGCACAAGGTTGTGCTTTTGTATGTTCATGACCATGGCTCATTCCCCACGCAATCTAGAATAATGTGGTGAGAGTTTGTTTGCAGTTTTTGTCGAAATAGTTGTAAAAATAAATGCCCATGGTCAAGTGAATTAACCTTGAACATCTACCATGCTAGAATTAAATGCGCTGCAGACCATAATTCAATGCAATATTTTTTTTATTTTTTATAGTTCTGATAAAAACAAAATATTGAAAAAGGCTACAAAAACATATTGTAATGACTATTGTTAGCTGAGAAAAATTAAACGTATATCCAGGTCCTCTTTTATGTGACTTTGGCAGCATAAAACTTTCAGGGACAATGCAAATAGACACAATAGGGCATGGATCACACAAATAAATTAAATTAAACAGCATAAGATACCTAAAACAAATAATAATAACTGGCACCAGTAAATGGTGATCCCTAACAGCAGCCGTTGTTTCAGCTTGGCAGTTAGTCACTTGGCGGAAGTGGGCACTAAATGTTACGTGACTTTTTCACAGCTTCAAACTCCTCTGAGTAGCTATAGCTCACTGTGTTTGGCAAGCTGAACAAGCTATACCCACAGAATATAGTCATCTGGACACTACAGTTTTAGTTTTTGTTATATATGACATGATAATACTTTGAAACCATGATGTCAAAATGATGAGATTCTGTCAGCAATCTCATGATCGGGGCCAGATGTACCCAGCCTTGATTCAATGAAGATTTATTCTATCTATTTTAAATTTGTACACTTCTGCCAACAACAATTTGTATAATTTGATCTTAACTGTAATGAGAGATAAGAGATGCAATAATAAAAGCTATACTACTGCACTGGCCCTTTGCACACTTTCACCAAATTCCAGTGGTGCTGGCAGGCTAGCCTGAAGCCATTCTTCTTACCTGTGCATCTTAGAGATTGGTGCAGACAGTCTTTCCTCGGCATTGGATCACCTACATATAACCAATTTGAAAGTGCACAACATACTGTAACATATGCTACACTAGAGTATGATCGGCTGATAGGTGCAATACATAAGGAAGCAAGGGTAAATTCTGTAGTAGTTTGTTATAAGTATTTGAATACTCAACTATTTTAAAATGTTGCATTGATTGTGGTTATTACTGGAAAAATCTGAAGATGCTTTCTAGGAACACAGTCTTATAATGTTGGACCTCACCTTCTCTGTATGATATTATTTTTCCATAGCTGGTTACTAGGGGGGGGTACGGTTCACAAAATCCACAGTTCGGTTTGTATCACGGTTTTAGGTTCTGTACGGTTCTTGTTATTTTTTCTTTTAATCTTTAACACTCCGGAAATATACTTCAGCATATGATATAAAGCTAAAATTAGCATATTGAATGCATGTTGCACAATACATACACACAGTGGCAGTTCTAACTATTGTTTTATTTCCGCTGTCATCATAGGTAACATGAAATCCAAAATGTTCCCACACACCAGACTATATACGACGGTAGCGCATCCTCCAACTCTGGGCAGCCTTCCTCATCTCTCCCACTTGACATTTCTGCATGTGACTCAAAATCTGACGAAAATCTTTTAAACTGACCTTTGTCGATCACAAAAGCAGACAGATTCAGCAACTGTATGGCCTATTTCTCGCTTAAAATGTTTCCAGAAACACTTTTCGGTGAACTGTTTTCGTAAAATACAAGATCGTATTCAGAACGAGATGCCATTAGAGTCTGTTTTGAAATTCGGGAGCAGCAAGAACCATGTGACGCGTTCGTCCAATCAGCTGCCATGGGTTGCGTTCGTCACGCTCATCCCCCTTGTGGTTTCTAGTAAGTGTTTTAACATAGGTGTCGAAAGTGGGCACTACGGCAGTAAGTGATTAGTGCACGTTAACAGTGTACTGACGAATCCTGCAACACACACACGCTCCGAACCGAGACAAGCGAACCGAGCGGTTCGGATGTTTTTTCATGAACCGTACCACCCCTACTGGTTACCTCTGCAATCTTCAGGAACAGGCATTAGAAGGATTTTATCAGTTCTCTCGTGCTGAAATTACCTTTTTTTTATTTTTTGGACACAGGTTTTGCTTTGTCTCTGTTTCACAATGTAAACTGAATACCCTTGGGACTTTTGGACTGTTGATCAGACAAAAAATTTAATTTGATAACATTGACTTGGTATCCAGTGACTTGTAATCAGCTTTTGTCATATGTTTTTTTCAGACCAATTATACAAATAGCGCCTTAAAATTAATCAATAATGAGTTTAAATGTTAGTTACAGCCCTAGTTTGGATGTTATTAACCATTTTTCATCTAACTTTTTGATATAGTGTTGGTTGAAAAAACAGTACAATTTCTATACAGAAACAATATTGTCTAGACCTGTTAAGAATTTCGAAGGTAATTAAACCACTTGAAATGGGTAGTAAAGGACTGATTAACATTTTGTAGAAGCGAGTCCACTTTCGAAAATAATACCCATAGCGTTTAGACATGTGGCAAAGTGGTGGCTTTTACGGAGTCTGCTAACCCTGGCCTTTTCTGTGAAAATGTTGAGAATGCTGATCACTGTTAAGATAACCAAGTGGTTCTTATTGATTACATTAAGTCCTTATCAGCACTAACAACCGTGATTGGAGCATCGCTGCTTATCAACAAAAAGAGTAAAAAGTAGGAATAAAAGAATTAAAGCTTCCTTCTTTAGAAAGTAACTTTATTGCTGACCACCAATTGTACAGAGAGCGAAAACAGTCATTGTATCTGTCAGCCACTTACAAGCCAACAAGCTAACAAACAACATAAACAAATAAAATATGCTAACTATACTTAACATTCTGATACGTCTGCTAATCACCAATTTTGGTACACAACTGAGTCTGGGTCTGACCGACAGTTAGTTAGGGGGCCGAAACTATTGATGCAGATTGCTTGGGGGCAAGCTGACTGTGGAGCTTCCCGGCCGCGGAGCATCCTGTCTGAACAGCCCAATTGGTCAACATACTATAGGCGTCGAAAGGGAGCAAGTAGCGCTTTGTGGCGCTTCTGTTTCCTGTTTGAACCCTGCGTGAGGCTCTAACATGTATGGCTTAACCACTCCAATGTATCTAGCCATCTTCATGCCACTGCTTTTTCACCGGTCAACCTATTGCAAGCAGTGGTGGAGGGCGGGGCACATGGCCAGATCCAGAATTTCTCAGTGAAGGAGAAAGAGTAGATCTGGGAAACACATGTTAAACAAAATCTGAATCATTGCTAAGTATTTTGTACATACTTTATAACGTTTCTGAGCGGCTCTTTAATAATTCCAATGCATTGCAAATTGAATTAAAATATTTACGAAAGCTTGGTTCACCCATGTGTCATTGAACATGAATCCTCAATGCATAATGTTTGAAACTATTATTAAGCTTTTCTTGAAAAACATAAATAATAAAATGACAAACTTCCCAGGGTCTTCCTAAAGTGGTCTTCCTCCCCAGTTTAAAATAGTGTACTGTATATAATTGTGTTAAAATAATTGGGATCTGTATTTGGAGGGAACTCTTTGTCAGAGGGAAGGCCAAATACATATCTTTTCAGCACTAAAGTATTTAGTGTACTATCGTTGCATCAGGATGCAGCCTTAAACAACCTTAAACTATGACCATGTGAATAGCACAAAATAGGCTGTAAAATAGACAGCACTTAGAAGACAACCAAAGGAAGATGTTAATAGATAAAAATCTGTATTAGACTCCTATTTGTTTGAGCAATTTCACCATAATTTGCTGTGCAGAAAATATTTGTCCTGTTTGTGCTCTCGGTTCAATGGTTGTCCTGACAGCTTTCCTGAATTTAAGTTAAAAAAAACAGCTTTTTGGCGTTTCTTTGATGCGTTTAGTCAACACAAGATGCATGTTCTTTTTGGCCCATTCCAGTTAGTGATGCCCTTTGCTAACAGTAGGTTGTTGTTGACTGTTCATACACTCTATAATTCTTGTGCATCTGGTCTTCACAAAATATGCACATTACATTTCCCAGCTTTTGGGGAATGCAGCAATCACAGCCAAGGCGATGGAAACATGCCATTGGGAGCAGCCCAAAGAAAAACATATACGGTGCTCTCAAATTCATAATAGCTGTGTATGATTTCAGAAGATACAGCTCAGGGACAGTCACATTTTATTAGCATCATGCAGAGCAGTTATTTCTGTTCAGATCGGCTGTCTGTAGCAGTATAATATGAAGTGTTTTTCATCTGTTTATTTGGCTTTTGTCACAGTTGCAAACAGTACACACAGTAAACATGAATATAGAGACCTGTGGTAAAAGGAAAACCAACCCACTACACTACATTTTCTCCCAAACTTCACCAACCCACTTGTCTCCAAACAACACAACAAGGCAAGTATCAAAAGCAGTCCCTCCAGGATTTCACGATGTCGCGATCGCGCCAATTCACGCGAATTCAACCAATCACCGTGACTTTGGTGCGTCTCGCAATTTTGACCAATCACCGCAACTTTTCCGCAAATTTGACCAATAACCGGAGTTTCCCACGACTTCAACCAATCCCAGCAGTCCCATGTGCCAGACTTTACGTCTGAGTGCCACTGACCAAGCGGGAGTCAGAGAGAGCTTGTTTCCGATATGAAGACGAGACTCGAACATCTCACATCTACCAACAAAACGTACAGCGAAAGACGCTGCAAAACATTTCAGACCGTCTATAGATTTTAACATCAATGTACGCTGTACCGTTTTTTCACTCTAAAGTCAGCGGCTGCTGTTTCCTGTCGGCTGTCTGCAGTGGGCGGGGGCGGGGCTGCTGCTCAAACAGTTCCCCGCGCTACTGACACGCGCACACACACAAACACACACACGGTGGATGCAGGAAAAACCGGAGATGAGATGACACGATGACCTAAATTGAGGACAGCTACTCTCGTTATTGTAAGTGCAATGATAAGTTAAAGTCCAATAAGTACTTTATCAAACCGAATGTGTGGCCCAGGCCAGGTTAGGAAATTAACAATGTTAAGATCAACAAGCCACTGACAGATATGTTCATATTTGATTATTCAATAAATTATTATTTTTTGTCTTAAATCCACCAGCCATTTTCATATTATACCAACATTTCCTTTTTATTTTTAAAGAACTATACAAAAAACAAATCACGACTTTTTTTGCAACTTTCACCGTCTCCCGCAACTTCATTGCAACAAACATACAAAAGACATCCTGGAGGACTGCAAAAGGTCATTTTAGATCTCTTTGAGCTAACTGACTTGGATGCCATTTATGCTCTTTAGTGTATTGACTTCCAGGAAAAAAAATTTAACCATGATATCTGATCAAAATTTTTAAATGTCTCTAATAAAAACAGTGGGCATACTTTTAATATGTATTTAATCCTATTGAGTCTAAAAAGATTTAATATTCACATTCTTCCCATGCAGTGATAGAAGAGTGTAAAAGCTTTCATTGAAGTAATCACAAATCATCAGTCAGTCCTGTTGGCAATGAAACAAAACTAGCAAAACTGTCATTCATTTTTGATACAATCAACTTTCTTCCTGACATTAGAACTCTTGTTTTGAAACCAGATTTGACAAATGGTTGTGCTATAAATGAAATGTTGATTGCTCTGTGCCTATTATTGCTCGTCAAGTTATTGTAAATGCAATCATTTTGTCTGTGTCCATCCTGTAAAAAGAAGTGTGATCAAGGCTTTAAGCTCCAAGATAGCTGGCTCTGCTAATCTTGCTTTGTGGTACCAGCTCCTGGGGCCTCATGTATAAACGTGGGGGCCGTCACGCAAACTTTTGAGCAGACGTGAGAATGTGCGGTCCGCAAAGTCTTGTCATATTATTTAAAGTCCATCATGTATGGACTTTAAATGATAAAGGTTTATTTTAAAGTATATCAGCCACTGTAGGCCTACCATGATTATCAGTGGTGGAGGACATACTGAATCTCAGTACTTAAGTAAAAGTACAAATAACCAGAGTGATATTTACTTTAGTAAAAGTAGAAGTACAACAATGACAACCCTACTTAAGTAAAAGTAAAAAGTACCTGATTTTAAATGTACTTTAAGTATTAAAAGTAAAAGTACTTGCATAATGATTTATTCTCTTAATGTCTATATTCTAATCATTTAAAAAAAACAGTATGGGCTGTGGCATTTTAATTAAGTTAGTTTTAGGTTAATATAATTGTGTTTACCATCTGTGGCCCATTTTACATTCTGACTTACAATTCTGGTTATCTATCAGGGTGATCTGCATGAAGCTAGACTTTGCATTATTTCCCACAGGACAGTGAATGCTGCACACATTTATTTAGCGAGAACACACGGGCTTGGACAACAAGTATGTGGCTTCACAGCTGAGGAGGACCGGGAAGGTTTTTAAGATAGATATACGGGTTGTATATTAACCTTACGTGAACAGATGCTTCACATATGACCAAGCAGAGTATCGGGAGCAGCAGCAGTAACAGTAACAGGAGCAGCAGTAGTACTGGGAGCGGAACGCACCTGGCCAATAAATGCTATTGAAGGGTGGGTCTTGGCGTGGCCACATAGACAGTTAAAGAAAGCGTGGCCATAGTGGGGTTCGTAATATTGCGAGCGGCACCGAGAACTGGACGGCCGCTGCTGAAGGCTTCCCTGTGGACTGCAAACGTGTGACGGTCAGGAAGACGTTTTGGCAGGGGGAAACACTGATCAGACAATGTAACGAAAATGTAACGGAACGTTGTAGAAATGTAGTGGAGTAGAAAGTATAGATATTTGCTGCAAAATGTAACGAAGTAAAAGTCAAAAGTATGCACTATTGATTGTACTTAAGTAAAGTACAGATATGTGAAAAATGTACTTAAGTACAGTAACGAAGTATTTGTACTTTGTTACATTCCACCACTGATGATTATAAATAATTATATGGTATATATAAATTATATCAGGGCTCGACATTAATGGTTGCCCGTTAATGTGTCAAGTGGCAACCTAATCATCACCCCTGGTAGCCCCCGTGGCAACCACATTATTGTAGCCCACTTTTTTCTTGTACTTTATTTTCATTGTGGGGAGAAAGCTATGCCTCTCCAGCTTCTCCCGTAGCTACGGGTGTAGCCTATGTCCTGCACTGACTTGAGTGTGAGGTAAACTGTGCTACATCGTGTCTCCCCCATCTGCAGCACTGTTCACGGCCAGTGCGTCAGCATGCAGACCGTGGCGAAGGACAGTATTAATTAGGTGATCGAGACAAGAAAGTCTCCTATATGGTTCCAGGGCTTTGTTACCCACACTATTCGGCTGAGGGAGCAGCTATAGGGTCGAGTTTAGGTTAGAGTTTTTTTTTACGTTTCTCATTCGGATCCATTTGCAATCCATTCCATTCTGAATAAACAAACAGCGCAGTTTACATGCTTCGTCCTTGTTGCATTACCTGTATTTATTAAGATAATTCTAAACAGATTTCTGTAGTTCAAACAACTCGGAATTGTAGTTGAGAATGTCAGTTATAACGGCCCACGTATTAAAAAATTGTCGGGTTTAAATCGGGCTCTGCTCATAATTACAGTTAATGTGTCGGGCCGGGCTCGGACGCAACGTGCACGGGCTCGGGTAGGGTCGGGCTTGATTTTCACTACTGCTAGTGTAAGCAAACACTAGCTAGTCTGAGAACAGTCTGTTAACATGAATATTTGCAAGCCTCCAAGTAGCAAATCTGTGCATGATTCCATGGTAAACCAGAGTTATTGCATTAGTTATGTTTTCCAAATTATTGTCATTTATTGTACATGCTACATTATAAATTCCAGTTTTCAGCTCAGCAACCTCGGTTTTGCATATTCTAAGCTAGCCGTAAACCCCCATTTGGCTGCTACATTCCCAGTGTTAGCAAACGCTAGCTAGTATGTTAACATGAATATTTGCAAGCCTCCAAGCACAGATGTCACACTTTAAATCCTACCTGTTGCCTTTCACTATCCACTTATTTAGCTGCTGTCCCTGTCCACCCCTTGACAGGCCATCTCCTTTTCCCTCTTTCTTTTTCTATTTTTAGCCCCCGACAGCTTTTTTGCTTTATCCATCTTTTTCCATAGACGACAACTCACTACTCGTACCTGCTCGCTCACGGCGACGCCCCCCCTCCCCCCTCCCTCTTCTATGTCAACATGCTATGATGGAATCTTATGAGACAGGGCGCCTACTCTAGTCCTCTAAAATGTTATATAACATTGAGGAAATGCAGAAATGATTTCGAAACGCACAACGGCAGCTATATATAGAAGAAACAAAACAAAATAATTACGCATATAGCACATAACCACTTTTTGCGCCATTGTTCAGTAGGTCAATTTAACCTTGTCCGTTTGCTATTATTTGTGATGGCTGCTCCCAATTGGTTGGCTTTACAGCAGTAGCGACAGTTTGCTAATCCACAACCTAATGTGAGCTAACATCGATTCTGCCATATTTAGTTTAGTCAGCAGAGACAACAGCAGGAGTGGTTGTGATAGCAATTCATCCATGAATCTGGAGGATGGAGCTTCTGAAGGGGGGTTGTATTTGCTTGGCTGTTGAGTTCAGATATCAATCTTTGAGCAGCATTGTTTACTGCACCTTTAAATGTGTGTTAATGTTAATTTTTTTATTTGCGGCAGTGTAAACTTGTGCTTTTCCACCAGATAAGGGAAGAACTTACAAATATGCACAGAAATACACAAAGTGTAGCTTCTATATTTTGCACTACCTGCAGTGTCCATCTTTTTGAGTTGCATCAAGCACATATTTTAAAACATGGAGATGCTGGAGAACCCCCATCTGCTTTTAATAAAATGCTGTGACTCCAGACCAAAGAATCGTTCTGTCTTCTCTTTCAAACCTGAATAACGGTAGCTGCCACCAAGTTTCACAATACATACATGGCATACATGGCCCGATTTAGCATATTAATCAGTGAAGCATAGAGCTTGTCAAACTGTTGCACTGCTCCTTAAAACCACATTTTTCCTAGCCTTCATTTTGCAAAAATAAACTGCCATGCTTTTAAAATCTGGAACTCTGACCAAATCTGATTTTAGTTGTTGGTAAAAAGTTCAAGGAGCACTCACATCACTCATTTGTGACTAGCCATTTTTATACTCACCAGAATAGTAAACACCAAGTAATTAGGGTGCTCTAAGTAAGTGTAGCTCTGTGCACAACCCACTTGATTACTTCTTTTAAGGGCGAAATCTGTAAACTCAAGATTTTCAGTCCCCATCAGCTCCTTTCATCTCCTTCCCTTGATCCTTAAAGTGCATCAATTCACCTTTTTGTTAGATATTATTTTTATGGCTGTCTGTTTTTTAATTGGCATCTTTTTTTTAAATAAACATAAAAACATTTCTGCATCCACTCAATACTTATAAAATAAATGGGTAAAGCAATTAAGCACTGAGTGATGGCCTTACATTTGAGGCTGCAGGGTTACAGGAGGTTAACCTGGGAGAAGTCAGTTCATTTTTCTCACTGCAATGCGGTTTGATAATCAGCGGATATTTTCAGAGCTCAACTCCACGAAGGGCAGATCTCTGTGGAAAATGCTCCAATTTAAATGAAAGAGAAAGTACTGGCAAAAGCAGGAAGAAAAGCAACCCCAGTGTGCAGTAAATTGTGACAGAGGGAGACTTCTAATGTTTAGTTTATTTTCAGTGTCACGGAAGGCACTCATTATATACAAGAATTGATCATTTTAAAAAGTGTGCTTCAAATGAAATGGCACGCTTGATTTTAAGTACCGTATGTGAAATTTTCTTTGTTTATTCCTTTTTTATGGGTGTGTGCGAGGTGGGGACGCTCTATTTACTCAGGCTACCTTCTAACATACAGTATAATGTGGCATTCTTAAATAGCAAATGGTAAACATGTCATCACATCCAGTGTTATGTTTATACAGCTGAAGTCAGTATTACATGGAGTTATTTCCTATAATGAGGATTAGGGGTGTCACAATTCTCCAAATCCTCGATTCGATTACATTTTCGATTCTAAGGTCACGATTCGATTCTCGATTTTTACATAATTATTTTTTTAAAGCACAGGTTGCTATGCCAATTGACTTTTATGCAATATAATATCTGACTTTTGTTCGCAATGTACCACACTACATTGTCAAATTTAAAACATTTATTAACAACATAATGTAACAATAACTTATATCTATAACCTGCCATCTAGTTTCTCTTTTGTAACTGCAGTCTTCTTCACAGAAGATGACATTCAAGTTCACAACAAAACAAACAAAAAACAATAAAACAGCCATGTCCATAGTATTCTCTGAACAATTACGTGTCTTAACAAACTATTTCCGAACAGTTGAACATATACCACACAGATTAACTGCCATGTTAGTCGTACTGTCAGTGGAAGAATATGGTACACGCACATAGCAGAGCTTGCAAACTGTGGCTTTTTTGTCGACAATGCGAAACTTGTCAACATAACTCACTGGAAATCCAGTTCAGTGAAAGAGGAGGGAGTTCAAGTTCTGTCAATGGGTCTTCTGCATCTGCAGTTGCCATGCTATCTTTTGACTGGCTGTAGCTAAATTAGAGGAGGTTGACTGACTCGCAGCACTTAACACGTGTGTTGACGAACTGACCGACGAGCCGGTTAAAGGTACAATATGTAACTTTTCTGCATTAAAATGTCTAAAAACGACCATACCTATGTTATATATTTTCACTCGTATCTTGCCGGCCGGCACCGCTACGTTCCAGCTTAATGCAATCGGTATGTGCTGCGTTGAGTGCATTAACATTCTGTAGCTGGTCTTCTTCTGATACTGTGTGTAGCAATCTAGTTCGTTAGCCCCACCGGTGCCGTGGTGCTAAAATGAATCGGGAAACAGAGAATATCGAGCAGGCTAAACGTGTGTTTGTAATCCAAAAGGTTTTTTTTCCGCTTGGCAAGCCGACCGGACGTGACATGGGGGCGTGGCAGCATCGATGATTCAAGTTTTTAATTCGAAATTCGCAATTGTGACTTAATTTCGGTCGATTTCGATTTTAAACCGAAATCGACCGAAATTAAGTCACAATCTCGAATTTCAAATTAAAAAATTGAATCGTCGATGACACCCTTAATGAGGATAGCGTTAAACAAATTGAATAAATTATAGTTTACCTGATTGGCCAGTTCTCAAATTATTTCTCGATTCCAAAGATATACCTAGTTAACAGGTCCACTAGTGTTCAAGACTGTCTTGTTGCTCCAAGAATAAAACAATGATAATCGCATGATAATGAGACAATTTGAGCTCGGAAGTAGGAAGCATACAAACCTTTTTCTTTACATGGAATGAATGCCATGCCAGTAAATAAGCTAGGATAGAAGAGGATTGCAGCTTTGGCGCTGATTTTCTCTTACTCAAATGCTGTGGTTATCAAGGACTGACTCAGCTGGTGGCGGTTAATGTCGCTCTCGCACGATGTAATACTCCCACACGGGCCGACATTTTCTTTTACTGTAAACAAACCACAGGTGTACATGTCACCCTTCGACCTCTACCGTCTTACGTCTTGTCAGCATAGAGTCCAATCCGTGGCATCTTCTCCGAATCAGCAGCTGCAGTAGCAGCATATGCTAACATACTGTATGACCACAAAAAACAACGCATTGCCAGTGCAGTCCACTGCCAGCGGTGAATGCCATTTTATTTGCCGATAGGCCGATGGCACTCAACGAGTCAAATGTCGGCCGATGCCAATGTTCTGTCGAGTAATCGGTGCATCTCAACCTTTTATCAAGGTCAAGGTCAACATTATTGTTTGTTAAAAAAATAACATCCACAACTTCTATGGTGTACTTTTAAATCATTTCCTTCTCTAACATTTCTGTCTGCAAAAAACAAATGGCACCATCCCTTAAATAATAAACTATTTTTACAGAGACATTGTTCAAATTGTGGATCTCCTCAGTATCACACAGCTTGTCTTTCTCCATTTTTTTCACACATGACATTTTGAACACCACATCCACCTCCCCCCAGACTGATTAGCACCATACAATAGCTGCTGCTGATGTGTTCAAATCAATGACTCCAGCAACACAGTGAGGAAACAAATCAATTATTGTGTAAACACAACAAGGCTCCTATGTCCAGGAATCAATAGATGATGCATTACATTGCAGGCAGTCTTTAGAGGTCTGAGAGTCTTTTTTGTTTTTGAATTTATTTTTCCCTTTGAGAGCAAAATCACATGGAGCTCTTTGTCATCTTTGACCCAGTTAGAATCACTGCTGCCATTATGTTAGTACAATTACCTAGAGTAATGAAATGTGGACTTCAGTAATCAAAATCTTATTTAGTAAGAGAACAATCCGACAATGCTACACATTGTGATATCACCAGGGTATCACCACATGTCCCTGTTGAATAGGTACATTTGATCTCTTCTGTTTGGGTTTTCATTCTAGAAACATACATTATATATGTCTGGTGGCATGATTTTTATTGTTCTAAAATATATGGCAATATTGTGCTGTTCATTCATTCAGTGATCAATATTACGTCATATGTCCAAAGTTGTGTGCAACATATCCTCTTTGTAACTCAACTTAGATTATGATCTTTCAAGTTGTTACTTACTTTGTCGAGCATATAGAGGTGTTGAAATTAATCAAATAATCGATGCATCGCGATGCGGACATGGACGATGCTGCATCGATGCAGTGGCCGACCATAATCGATTATAACGCAATGATGTCACTCGTTGATTTTCCGGCTGTGGCATAAACATTCAAATGAAAAATAACATTCTCAGTAGCCTAACCCGTTTCATCTAGACCTATGATAGACTCTAGTCCAGGGGTGGGCAATTCATTTTCCCAAGGGGCCACATGAGAAACAGGGACTGTTGTGGAGGGCTGTACCAATAGGCTAAACTCAATTCTGCTCAATATTAATTTTATGCCAGGCGGCACTCAAACGTCTCTTTTTTCTCTGGGCATATTAGCGCAGCAGAGTCCACCAAACACTCTTTAATAAACTCCCCTTCAGAAAATGGCTTACTTTTTTTGGCGATTTTGTGGGATATCACAAAGCTGGTCTTGACGCTTGGTAAAAAAGTTTTGTTGCTTTTGCAGCTTAACTAGCATAGCTTCAGATGTCCATGCCCGCTCTGCATCAGTCAAGTTGTTGTATTTCTCTGCTTGTTTAGTATTGTAGTGGCGATTCAAATTATAATCCTTTAACACAGTGATCTGTTCTCCGCAAACTAAGCACACGGCTTTACCTTTGACTTCAGTAAATACGTACTTAGAAGTTCATGTTTGGTTAAAGACTCTGCACTCTGTATCAACCTTTCTTTCTTTCCCATGAGCTGACATTTTTTAGGGATAACGGCTCATTCACGTCCATGCTAACGTCTCTCGTGAGCTCAGTTTGCGGCTCGCCGACACAGGGGTCCGACACATTGCAGTTCTTCTTCTACTTCTTTTTAATTGTGACTTGCAACCAGAGAAGAAGAAGCTGCATACGTTCGCACAAAAAAAGGCAACAACAAAAAACTGTTTTCTTATTTACTTATTTACGTTTGATTGCTAACTTCCCATTGACCTCACGCAGGTCGGTCGGTTTACAATTTAATGTAGGCCTAACAACATTTCTGTTTACATATTCTGTTATTTGTTGCACATTAAGGACGTGCCATTTGCTCAGTGCTGTAGTTTTATGTATCCAATGTATTTAATATTAGAGCACTGCAGAATGTTTTGTTTTTGAAGCTTGAAAAGCTATGGTGTGTGTGTGTGTGTGTGTGTGTGTGTGTGTGTGTGTGTGTGTGTGTGTGTGTGTGTTCAGACAGAAATAAAAAATATATCTTACTACTTGTTATTTTTGGATGAAAACATAACCATATGAAGTAATATAGAAAACTGTATTATATTGAACTATACAGTATCTTAATGCATTCTGTCAAGTCAAATATCCTATATGGCTTTAATAGAAAAATGTTTTTGACGCATCGTATAACTACATAAGCAGTCATACACTTTTTTTGTGCTGTAGTAAGTGGAGTTTACTCCAGATATTTTATTACTTTAAGCACTTTATATATGGACTGTTTTCCCTGATTTAATATGTAAACATACTTTTTTGTTTTTGAAGTGCATTTTGCATTTAACCAGTTTCAGGGCAATGTGTCTAATTGCTGTTAGTTGCCTGTACATTTCATCTTTCAGAGGGGCAATTATTTGAAAAATCTACATTACAGGTCTCATGTGGAACACAAATGAAAGTGTTTTGTTTGTTTTGTTTTTTTGCCTTAAGAAGACCCAGCGGGGTCGAAACGTTGTCTTTGTATTAAGTATGGGAGCTTAAAGCAGTGTTGCGGACATTATCTTTTTTTCACGAAAATGAAACATTGACATAATGATTATAATTGCAGTTTCATGGCCGGTTGAATAATATTGGCAGATGGACATGTTCATGTGTTGTAATGCACACACAGTTTAATGGAAAAAGCCATGGATGGCACAGAGGTACCGTACATCATGTTTCCTACTCTCATGCGAACCTCAGCTGTGAGCAATGAGTGAAGGTTTCATAACATGTCTGAGGAACTCAAAGAAGTACAGCTGTCACGATTGTTAGTTCTGTTCTGTTTCCTGTTTTATTTTGAAGTCCGTCTTGTCTCCCTTGTCCTGTCTAATTTACTTCCTGTCTTTTGTTTTCCCGCCTGTTTGATTGGTCTGCCCTGCCCTGATTTGTTTCACCTGTTGTGTCACCTGTTTCTTATTAGTCCTTGTTAACCTGTGTATTTAGTCTCTGTGTGGTCTTTGTCTTGTGTGGGAGTGTTATGTTTATGTGGCTGTGGGCTCTGTTGGGTGCTGTCTCTGTGGTGTTGTGGATTCTGTTTTTGTGTACTGTGCTGATCTTTCCTGTTGTGGATTCTGTTTTTTTTCAATTTGTTCCTGCCTGGCTACCTTCCTGAGGACTTTGTGTAAAACTCTTTTTTTGTTAATAAATTACCTCTTAACTGCATTTGGGTCCAAGCCTTTCCTGACAAACTGTGACAACAGCAACAACTCTTTGGTCTTACCTCTATAAAGTTTCACTCACTAAGTGATAATCTGCATGTACTTTGGGACGTAAATTAAAAATAATAAACAGCAACTGTGTGGCACGTAAAACAGTGATTTTTTTAGGGTTGCAAGGACTGTTATTTCACTTTTTAAAATTAAAAGCTTTTTTTTATAATCTGCAGCATATCGACTTCAAAACAAACTCCAATCACAAATCATTTGGTTTGTGCGACTTACAAACTAAATCAATCATCTGAGGGTATCAAATTGAAGAGCTGTAGATTTGTGTTTTGACAATGGTTGTGATTCTCAGTTGGATTAGCAGTACAAGCAACAGATATGTATTAGACAGCCCAGAAGAAACATACAACCAAAGTTTAGACTTCTACATTCTGGATTTCTAGATTGTATTTTTGGAATATGACATGACGACATGATGAGCTGCTTTTTCGCAGTCATTACTCCACCGTCATGCTGTCACTCAAATAAATTGCGGCAGAATTATCCATGATTGCATTTGAAATGCAAAACCAGGAAAGCATTTTAGGGCAGGAGGGCTGTTGAGATGCCAGCAGTTTGCAAAGTTCTGTAATGCAAACTTCATCACAAAGGTCTTATTAGATATTCTTAAATGTACATCTGCATTAACATGACAGCACACAACAGGCAGCCATTTCCTGTATCCGGCTCTTCCTATTAGGACGCATCCAGTAATCTCATAAATTACTAAAGGTTTATGCAGGGGGCCCAGGGTTCATATTTGATTAATTACATGACATGAAGGAAGACACGGTGGTGATTTTTGCCTTTCATTTTTGCCATTTCTTGCTGAGGTTTTCTTGACTTCAGCCAGGATGCTCACAGTGTTATTTATCAGAAGTCTGCTACCTGTGATGTCTACTTCCAAGCAGAACAGCAGGTGATGCAGTTGACACCCTGGAAACTCAGTTAAATCATGCAATGTAGCAGCTGCCCTTCAGCAATTATGGTTATGAAGCCATAAATCAGATCTTAATAGGAGAGAGTGCGGAGTGAAGCTCAAAGACATGTGCTACCTCAGTGGAATTGTCTTCTCATGTACAGTGGGGAGAACAAGTATTTCACACACTGCCGTTTTTGCAGGTCATCCTACTTACATAGCATGTAGAGGTCGAATTCTTTATCATAGGTACTCTTCAACTGTGAAAGACAGGATCTAAAAATCCAGAAAATCACATCGTATCATTTGTAAATAATTAATTTGCATTTTATTGCATGACATAAGTATTTGATCACCTACCAACCAGTAAGAATTCCGTCTCTCACAGACCTGTTAGTTTTTCTTTAAGAAGCCCTCCTGTTCTCCACTCATTACCTGTATTAACTGCACCTGTTTGAACTTGTTACCTGTATAAAAGACACCTGTCCACACACTCAATCAAACAGACTCCAACCTTTCCACAATGGCCAAGATCAGAGAGCTGTGTAAGGACATCAGGGATAAAATTGTAGACATGCACAAGGCTGGGATGGGCTACAGGACAATAGGCAAGCAGCTTGGTGAGAAGCCAACAACTGTTGGCACAATTATTAGAAAATGGAAGAAGTTCAAGATGACGGTCAATCTCCCTTGGTCTGGGGCTCCATGCAAGATCTCACCTCGTGGGGCATCAATGATCATGAGGAAGGTGAGGGACCAGAACTACACGGCAGGACCTGGTCAATGACCTGAAGAGAGCTGGGACCACAGTCTCAAAGAAAACCATTAGTAACACACTACGCCATCATGGATTAAAATCCTACAGTGCACGCAAGGTCCCCCTGCTCAAGCCAGTGCATGCCCAGGCCCGTCTGAAGTTTGCCAATGACCATCTGGATGATCCAGAGGAGGAATGGGAGAAGGTCATGTGGTCTGATGAGACAAAAATAGAGCTTTTTGGTCTAGACTCCACTCGCTGTGTTTGGAGGAAGAAGAAGGAGGAGTACGACCCCAAGAACACCATCCCAACCGTGAAGCATGGAGATGGAAACATCATTCTTTGGGGATGCTTTTCTGCAAAGGGGACAGGACAACTGCACCGTATTGAGGGGAGGATGGATGGGGCCATGTATTGCGAGATCTTGGCCAACAACCTCCTTTCCTCAGTATGAGGATCTTCCAGTCCTGGGTCTTCCAGTATGACAACGACCCGAAACACACAGCCAGGGCAACTAAGGAGTGGCTCCGTAAGAAGCATCTCAAGGTCCTGGAGTGGCCTAGCCAGTCTCCAGACCTGAACCCAATAAAAAATCTTTGGAGGGAGCTGAAAGTCCGTATTGCCCAGCGACCGCCCCGAAACCTGAAGGATCTGGAGAAGGTCTGTATGGAGGAGTGGGCCAAACTCCCTGCTGCAGTGTGTGTGCAAACCTGGTCAAGAACTACAGGAAACATATGATCTATGTAATTGCAAACAAAGGTTTCTGTGCCAAATATTAAGTTCTGCTTTTCTGATGTGTCAAATACTTATGTCATGCAATAAAATGCAAATTACTTAAAAATCATACAATGGGATTTTCTGGATTTTTGTTTTAGATTCCGTCTCTCACAGTTGACGTGTACCTACGATAAAAATTACAGACCTCTACATGCTTTGTAAGTAGGAAAACCTGCAAAATCGGCAGTGTATCAAATACTACTTCTCCCCACTGTATATTGCCAGTTAATTTATTAAGAGTTTTACACAGCTTTTAGGACTTTGACTCTAAACCTTTGTAGGTTTTAGAATAGCCCTCAAATATGGTAACTTCTAATGGTTTAATTGGTTAACATTCAAAGTGCAAAATATAAAAAATGTGGGTCTGTATTTGTAATGCATATTATCTTCTTTTCAATGGCTTATGTAAGCGATAATGTAGACTGAGAGGGTCATTATTGTGAAAAGAACCCCAACAGGCTGATGCAGGACCCCGGCTCTCTACATTATACCGCTTATTCCACAGATACTTACTAAAGATATCAATAATTTGACACAACATTGATTTAGCAAATTATTGTATTGCTTCCGCTAAAACTAAACACTGACCAACAGATCAAACGGATAAAATGACCGCAGCGCCTGACTGAGGTTTTCTGCCCCGTAACTGTCAGTCTGTTGACATTTTCTTTTTCAGTCTTTGAACACTGCCGTAGCCCATACCATGTTCGGTTTAGTGTTTACTTCATGTTTGTCTTCTTCAATTTTGTCGATTTCACTGTCCTCCAGTTCTTTGTGTCTTTCAAATTCTCTTGCTTCTTCTACACTGTTTTGTTGTTCTCTTTTAATTTTTCAGTTCAGTTCAGCCGTTAACCATGAACTGAAAGTTTCGTGCTCTGCAAATATATAAAAATTAATATTGGATACATCCATTACATTCCATGGTGTTTTCTGAAGGTTAACAGAAAGCTAACGTTTTTTTTTTGTTTTTTTTTGCCACAGCTGACGTTACTTCTTTCTGGGGATTGATGGACATGGTCCTCCAGAGTCTATGATCAGATCTTTCTCCATATCCGGTCTGTTATACATAGCAGCGGTCTGCTCTTTGTAAATAACAGACTGTAGAATGCTGTAATTGACCAATCAGAATTGTTATACTAATACTCACTAAATGCTTTCACACCAAACTAGAATGTTTATTTATTAAACATGTTTTCAGTATTTCAGTAGAGGTCTTCAGCAGGGTTGGAACACACTTGCAAATGAAATGAGCAAATATGCGGTGATATGATTACATTAATCATTTACTGTTTTATACCCAAATTACTATGGCTCTACTGCATGTGCTTTCCTATAGGGAGTATTTATTGAACTTTTTTATACTTCATGGTCTGACACACAAATTAATCGTATTGTTAAAATGCCACATCTGTTGTCTTATATAGTTCAAGAGACAACGGGCCCCTGGGCACAGATATGTAAAAAGCCTCCCAACTCCTCCTAAATAGACCAGACTGACTGAGGCATGTCTCTTTGAACTCGTTTTTGTCTCTTTGTGGTTGTTTTGCATCTCTCGGTGGTCGTGTTGTCTCGTTTGTTATTCTGTATGTACAATTTTCGCTTTTGGTGGTTGTTTTGCGTGTCTCAATGGGGGTTTTGTGAACATTTTGCATCTATTTATGGTCATTTTGCGTCTCTTTGTGGTCGTTTGTTAACATTTCTTGTTGGAAGGAAAACCAGTCACTTCAAACAGAGGCTCCAGCCCAGGGACTACCTGATCAGTAAAGCCCCTAGGCCTGTTCCTTGTAGGTCCGTTAGTGTGCAACTAAATTATTTAGTTGCACACTAAAGATAATAGCATATTACATCACATAGTGTTTGTAACATTTACAGTTAATTCTTAATCTGCTTTTATTAAAAATAATACTTGTAATAGTAATAAAAATTGTCTAAAAAACCTCTCATGGAGAGGATGTGAAGTGGGAGGAGGCCTGAAGAGGGGATGTTGGAGCTCCTTGTGCTCTATGAGTGGAGGTAGGGATAAACAAAGGTTAATCCTCTCAGACAGGCAGAGGAAAACATCTCCGGTGTGACACGTCTCCTGTTCAGTCACCAATGACTCTGCTACCTGGAGGCAAAATCCTCCCTGTCTCGCCATAAAGGCTATTTGCTTTAACATGAATAGACACTTGCTGTCCTTGAGTGAATGGAAATGCAGTGTGGAATTTTGCTCTGGAATTCAGACATTTTGTTCACCTGTCATTTATTCATTTTTGCATTCCTCTTTATATAATTGTCTCTATAACCCTATTTACACCTCGTTTTAATAAGGATTATTGTCTTCATCAGTACCAGAATTCCAGGCCTTGGGAAGCATACCAATTTTACTTATTTTTCTTCTGCTGTGGAAGAGCTGGTCTGTATCCTTTTGATGAGCATCTTTAGATAATTTTCTTGTTGGCGTTTTAGGCCTTTGTTTGATAGGACATCTTAGATGTGAAAGGGGAGATAGAGGGGTAATGACATGCAGCAAAGCCAAGGGCTGAGCCTCTGTACATGGGGCGCACGCTCTACCAGGTGAGCTACCCAGGTGCTCCGATGAGCATCTTTAGATGAGGTAAAGTTAGGTGACTTTTCAACTTGTTGGGAAGATTGTTTTGTGTGTACAGATTGCATTTACACCTGCCTGCATATTTAGGACTGGACTGTAAAGCATCAAAGGGCTTCATCTGGGTTTGATTTCACACAATGAGCACAATGAAGTCAGAGGTTCTTTAACAATCAAAACAAAGGTATATAGAGTAGTTATATAAATGTTATGTTCTTCATTTATGTAAAGTTATATCTAGCAAAATTTTCATATCATATCATTTTGATATTGTGCTTGCCATTAATCTTAGTATACCAAAAAACTTTACATTACATAATTTCCTTGATTTAGACATAATACTTTTTGATAAATAATATGTTATACAAAAAAGTCTAGCTACAATTTCAACAATGAACATTTTAACTAAATAAATGTTTTATTTGTATCTTTACTACGAAGAGCACACGTTTACTTTGCTGTCATCAGTGATTGCTTTTTTTACGATAATTATCTGTAAATAAAAACAGCAAAATAAATGTATACCCAAAGCTTCTTCTTTTTTTGCCCCGAGTAGTGTCTGCCTCTTTTCCTCACAAGCTGCATGCAGTCCCAACAACTTCCCCAGAAGGTAGGACCGCTTGTGTTTTGCGTGAGAGGCAAGACTCACCCTAGCGACAGCCAATGTAATTTGCAGCCAGGGGGTCTAGCAACTCTCCGTTGGCTTGCGAGCTGGAAAAACCAAACTCTGGCCGGGCCAATCACATTGTGTATAGAGTTGGTGGGCGGGCTTATGGCTGCTGCTGCTGGGAACAGCGGTCTTTCGAATTGGCTTTGGCCGTGACTCTGGAAGACTTGGAGTTAAGCTTTTCTTTGAGAAAAGAACAAAGAACGACACTGAAGTCATTCTTAAAAAAGGAAGATATGTTTGGAGTTTTGCTGACCGGATACGGTTAAGTTTAATCTATCAACTAGCTCTGCTACCTTCTTTGTTGCTCTGCCTGGTTGTAGTGCTATCCTATTGTGTGCAGTGGGAATTTGAAAGACAACCGTTTATCCTGCCCCTCGGATTGAGCCCTGCCAATGGTGAGTTCCCAGACCCAACATCTTGATGTGGGTCTGGCTTGTCAGGCTACAACTCTACTGCTTGAAAAGCTTAAATGCTGTGAGTCGACTCAGACGAGCATTTTAACATTTTTAACAACTCGGAGGATCTCCCATCTCAATGTTGGTGGTTCGACAGTAAGAGGACAAAGTTTAGTGGTTTTAAGCAAATAAATCAAACTTAAACTGTGGATCAAAGGGAGTGTTTAAAAAAGTGGAAATATCGCCCTTAGTGGCTTATTGCTTACTTATTTCTTGCACTACACCCACAAAACTGTGGCCAGACTGTTTAGTGTCTTGATGACTCACCCACATCTAATACTAACTGTGCTCTACAGTCTAATATTGTATATTAGTCTCCTAATAGACCTTAGACTGTGGACATTTTAAAATTCATTATGTTACAAATGCTTTTCCCGCAATGTCAAGACAAAATGTCTGTCACGAGAAAGAAAAGGGCTTGTTGATAGTCCTTCAGCTTAGTTCTAGTTGGCTGTCAGTAAAGATTTTAAATAATGATGATTATCAAAATATATTTCTGTGAAAAATGTATTATGGATATCAGAGAAAATGTTCCCCAGCCTTTTCATCAAAATGTAAAAAAGGCTTTAAGCTAAACCCCTGAAAGGGCCATTGGGAAAATAGGGATGCTCCGCTCCCTCACCCCTCCAGGGTTGCAGGGGCAGGTCAAGGGCTCTGATTGTCAGTGTTTATTAATGGGCCCTGCAGAGGGGAGTGACAGCAGGGTGATCTCTGTGATGATGATGTCTTATTGCTTTCCATGAGCGCCTCAGGTACATACATATTTATGATGCGCTGCCACCTTGACGCCAGCTAGAAATATCTGTTTAACACCCAGCCCAGTCGGATGCTTACCAAAGCAGAGCCGGAACAAAGCGACCCTTTAGCACTAATAGAGACTGTGCCACATTAACCTTAACACACCACGGGATGACTTTCCACTATCATTTACATTTAGGGTAGCACAAAAACAGGAAAAATAGTTTGACGCTGTGTGCAGTTTGGACAGAAAAATTAAAACAACATCATGTTACACAAGAGAAGCCCCCATGACAACGTCAACCGCACTATAAATCTCCACAGTACTGATGCCAGCACTTCATGTTAATCAGATGACTTTTTGACCACCAATTGAATTAATTTGAACTAATTTGTAGGACAGATTGATTTGTAACACTGCACGTGTACATATTAAATATTAACAGCCAGCACTTCCTCAGGGACAGCTGGGATTTTAAAGGGCAACTCATACACAGTCATTTAGTTGATTAATATGGGCCACTCATTTCGAGCAGACTGATCTGTTTTACTTACTTACTTCATGTCTTCAAAGAATACCTCTCTCCTCGATCTTGTCCCTGTTGTTTTTTTTCCTCAGCAACTTTGTTGTTATCGGGGTTCATTCAATGAAACAGGATGGTGTCACACTGTAGTTCGCCTGTGTTTACTGTCCAGACTGTGACATTCATTTTGTCAAGAAGCATTGGCATATTAATTGAATCAAAGTTCTTTATACCAGACAGACACAACAAAGGGGCAAGAATGACAACAGTGACTTTCAATAAACTATAGGTCACAGGCTTCCCAGTACAAATAATGCTGAACAAATTTGGAACAAACTTGTTTGTGAGCCCATTATAGGCATTTTGCTGAATGACATTTGAACTCAGAAGGATCCTTCTTGCAGTATAGGGAAAAAACTCTAGAGCTGAATCAATTAGTCGGTCAATGGATTAGTTTATTACATTGAAAAATAATCTGCAACAATTATGATAATTGAGTAATTGCTTAGTAAGTCATTTATAAATCAAATTCTCCAACCATTCTCTGGTTCCAGTTTTTCTCTGTTTTACATAATTTAATATCTTTGCTTGCAATGTTAATGTGAGAAAACAAGACATCTGTGATTCTTGTTTTTTGGTATATTTTTAAAAACTAAATGATTAATCAATCAAGAAAATAGTCAACACACTAATTGATAATGAAAATAATCATTAGTTGCAGCCCTACATGACTCTATATACATTAATACACAACTTGAATGAGGCAAAACAAGAACCTGTTTTCAGTAAGGATATTATGCTGTATTCTAGTGTTTTTTTCTGGCCACTATTTTGTTTAGTCTGTAGCATAAATGCACCTGTAATTAATGTGGATCAATCTTAGGTCAAATAGCTAACTCAAACAGAGCGGCGCCTTCACTCTGATGGGCCAAACATCATTTAGAACTTGATCTCATACTCTGGCTTGGTGTTTGTAGCACAAGATTTGATCTGGGCTTTTAAATAAAATGCCCTTTATCTTTCTTACCTTTCCCTTTTAAACAAACAGAAAATATCTCTTCTCTGCAAATAAGTTGAAAGATTTATCCAGTGCGCAGCACGCTGTGATTTGTGATGACAGGAGTTGAATATTACGCTGATACTGTAAGGCACTGTAAATTCCACCGCCTCATCTCTACTCTCGCTGTCAAATGTATTCTGAAGTTGTATTTCAGCCATGTACCCTCAGCACTGAGCTCACTGAATAGAGAAATAATGAGCGCTGTCTAGATACAATGTCACTATTATTTTAGATCTCCCAAATCTCTCTCTCTCCTTTTCTCCATGTCCTTTTTTCTTGGAGGGTTCTCCTCCACTTTGTGTCTTACCCACATTGTCACTAAATCTCTGGCTCTGGCCCCTCAAAGCAGAGTCACAGCACATATTCTCGTAGTGGATTTACTTGTCTCCCCCACACCCCGACCCTCTTGTGAGCTGCACTGTTAAGATCCTGTCATTCGTGAATATGTGCAAAATATGCAAAGGCATCTCGGAAGAGGGGTTGCAGTCAGTCCCTGTGATGATGCGTTAGAGAAATGTAGGTGGTTTAATGGAAAAGCCAAGAGCATGCTTATATATTGGATGCATCAAAGCAACTATTTAGGTTTTCTCTGCTTACACACATTGATTGTTCAAGGTAATCCGAGCACACAGATATAAATTGTATATATTGTTTGTTTGCACATTTCGAGGTCCTGTACCAAATAGCAACAATATCTATTAGGAGAGGACAGGACTTTTGCTTCACTCCTTGTACTCCAACATTACATGGGTGAGATCTGAAATGTCCTGCTTTAATATTCACTTTTTTTTTACTTGCCCTAAGTGTTTGAGACAACACTTCCCACAAGGGTTGGATATTGTTTAAAGGGTTAATCAAGTGATTTCCATACAGCTGGGGCAATCAGAAGAGACTAATTAAAAATGAATGGTAAAATTCAGTGCTGCAGAGGCCAAGACATCCTAACTTATGGGTGAAGCTCCAAAACATTGGAGCCTATAGTTTCCATAATGCAACTCAATAATGTCTTTCATTAGACCCTTCCTGACATTGGATTTTTTGTTAAGAATTTTTTTAAGCCCAATGCAAGATTGTGGAAAGCCCCCCTCTTTGTATTTTTATGTGATTGTGATTATAGTTATCTTTCAGTTATTCAGCAGATGGAATACATTTCACACATCACTTCCTGTCACTGTCTTTTTCAATAAAAGCTGTAGGAGACAGGAGAATTTTTTAAAACCTGCACATACTGTAGGGGCATTAATATGGGAAGTATCCTTTGAATATCAAAATGTCTACACAAAACATGGCATATTTTTCTTTTGACAGGGTTGCATCACAAGAAGTGCAAAGGTAAATAACAACTGATGCTGCCATCCCTTCCTTACAATTTATCTAAATAGAATGTAATTTGTTAAATACATTAACACCTCAGTGAAGGATCCGATGAGGAAATTCATCATTCTGCCAGATGCTGAAGGAGCACCTGATTACTTCTCTGTTACTTGGAAAGAAGATATTATTTAGTCATGCATCCGCAAAATGCAGCCAAATATTCTCGCTGAGGAAAATGCATTTCTCTTTCTCTCCTATTCCAATTACAACATCTGCTTTACCAAATACTAGTTTCTGAATTGGTTATCCACAGTAGAGAAAACAGTAGCTTTTGTCCTGAAATGTTGCCTGTTAACTTGCCATATGTTAATATGAAATAATTTACCAGTAAATAGTAAGCTGCAGCCTCAGCTGGTAACAATCACTTGGCAGGGACACTGTATTTTCACAGTCACTTAAATGCTAAATGCCACCTTTAAATAGCTAGGCTGGGAGCCAAAACATAAAGACAATAACAGATTATTGTTCTTTTAAAAGTGGGTTCTTGATGAGACTCAAGAAATCTTTGTTTCATTCAAATATTTGTGTAAAGAATCATTAGGTCCACACAGTGTTATGCTTGGAAAGACTTTGGCAGAGTCTGTGTAACACATTGCAGGTTTTTAAATGCTGTGGAGTCAAAGCGTAATTATTGGGGCAGATTGGTGACTGAGAGCTATACATCTCCAAGTGGCAAGACTCTCTGTTACTGTTGTTTTGTTGGTTTATCCATGACCCAAATGAACACATGATACTTTGTCAAATATATGAAAATAAACTTGGATTTGTCTCACTAAGTACTCCCACAAACAATCAGGAGGATTTCCCCCTGATACACTATGAAAGTGACTTTGAGTGATATCATTCACAGGCACAAACAAAGGTAATTTAGTTCCTGCCTTATTTTGCTTGTTTTAGTGTAACCCAAGGCTGTTTAGAATGGATCTATCCAAGTCCTCTAACTTAATCTGCCATTTATAGGCCGAGTGGTGGGGGGTGAGGACAGGCATCGAGCTTTGTGATTGGGCAAAAAAGTAACCAAGGAAACCATACTGCTTTAAGTGTTGTAAATTGGTTAAAACTCGTTTATCCATAATGTGAGTTGCGAGATGGGTGAGGTAAACATGATCAATCAGCAACTGTGTCACAACTCAATTTCTTTAGACACCAAGCTACGTTTCTGGGATTGCTGTGTTAGGGTTAGGGTGTTTTCATTCATTTTCAGGATGTTTTTTAGTCGACTGCACGAGTTCTGTATGGAAATTTGGAACATAATTAAGGAAAGCATTTCAAAGGTAGCCTCATAAATAATGCAAATTCTGTGTTAAATGTCCCTGACAGCCAATGCTGGCGCTGCAGAACGTGAACCTCAAGAAAGGCTGAGCTGGTCTATCTGGTCATCAGGTGCCTTCCTTGGAGTGCTATAAATTGACAGAAATGGGAGACAGTGCAGAATAGATGAGATAGCTCAAATGAGTAATACTCCCTATTAATAAGATTCTTAACGTGACACTAAATAGGGACATAAATAGTTAGTGCAACACAAAACATCTGAAGCTTAGCCAAAACTACTTGCATTGTACTGCCTAAAGCAAATCTAAGCCAATTTGAATCATTTTGTACATTGCAGGTTTATTAAAAAAACATATCAGCTATTGCATTGGCACTATTGCATTAACATTACCGATGCCCTCAGGGATTGATGTTGTTACTACAGTAATACAGTATGTGATTTTCCAGGATTGAACAATTGCTGTGGTCTAAACCAACCAAAATAATCATTATGATTGTCGTTCATTTAGAAAAATAAACACATTTTTCTGTATGTGGATGAACATTAAAATTGACATGGCTTTGTATCCTCTTAACAACAGTTACATACATTAATGTTGTGTGTGTATCATAAACAAAATGGTTACAAATAATCCACTGAACTGACTAGTTGACTTGCTTTTCTCTAACTACTGAAAAGCATCTTTTGAGTGGCCTTTCACCTACAGAATGCACAAAGTAGATATACCTAGTCACTGATTACATAATTACCTGCTTAATCAAATGCTAATTTCATGCAGACAGTGATCACAAGTTGAATGAAAGGGCACAGCACAAACGTAAATCTGGTCCAGTATTGGTATGGTGCCCACATATACAGGTAGATCATTTTTCCTGCCTTGCTTTGGACTAGGCTTGTGGCACAAATAATGTATTTGTCTCTGCCTTTGCTAAGTTTTATAGCAACCAAAGTATATCCACTTTACGTGTAAGTAACTCATATTTGGAGTTTTGCTGTGCTCTTTTGTTATATAATGCTCTCATATAGTTTTTTTTCTCTCTCTGCCACTTTCCCTTACTAGTCGATGGCTACTTTATTTTTATATACAACTGTGACAACTTGATTATCTGATTTATCTGCACTGAACAAATCCTGATTGGCTTCAGCTTGATTGGCTGAATTATAAAAACTACACATCAAGAACCACATTAATTAGAAACTTTTGATGAATTAGGGCTCTGTTAATCAAGGAATTATGGTGATTTATTATTTATTGGTCAACTGTATTTATATCCGTCTTACTTTCTCTCTGCGCACACACACACACACACACACACACACACACACACACACACACACACACACACACACACACACACACACACACACTGCTCCAGCCTCCCAGGGTTTGGCCAATACCTTAAGTGAGAAAGCCCACTAAAAGTCTGATATTTTACCCAGAGTGTGGTTCAGCCTCTCCAAGAGTTGGTTTAGCCCAGAGGTGTGTGACGGATGTGGCTGATGTCTCTGCCCCAGATCTCCAGGACCGTGTCCCCTTTGATATTCCTTGACTTCGGGGTGCGCATAAGCACATTGAGGAAGAAGTCAAGGTCACTCCCACTGTGTCTCTGGAGCCTCATGAATATTATAATTAATCAGAGTCTTTTGGCTTGAATTAATAACAAACCCAGCATTGTTGTGCACGGCCCATAAATTCAAGGCTAGCTTTTGAGGAACTGTTTTTGTTGCCTTCCCCAACCAACCCCCATCCCTTTTTACCCACACGCCCACCCAACTCTCCCTGATGACACTTCTTACTCAAAACAAAAAACACAAACTGCAGCATTGCCCTTTGTCTAGAAATAATGTTAGATGTGACAAGTGGTGAGATGCATTAGTTCCTTAAGCTTCATCAAAAAGTGAATAGTGTCTAAATACAGTCAACATGAAACAAACAAACCCTCACCTCCTCTCATTTTAATATTCCAATCAGCATACTTTTCAAAATGCCAAAACAC
Source organism: Sander vitreus (assembly GCF_031162955.1). Classification (NCBI taxonomy): domain Eukaryota; kingdom Metazoa; phylum Chordata; class Actinopteri; order Perciformes; family Percidae; genus Sander; species Sander vitreus. The sequence continues at coordinate 10,261,516 of NC_135865.1, forward strand.
AGAGCAATGTTTTTTTAAGTTTTGTAAATTCAGCAGCGTCTCGGATATCAAATGAGACACATAAACAATCGGACTTATTCCAGAAAAGGGTTTGCTGTTTTTGTTGGTTGTAACTGAATGAAACAAAGAACAAGTTGGCGTCTTCATATTTTACTGACATTTGTAAACAGTGGTGTTTGCTATAATAGTTGTGTTGATTTCCATATTCATATGGCCCATGTTTTGAAAATACGTTTTTCAAATATGACATGAGTAAATTATTCAGTAAATAAACTGATCAATGTGTGATCAGTTATCATCATAATTAATGTACTTAACCTTATGGGGTCGACGATGTCGTATACCTTTATGTCATAATAATACTGTATCTCTAGATCAATGCAGTGTAGAGACTTTGTTTTTGCATCCAGAAGCTAAAACCTGCAGCATTTCAACAAGTTCTCTTGCAATTGTAGGTCCTGCAGTGTCTTTTCAGAGATTTTGTACAATAAATCCACAATAATGAAATCCTTTATCAGATTATGCGAAACAATATATCGCCGCGTCGCTTCATGGTAGCGTCTAACTTTTTTTTGCTGCCTTGAAGCCATAGACTGTAAGAAATAATCAGGGTGTAGTGCTGCCGGAGCTCACCGGAACGATGCTCTGGCACTTTTTTTACTCCAAGTGAAGAAATAGAATATTCTCAGTTTTATAATCCGGTTGCACTTAATATATTTCGACGTGGCCAAGCCAGTGTCATCTGTGGTTTCAGTGGTGCTGCGCTAAGCTAAACGTTGAAGGGGGAAGGTTCAACAGACTGAGTTCTAGCAGAGATTTCACTCTCACTCGCTCTACCAAACACTGCCCATGCATACACAGATGCTGGCTCTGCTATTCTCTTAAAGAGAACGACGCAGACACCAACGCACAGGTGTAAACCTCAGACCACTTGCGTAGGATATGCTGTAAGCTGTGCGTAGATCCCCCGCAAAACCCTAAATCCATCTTAAGTAGGCAGATCTGCTGGTTTAAATGAGTGTGATTTCCTTTAGAGATGGCACAATTGACTTATAGAGTATGGACTTTTCTGAGGTAAAATATCTTGTTTTGTATTTGTTTTACAGTGTATATTTTTGTTTTCCCTGATTGCCAAGACTTGGATAACAAATTTCAAAAGCCAAAAGTAGTGTTTATTTTTCTCAGTTTGATTCTTTTATACATTTTTGTGAGATTCAACTTCCGTTTAGTTTTTCCTTTTGCATTTGTAGACATTTAACAATTTATACATTCATGTGACATCCCTGCAGCATACATATCCCGATAGCCCAGGTTGTCCTAAAAAATGATGTCTATAATTTGATTGTGTATTACAGGGTTAAGGTTATACAGTACAAGCATTATTACGTAAGGAAATCAGGTGACACAAAGATTGGAAAAAATGGCTTAGACCCTAGAAGTTTAAGGTAAGATTACTTGTATGTAAATGCCTCATTGAGTTTGTCAGGGCATAACCAACCCAGGGACTGCTCACCCTCGTTTTGTCTAAGTTTTTACTAGGGATCGACCGATACTTGGTTTTTCAATACTGATTGTTAATAAAACCGATAACCGATATTTGGAACCGATATGCATTTACAGTGAAAATGAAAATCTTCCAAGTCAAAATTAAGATTTTGGAATGTAACAAAAACCAAGACAAAACTTTGTTTAGATGCTTTAAGCAATTATTTAATAAATTAGAAACTTTCAACAAAACACAGTAAAAGATAAGTCAGATAGTGTTGATGGCGAGACATTAAGTCGGACTCAGTGGTGAGTGAAACCGAAGCAGAGGGACAGACACAGAGCTGTAGCGGAGCCAAAGTAGCGCACCTTTTTAATTAACTTTATCGGTTATAAGGCAAATAAAACGCAGATACAGATAATCTGCAAACTGCCAAAAAATGAGCCGATAATCTGTCTATCCCTAGTTTTTACAACAGATCGTACATATAACGAATAGTACGAATACTAGGGACTGAATGATTAGGCGACCGACTAAGAAGTGAAGATGGGCCTACCTTAGCTCGGCGTTCTCCAGCGTGGCATCCTCAGCTTAGGCGCTGGCGAGCCCGCTCCTCTTGCTTCGTCAGTCAGCGTAGCATCCAACGGCGTTGCCACTCGCCTGACAGTTCATTTGGTAAACATTAAATCGCGGACTTAACAATAACATAACATGATAGGGGGAGACGTCAATTAGCTCAGGAAATGCTGATCCTCTCATGCAGCCTGTTTCCCCTGTCACATGTTCTCAGACTGAACCTTGTCCCTCCATGTAATGGGTAATTAGAGCTGTGAAAGAGGAAGATATGAGCCAAAGATTGATTTAATTCAGGATTGATTTGTTTTACTTCCTGAATGTCTACACGATAGTTGCAACTGTTGCAGCTAATTATAAGTGTGATTAGTTCTGCCTTGTCTGCCATGATGTGGCCAGTTGAAAAGGTCCTGCTCTGCAGAGGGAGTCCAGCCCCCTCTTTATCTGTCAACATGTAACTAGAGTGAAAACAGGTGTCTCATTTGATGTTCTCCAGGCCTTCACTGACTTTTTCACATTTATTTATTGCTTCAAATTGAACAACTCAATTTTTTTCAAATTGAGTTGTTCCTCCCACCGGTGCTCTCTGCTGAGTGGCTGACAGCTCCTGGGATGTCAGGGGAAAAGCTTAAAGGGTGGTGGACAGACTATTTAGAAGGTCACTATCATAAATTGATCAAGTAGTTCACATGCAGGTTTTCATTGTTAATATGTGAGTTGGAAAACTGTGGAGAAATAATGACCTTAATGTGTGTGGCTTGAGACTTTGGTTTGAAATGGTTTAAAATGTGTAGTTAGATTGGTGCATTTTTATTCTTAGCTACATCTTCCATTAGCATTCATTTCCTCTGCTCTGTGGACTGTGCTATGTATGAAACCTCCAGAATATACAGCCAATCTTAAAATTATCATCGGTTGCACCCCCACTTTTTCGTGTCTCGCTGGAATGCAGACCTTTACCTCTAATCGTAGATTGTTTTTATTCCTTTCCCTCAGTGTTAAGAAAGGAAAATGGAAACATGGAATGGTTGGAAAAAAACAACAGCTTTATCACAAATGCTGACCTTTAATTACAAAACCTTTGCAGCGGGAGACCTTAGCTTTTACTTAAGTTGACATTTATAAATACCGAAATGTCCCCGTGAATTGCTTTTTGTTGAAGTCAATGTATTGTTGAGCGAGATAGCATCAGTCCATTTGTCAAATACTGTAACTGTTGGTTCAGGGGGGCTGGCAGGGTGTGTGCAGAGAACAATGTATAGCTGGTCTGAACTGTCCATGTATGTAGAGGATAGACCTGTTAGCAAAGGGCCTCTCCTATCAGTCACAGTAGCGATGGAAAGTCGAGATAAAGATGGAACTCTACCCTGCTACTGTGTTTGTGTGCCCAGGACAAGAAATCAATACAGCTGGTTTCAGAAACTGTTTTACAGTCAGGGCAGCACTCAGCTTAAATGTTTGTCTGTTTTATTCAATGACACTTCTGTGCAAACTATTACCCACAGGGAGTGGAGAACAAACGTGAAACAAATAAGCTAGCCGTCGACCTATCTCGGCATTGTTTGCGCTTACAGATGGAAACTGGATAGTGTGGAAATTTTCTTTACACAGTGTCAAAGCAAAATCTATCACAGCTAAGATCCAAGCCATTATATTACAGCCTCGGAGGAAATATTACTTCTCTGGCTGGCTTGTTTTATCCCCGATCTTTCTGTCCACCCATCATCACAGGGATATGAAGGCATCTGTGGGGACATGCGCTTTCCATTGCCTCTCCCCTGATGAAAGAGGATTTCCCGTCTGATATGCAGTAAAGGTTATCTGGTTCGCAGTCATGTTTCTGTATAACATGCACTGCCAAGCAAAAACAGGAAAACATTTTCTCCCACAAAACTCATTTCAGCTTTGCTTTTCATTATTACCACCACGGACATACTGCACTTATGTGACCATAATTCTCTTTTCAGTGAGCACAACACAACTCTGATGCGTTTTGGTCTGAAATGAAAACAAAATCTCTTGGTGATTCCAAGAAACCTTTAGGGTACTCTTTTAGCCCCCCCATGTAGTAAGTACTGTATAGAGGAACATTAGCTGGAAAAGAAATGCTAATAATTGGAAGCCTTCACAAACCTTGAACTTCCCAGGGTGAGAGTGGAATAGGATTTATAAAAACATTTAATAGGATCATTTGTTTCCCTATAATTTAGTCTTATATTTTGCAAGACATCGATGTACTTCTGCACTTAAGCAATTATTTTAGAAAATTATTTGATGCCATTTCTCATGCAAAAGCTTTTGCTTCTGACAGGTCTCATTTGGCAATTCAGTGTAAAAAGAAGAAAAAAAAGAGGACAAAATGGTGCCTGAGGCTGAATAGAGCAGACAAGCAACAGCTTCACATTACTCACCTGGATTCAAAAAGGACAGAAAAAGCACTAAAAGCTCCCACTCTCACTTTGTAACTGTTCCTTTGTTTGCCTGTCTCTGGCGTTAGGCTACCTTCATGGTAGCCCGTACACCCTGTGTCTCACGTCCCAAAGGGCTTTTCACCATCACATCAGCTAGAGGTCATCTAAACTGTGAGGTGCACAGACTAAATAAAAAAAAAAAAAGCCACTCTTGCAGGTTCACAGTTCAATAAATCTACGTTATCAATACATATTTCACTTACAATATTATCATTAAGTTTAGTTTAGTGAGGCAAAAGCCCTCTCAGCAAGCGTGTGGTTTTGGGCTGCATGCACTTGACTTTGCCACTTTCTAACAATGTAACACATTGTTACAGTGTACAAACAAAGCGTGGATTAGATGACATGCAGCTTGTGAGCCAAGTTTAACCCACATTGTCTAAAGGACCTATGGCATGGAGCAGGTTTGTCAGCCAACAGTTTTACATGGTGGAGGTGCTGGCTGGATGTTTTCGATGCTTCAGATTTGTGAATAGGTATTCATATTCATATTTCATATTTTTGGAATAAAATGGGTTTAAAAAATGCAATATTATAGACTTAAAGTTCTGACTGATGTGAATGGAAATTCATGACATTTTCCATTAAGATAGGCTACAGTCAAAGTCAGCACCTCCAGATAAAAGACATCTCATTCAAAACTATGCAAATGAAAGGTAGGTAATATAAACCGTGTGCTGCATGTGGTGCATAAGGCACAGTATCTGAAAAGTATGTGTTCTGACAATATCCAGTAATTAGTACAACTATTCTCCAACCCTTAACTACTGTAGCCTATAGCAACTTTAGAATTTAGCCTCTGCACAGTGGTGGGAAACTGGTGGGACAACAACTATTGCAGCCTCGAGACCTCTCGTCTCATGCCTCCCATGTCCGCTAACTTAACCGTGACTTCATTTAGAAAATAATTCACAATTTCATAGGCTATTCTGAACATCTGAATTTACCGTCGTATTCTGAACATCTGAGTTTAGCGTTTGACATGCCCATGCATGAGACGGGAGCAGCATGAGACAGGAGGTCTCCAGGCTGCAGCCATACACTCTTGCAAATACTCCCCGCCTACCCCCCGAAACATAATGATATTAAAAATAAAAGGATGATAAGAAAAAAATGTTCATAGTGTCAATAGGCTAGCCTGTCACACCCGTCATCCTTCCCATTAGTTGGGGGCAGTTAGAAAAGTGGTGGAATGGCTAGAAAACTAGAAGGTTTTAGACAGGCCAGGTGCTGATTAATGTAAGATAAAGGTAACAGTTAGGCTATTTTTTAGCCTATTTGAATTTATGAACATAAATAATGACCTTGACATCACAACTGGGAGTCCTGCTGTTAGGAGCTCAGTTAATGATGCATAGCATACAATAGGGCTATTTGCTAGGTCAATGTGATGGCAACTGACATAATGCAATGTCACCTATGTCAACCTTTTAAAAGCCTATCTGAAAATATCTGACCCATGTTATTTATTAGCCTATAATCGTGTCTCTGCCAGGCTTCAATCTTGTGTTTTTTTTAGTAGTTGCTTTAGGCCTATTTAAAGTTGCTTTATGAGTAAATCATTACTTAGACTACTTCAGTAATCAGAAGAAGGCTATGTGTTAACCTGGTCTTACTCTCATCTTTAACACACAAGTACTTAGGCCTATTTATTAGCTCTCTCTGCCTCCTATTGGCTAGACTAACAAATAATATGGGCACAAAATTGGACAGGATATAAGAAAACCTACAGCCATTCATCCACTCCATTCTTCTACACAGTAATACTAATTTATTGTAATCTAGGAGGTAGTGATGAGCCAAACAATGTATTGAATATAAATTACATATATCTAGTTTTCCTTTGAAGTGTGTGTGTGTGTGTGTGTGTGTGTGTGTGTGTGTGTGTGTGTGTGTGTAATGTAATTCATAATATTTGTAACAATATGCAGGAATATGATCTACTCATAGTAGCCTATCATAATCTGCCCCCTCTCCACCTACATTTTCAGATTGCAGATGCCATGTGTCTATTATGTATTATGGTGTTAAGTATCTCATAGGTTTCTCACTGGTGTGTGGGCAACTGTGGAGCGTACATTGGCAGCGGGCTGTCGGGTGCGCGCGCGGGAGGGAGGGGTTGTACTCATAAAATGTATTCAAGGTTGGCAAGTCTGATTTTGTATAATACACAATTTCACATTTCCCACACAGTTTAACACAATTTGCTGAACTGCTCAATTACCTGTTTGTATGCGTTGTCAAACAGGGCTATTCCCACATAGCGGCCTCTCGTGCCAAGCGCAACACCATTTTAAATATATTCTATCCATCCACTGACCTTAAATTGTAGCGTAATGAAAAATAACCAATTGTTTTATGTCATGCATTAATCCAGAATTATATTCATTTCTAAGTTACTCAGTACCACTTAAACCACACCTTTTTCTGTTGCCAGCCGGTGGGGCTTTGCTATTAATTTATAATTTATAATGAAATACATTAATTTTCTGCAAATACTTCAGCACCTACTTCTTGTCCAATTTTCTCTTTGAACCTCCTAACCAATTATACCATCAAATCTTGAAAAGGATTTTCACATAATCGTCAGTTAAGATCTGTATTTAGCATCCTTTTCAGACTTTCAAGCTTTCAAACTGACTTTAAAATCGGTAGAATCTCTGGACTCCCTGCCATTAGAGAAAGAAATATAGTGCCTGTAGGTAAAACATCCAAGACAAGGTTGAATGCAGACTGACGATTATGTAAGTTGCAAAACTGCGTGCAAGATTAATCAATCATAAAATGCATTTTTATTTGTTGAATCAATTCTGCATGATTCATCATTAAGCAACATTTCACCTTCAGATCGACCCCAAAAAAGAGTCACGATGCTTACTGTGATAGGTTATTTATCCCAGCCAAGTTTCAAGTTTCTCTGTTTTTTGTAAACCATTGTTTTTAATGTGTGTGCCAATATGCTAAAACATGAAAACACCAGTTTTTTAACAAATTAATTCAAACAATGTGGGGAAATACCTTGTGATATATTTTTCATTCAACTCCATATGTGCATCTGCTGAGACAGTTTTTGTCAGGTAAGGACGATTATGAGCTGCTAAGAGCTTGACGTTCTGCTGCTACTGCAGCCAAGGCAATCACTTGTTGTGACAGGGACAAGGAAGCTCCCTCTCCCTGCAGGAGGCTGATTGATTAGGCAGTCAGGAAGAGGGAAATGTCCTTCACAATGGGCAGGGAAGGACAGCTGGCCTGCAATGCTCTCACTCCCCACCAACATCTTTTACGTTTTGCTAAACTAATCCTCACTGTTGACATCAAAGAACTGCAGCTGACGTGGGAATGAGCTCTACTGGAAATGCTTCTGTCAAACGAGATGGATGCAAATGGTCCAGATTCATAAAGAAGTGCCTCCTGCTTTGACGGCACTTTTTTTTCATACTCATCCAAAACTGTCAAAATGTAAGGTCCATGCGTCAGAGTGTGTTTCTGCAAATCCAAACGGAGAGGAAGCTGCAGAGCAAATATTGGCTGCGCATTTCACCGTGGGGTGGATCAGCAAGATTATGTCAGCCCATATATCTTATCCACTTTCTAATTTGTCACCCCCTGATTTAGCAAAATGCATTGCTTTGTATATTCTAATACTGTCCTCAATTTTCGTGACAAAAATAAGACAGTTATTGTGCACACTACATCCCTATTGCTGCTGTTATGAGTGAAACATTCAACATTCTGTCTAATATTGCTAACTTGAACACAGCAAATTCCCACACCAGAGGCTTGTACTACGAATCAAGATCAACATGTCCTAGATTTCTTTCAGTTATCTGGCTTCACTAACCCTAACAACCGCGGTCCCGCATAACCTGTGTCACGACGCTGGTTGTCAACTAGTTCAATCAACCCAGGGTTCCCCAATCCAGCAGCGCGCGCGTTCACATGAAAGAGGCGGTGTTTGCACACCACGACCAATTGCAAACATCTACCAGAGCCGCATATTTTAAACAAGAAGAGCAAACTATAATTCTACATAAATATGAAGAACACAAACACGTTTTACAGGCAAAATGCAGGAAGGAAAGCTGGCAAGGAAAGCTGGCAAAAAAAGCTGACGCTGTTTTTTACATAAATCACAACGCTTATCCTATCAATATCTCTTCCAGTGGTGTAGTCTACGTGATAGTAAGCTCCAGGATTTCTATATAGGCTACCCACTTAAAAATGCCCAATGACACGTAACAACATAGACTACTTTCCATTATATTTTTGATAAATTTTGAATTGTCATCCGTGCTTTTTTCTTAACATCTATAGGCTGAATAAAGGTATTTTTACCGTAAATTGGTGCATTAAAGTGTTTCGGAATGCAGGAAATTAAGTCGTTGATGGGGGAGGACACCCAGGCCCCCCCACTATGATATGCCCCCTTCCTCCCCCAAAGGCAGAGTCTTCCCCATCAGTCAGGCAAAAGATCTGACCATTATTACACTTTTGCTTTCCATGAACTGTCGTTGCTTTAGCCTTTTATTTCAGTTGAAACCCTGGCAGTGGTAAGCGATCGTGAGAGAACATTAAAAAAATGTCGCCGCTTAAAAATCTATATATTTCATAAAGATACCCATCAGTGAATGTTAACGATGTTGTCGGACTCTAAATATTTTAACTAGGGCTGTCAATTGATTAAAAAATGTTATCTAATTAATTACATACTCTGTGAGTAATTAATCGAAATTAATCGCATACATAATTAACGGTGCCTGAACCGATACTTTTTAAGAAAGTAAAAAAAAGAAAAGGAAAAAAAAGGGTACTAAACAACAGTTGGTGACATTAAAGAACGGCTTTATTGCTAAGGCCATATGGTCAAAATGAAATGATTTAATAATAATGTATAACAATAACTAATTTTAGTAGTAAATTGCTGTTGAACCATCAGATGGGAAAAGGACATTTACAATAACTTCAAATGCACCACGAGGCTGTAGTTTACCAGTTTAATTGAACGCACGTCTGTGTTGTTTCTCCGACGGCAGCTGCAGATTGTTACATCCCAGTGTTGAATCCTCTACAGGAAAACACAGTCAAACTTTACACCGTTTAGCGTTAGCTGTCAGTAATTTTTCATTGTAACCGTGTATAATCCAGCTACTAGCTAGCGGTAGGCTAACGTTAGCTGCTGTCGAGTATAGTGTTAACTAGCGTCATGTGCAGCGGTGTTTGTGTTTCAGAGCATCAGAGAGAAGCGCAGACCTGGTGGCACCAGAGTTCGATAGCCAGGGTTGGCAGGAAGAAGATTTTTACAAGGAAATGTTCCAATTAATAATCCAGGCAGAATATTCTCCTCTCCCTCCTTCATTTTACAGTCCAATGGTGGCTAGAATGGCTCCGGGTGAAACGTCAATATGGAATGGATTAATCTGCGTTATTTTTTTTAATGCGTTATTTTTTCTCAGATTAATTAATCGAAATTAACGCGTTATTTTGACAGCCCTAGTTTTAACTTTTATGAGCGCACCCCTCTCTCTCTCTCTCTCTCTCTCTCTCTCTCTGCGCACCGAGCTCCACCTGATCTTCTAAGAACGATGACGCCGTTATCAATCAAGTATTGATTGGTCAGTAGGCGGTGCTTTTACACCAGTTGATCTCTAATCTCCAACATAATCTGCTCCCAACCAGGTTAGGTGTTCAGCATGAGTTACCACGGCGATTGAACCCGATAACAACTAATCCACCTTTGTGGTACAGAAAATCCTGGTTTGAACCTGAAGTTAGCTCGTTAACGCCAAATCTTGCTTTGTAGTACAGGCCTCTGCTCTCAATAAAAATAATTGTGTGTATTGTACTTCTGTAACTGACTGTTTTACTCTTTACACTGACTGATCATTAATTATTTTTTTTTGGATAGGTCTATTTTATTCTTTAATGTTTTCAGTTCTTTGTCTTGTTTCATTTTACTGGCACATTACATTTCAGGGCTTTTATCAAACGTATGTGTCTTAACAGTAATGCATTACTGGATTGGAGCTGTCAATTTTTGCATTATTTCTTTAAGACTACTCGTGCGACCATTTATTATTTTGTTACTTTTCTAAATGTACCCAGAACGAATTTAATATCTACTATGCTGTAACATGTACTGTATCTGTATCAACATTTTAGCATCTAAATATAATGCTCAAAAAACTTTCTTTTTGCTTCTTACATATGTAATATAAACATCAAGTAAAATGCAGAGACAATATTTCCTCTCTCAGACATTTTATAAATTCTATCACCTTCTTTACATTCATCCATTTCAGTGAGGACCTTGTTAAATGATTGCACTGTGCCAAGTCATACAGAGCCACGGCACCATGGCCATTACCAATGAGGGAGGCTCCGCTTTTAAATGTTAATTGCCGTTCCTCACACTTTCTCATTACACTCATTCTAAATGATGTGTTGTGAGCTCAACTGAAAGTGTTACCATTTATTCTCAAAATGGTTTTTAAGATCCACACACATTATATTGCATTCACATATGTACAAAGAAGTAAAAAAAAATGTCCCTTCATTATTTTGTGTGCAATGCAGAATCTGAATGTGGTATGATCTTGTTCGGTTTCTCAAAGGATACTGCCCATTTTATCATTTACTCAGCTTGTGCAAACTGCAATGGACAATAGTCTCCTGTTTTGGGACTTATAGAATTATGATAAAATGAAAAAAATTTACAGGTACTTTAATATTTGATACAACATAAAATGGAAAAATAGTGTTTGGCTGATAAAATCTCACACCAACTAACCAATGATGAGAAATGATCATCTTTTCAAAGTCAAAAGGCAACACTGTCATTTTAAATATTTTCACATTATTTGCAATGTAAAAAATAATAAAAAATAAAAATAGTGTACATCACTACTAAAACCGCCTTTGTGGCCACTTCGTATCTGCTGTCTTATGCATTACGTCTAAACGTGGGACGAATACTAAGCAGGATTTACATAAACTATGCATAATGGAACATACAGTAAGAAAAACTGAATAAGTTATGTTTTGTTCATGTATGGACTGTGACATGACATTTTTTTAGATTGCAATTTAATTGCAATAGTCTATTTACTATTGTAGGGCAAGGATTATACAATGAGGATGCAGCCATGACTTGGTTTGTATTGTATTCCTCCTGACCAATTAAACTGAGTGCAAGTATAAGTATTTAATAGTGTCTACCAATAATTACCTCACAAATAAGTATTATATGAATTTTTAAAATAGTCAGACCAAGAAAAATTTCTGTGCGCACGTTCCACATGTCAAAGTCTTCGCAGAGAGTAAGATTAGTGTGCCAGTCACCAGGGACTGAGGCCGTGCACTCTCGTCATCCAACAGGGCTCTAACTCCATGCACTGTAACACCAACTGGCAGAAAGGTCATCCCAACCTGATCTTCAATTTAAGATGCTGTTCACGCTAATGCTTTGGCTTTCTCTCTCTGTTTTACGTAATGGGTACCGACAGCGTCACACTTTGTGAATCGAGTTCCTGGAAATTCCCTTTTGACAAGGACATTCAAAAGAAAGTTAAAGTTATTGAATTATTAGAGTAAACCGGAATAGAGGAGGAATTTCAGCAGGGTCTGATGCTTCAGAGGGGTTGTCTGCTGCTTAGTTAAACCAGTTTGCATCATATACAGTATCAGCTGTGAATGAAGATCCTTTGCCTAAGGGAGATCACCACAGCATCACTAAAGTCAGCAGCACAGAAACTGTCATACACTGAACACCCCTCTGTGATCTTTCAGATATGGCATGGAGAGCTTTGATTGGACATACTGCCTACCAGGTAGTACAGTCAACAGTTCAGTGCATGCATATGTATAGGGTGCACACTCACTCTCTTTGTAGCTGGGTGTGGAGTGCAAGGTAAGAATAGTAGGGTTCATTACAGGAATCCACCCACTTCTCACTACATGTCTTGACCATGTCAGCATGCACTTTTTAAATCTTTAATAAGCCATATACCTGGCTGAAATGCTAGAGTTGAAATCGTCTGGAATGGCTAACCCGCAGCATCTTGCTTGATGCCTTGTTGCCTTGGAAACATTGGATTGGAAGCGCCAAGCAGCGGAAAAGATAATGTTGGAAGGAGCATCAGCTCAGTGAGGAGGAAAAAAAAAGTTAATTGGTTTTGAGATTCAACCATAACTGACCAACAGCAGCTTTTGTAAACACAGAGCAGGAACAGAAATATTGAAAAAAATTTATAATCTGAACTCACCGGAAATAAGGATTGGTTTATGCCATGGACAGGAATATGCTGCCTTAGCCTGTGAAGGCTAATTGGAGCGGGAGCTTAAGCTTGACACAATGTGCCTATACAATGGGTGGATCTGAGGTCTTGGGGATCCGCGGAAGGAAGCGCAGCCATAACAGAAATCCCCACTACAAAGGCAAGAGGTGAAAAGGCAGTTATTTAACCAGATGCCCCACTCAGCAGAGAGAGGATTAAAATGCACTACTGCTTATCTGGCATAAAGACTTTGACTTTAAAACTGCAGGTTCCCTCAAAAACATGGCGTGAAGGTCAGCCTTTTATGTGCTAATGCAATGCACGGATTTATGTGTCATACCTCTGTTCTTCTACTCCAAGCTTTAATGTAAAAAAAGAAAACATTACAAGGCTACGAACAAGTGCTTTTTGTTTTCAACCATTTTGTAGCATGAAGTGGATTTTGTTGCAAAGCAAACATGTTGAAAGTGTAGGTAACTGCCCAAGGTTCAAGTGAGCAGTTCAGCGTGCTGTTGGTGGTTCAGATATTGTAAAAAAAAAAAAAAAAGATCTGACATTTAGTAGAACCACACTTGTTGTATTGTTTTCTTTACAGCTTTATCAGAAAACCATTTTTCTCAGTTTGACATTTTTTTATTTTAGAAAAACTAGAACTTGACGTATCTCCTAAATAATACTGCCATGAAATGATTTTTGTCTATTTTTAGCAAAGGACCAACAGCTTGGCATTTTACCCAGAGCAGAGGCTTAGCAACAGTTATTTCCACAATACATCAGTTGATTTGTGCTGGAACATTGATTTGTTTAGTTACACCTGATGCATGTGTGTCCTAGTTGTACACCATACAATGAAGAATGCCACACACTATAATTAATGCAAAGTAAAATGAACTTCTCCATCAGTGTATTTAAAGATCACAACCAGAGGCATGCACAGTCATGAAGATTTTTCTTTCCCGCCTTAGCGCTCAGTGCAGGCCTCTCTTACGTCCGCAAGTCCTGTGTAAAACAGGGGCGGACCCGTTGTTCTGCTCCTAGTTTCTCTTCAGCGCTAGCAAGAATGAAGACTTCTACCTCCAGCGGTGTTCGCCTCTGTACCGGATTACATCCTGTCGGCAGATCTCCACCCCTGCTGTGAGTCCTGCCTCGGTCCCGATCACGCCAAGGCGGCGACCTCCCCTCAGGCCTCTTGCCCATACTGCGCCTGCCTGCCATCTAAAGAGCTTAAACAGCGGGCGGACGCCGCTCTGGCGCTCCAGGTCGAGGGTGGGGGGGACGGCAGCTGGGTAGACCGTCGAGATGACACCCTGGATGTTCTGCTGGGAGAGGACCCCCTCGACGGACCCGAGTCCGATGTCTCATCTTCTGCAGAGGAGGCTTCTATCGCCGGTTTTCCCTCTTCCCCCATGGGAAGACTGGACCTTGAGACGGGGATCGGCAAGGCTATGACCGCCATCCTCACCCTGACGACGGCATTCACGGTGGCGTTGTCTCGGATAATGGCATGACAGACTGTGGCCCAGCGCATCATGGAGGCTCGCTGGCAGGCTACTAAAAGAGAGTTTAGCTTTCCAGTCTCCAAGCCTGTCAGCCTTCCAGAGTTACAGCAGCCAACTCGCCTCTCTGTCTCCAAGCCTGACGGGCTTTCCGAGCCTCATGTGCAGGAGACAACCAGCCTGCCTGTTTCTCGGCCTACTAGCTTCCTAGCTACAGGTTCTCTGTTCCTGACCCAGCCTGCCTCCTCGCCTGCTTCCCTGGAACTTTTCTCTGTTTGCTCAACTACTAGCTGTCTAGCGGGTACCCCCCAACAGCAAGCAGTCCTTTGAGGGGACCCGTCTGGCTATATTTCCTGAGACTGGTGGAGGCCGAAGACGGAGGAAGGGAAAACATGGCTCCCAACGCCATTCCCTGCATCAACCTCACGTCCAGTCGTCCAGAGTCTTCGATGACCACTCTCCCAGAGTCTACGTCGACTGACCTCCCAGAGTCTACGTCGACGCCCGACACCTCAGAGACTGCACCCGACACCTCAGAGACTGCGCCCGTTGCCCGACACCTCAGACTTTGCCTTAGTTGTCGGTCCGATCTACTCCTGCCCCAGTTACCCTGTCGGTGGATTTGCCGACTTCTGATCCTGTTGCCTTGATTCCTGTGACTGTTCCAGTTACCTTGTCGGCAGACCCACCAACTCCTGTTCCTCCTTACCTTGTTGGCAGACACTGGCCAAGCTGACCCGTCGCCTGTCTCCAGCGCAGCTGACCCGTCGCCTGCCCGGCCCACAGAGGGGTTTAGCCTTAGCCATCCTGCTTGTCCGCCTGAGGGATGCCGCCTTTGCCATCGGCCTCCGGAGGGGTTCCGCCTTTGCCACCGGCCTCCGGAGGGGTTCCACCTTCGCAGACGGCCTCTAGAGCGCACGAGCGTCTCCTAGTTCCCGACTGATTCAGCTACTGGCGGGGCCCGCTTGGCAACTGCCGTGGCGCCAGAACGCGCTGTCACAACTGAACGGCGCGATATCCCACCTCCCGGTGATAAACCACTATGGGCCTGGCCGCTGAGCGGGATTGCTTGGCGAGATTAGGCTTGCCCCCTGCCGTTGTGCGCACTATCCAGGGAGCCAGAGCCCCCTCTACTACGGCGTGTTACGCAGTGCGTTGGTCTGCCTTTCAACGCTGGTGTGTAGAAAAAGGCGCAGAGCCCACGTCGTGCCCTCTGCCCCTCATGTTGACTTACCTCCAAACATTAGTGGATAATGATTTGGCCCCATCTACAATCAAAGCCTATGCGGCAGCCATTTCATCCTGCCACGAAGGCTATGGTGAGAGGTCGGTTTTTGCGCACCCCCTGGTGAAACGATTTTTGAAGGGGACCAGGCGACAGAAGCCCGCTGTACGTTCTCTCTCTCACCCCAATGGAATTTAGCCTTGGTGCTTCGAGCTCTGGGGAAACCCCCTTTCTAGCCTTTGGCACAATCCTTAGGTTGTCACTAAACAGCGCTCCTCCTCGCCCTGACGACAGCTAAGAGGGTGAGTGACTCTACTGGCCCCTCTACCCAACGGGGCCCCAGTGCAACTGCACTGCCTGCACTGTCTATATTTACGCCCCTGAGCCAAGTGGATGACTGAGGTCATAGTATATATCGGAAACTGTGAAATGTAAAATTTGAATTAACTTTTTTTTAGGGCAACTTTAAATGGGTATTTCATGTTTTGAAGCTTTATGTTGTGGCCTTGATTTTAAAAACAGGTTTAAGAAATTCAAAAAGGAGCCAAATGTACAATAGCTGGGGAAAAAAGGTTGCACTTTTGAAGCTAAATAAAAAAAAGAAAAAAAAAAGTGTCACACTTTACACCGTTTAGCGTTAGCTGTCAGCATTGTAACCATGTTTAATCCAGCTACTAGCTAGCAGTAGGCTAATGTTAGCTGCTGTTGAGTATAGTGTTAACTAGCGTCACATGCAGCAATGTTTCTGTTGCCTGTAACGTCTGTTTCAGAGCATCAGAGAGAAGTGCAGACATATCAGTGGCACAAGAATGAGGCACCGAAATCCGCGTTGCTATTCCTGCAGCAGCAGGATGTGTTATGAGGAAGTACGGCAAAATAGCAGTCTGTGAGGCACGACGCAAAGCCGAGTGAAGTGAAAATAAATGGCGGCATGCGATTAATACGATTTAAAAAAATAAATAATAATTAACGCATTGTGCTCGGCCCTTAATCGCATTGCAATTAACGCAATAATGCTGACAGCCCTAATATATATTAAAAGGCAGTTTGTTTTTAATTAAAAAAATATACATTTTGATTTTGAAAAATGTTTCTGTTGTCAGTTTCAGTGGTAATGAAGCCTTTGCACTTTTCTCAGCTCCTCAGCACACTTCAAAGCCATCAGGTCCTTGGAACACCATTAGTATCCTGCTCACATGTACAATAGCCTGTAAGCAATGGACATTGAATTAGGGGAGTGGTTTATGCTGAAGGTATGGCCACAGAGCACATTAATCTTTTATTTTCCGTCAATATTGTGGCACAACTAATGATGAGGGAAAGATTAAGCAACGGTAAACACAACATGGTGTACAGTATATAACAGTGCAAGGCTGACAAGGCCACAGAGCTGTGCTGGTGGAATTATTTGTTGGTGCAGGTTACTATTAACAGACAATTGCAAAACATTTTTTACAACACATGCTGTATTATGTTACAGTGCCTGAGAAATCTAATGGGCAAACAATGTATTAATGCTATAAAGTCTATACTTATATTCTGTATTTAGGTACACCGTATTAACAAATCCTTGCACCCTGCTTCACTTTAGCAGTGGATGTTTTACTTTACAATAAAGAAACTCAAGCAATAAACACTATTAAATTATGTTTGGTCACATATCTGTGACGCATAGACTCTAGAGGGAAAATAAAACAAAGGTGCATGGGTTAGTCATCTGGCCCTCTCAAGTCCTTCTGCTGGGACATTAGGGTAAACATTAAGCATGGAGGTGTAGCATTAGAGCACAGGCATATGCTAGCTGGAGCAAGGTTTTAAAAGGCACAGAGGCGCACACAGCTCTAAGGGCAGGAACACTCACCCTCATGCCAGTGATGGCAAAATTCTTTGAATGAAAATCATATTCTTGGCCCAAGACTGCCTTTTGTTCAAGCCTAAGTCAGAGCCCTTGAACATAATCAAGAGTTCAGTAGAACATTTCTCGCAGAGTACTGTGTTGAGTGGAAATCTACTTAATGTGTTCTTGTTTGCTACTAAATTGCTGATTAACCCCAGAGGCTTAAACTAGCCTGCAGCTGGTGCAGAGTATTGGAACAAGGTGTCTACATGGAGCCTTTTTTCTGTCTTTATCTTGTTCTTTTTAGTCCAATCTGAGTTGCCAGCAAGAGGGATTCTACACAAAAGGTCAGCAATATTCAAGTTATCAGAAGAAAACAGACACAGGTGGATGAGGCTTAAGGAAAGGCCTTTTATTATCATTACAAGGTTCAATTTTTAGGTTGATTTTGACGACTTTATACTGATGATTAAGAGCTACACAATGTTTAATGTGAAACCAGTAAAGCTTTCAGATTCTTAGAGGTATAGTTCATTTTTTGTGTGGAAATTTGCTTTTTGGCTTTCTTGCAGACAGATGAGAAGACCTGAGAGTGCTATCAAAATTATTTATTTTTTTAAAGATTTTTTCAGGGCTTTACCCTTTTATTATATAGTGACAGTGGATAGACAGGAAAGGGGGAGAGAGATGGTATCAAAATTCTGATTTAACTCTCGGCAAGTAAGCATATATCCCAAAATGTGGAACTATTCCTTTAACTAGCACTAAATAGCTCTTAATCAGCATTTATAATAGCAATACAGCTTCTACTTATACAAAAGCCACTTTAAGATGTTCAACAGACTAAAGCAGCCATATCACAGTGGTAGTTCTGTGTTGACAGTGATCAGACATGGGGCTTGTAATGTTGTGTTACTGCTGTTGTGGGTAATGGGAGTGCTCTTCCTAATTACACAGCGATGTGTTTAAAAGGGTCAGAACCAGCCTTGTGTTGCCCTAAAAACCTAATTAAGATTCATTAGGATCTGTACACTGACTGCTGTCAATGTCAGCCTCTGGGCAAGTCATTTCTTTTAACCATGTATACAGTAGGAGGTACATGCTTTGTTGTACAGTTCAATGTTGAATGCCCTTGGGTTGCTGTAGACTTTTTCCTCAACGAATACGGAAGGTCTCTGTAAACATGGTTGGGGTAATTGTCTGAATATGACAAGGCTCAGTGCAACATCTGAAACTTGAGTTTTCAACATCCATGTATTCTTTGTCACAAAGCCTGTGCTGGTGTTTCTCTTTTTTCATTTTTCATGTGCCATTTTTCTGATAGATCTTCCTTCATATAGTCCTTTTTACTAGAAATGTGCTGCCTAAAATGAGAGCTCTAAAGTCCTGCAATGTGTCTTATAAGAGCACAAAGCATATGGAGGAGTATTAGAGGCCTTCTGAGGTTGGAGAGAAAATTGGCCATTTGTCTGTCACATTCGGGCCCATTCTCCCATTACCTGTACAGGCCCATTACAAGCTACAACCATAATAACTCCTCATGATCTATGACTGTGATGTGGCAACCAACCAGTGAGACACGTGAACCCTGTGCAGGAGTTTATGTGCAGGTTTATGCTTATGTATATATTCCCGATGTGGGTTTTAAAGCTTTGTTTATTTTTCTTTTTTAAAGTGCAGCTTGTGGAGAATTTCCCTGGTCGATCCCCAAATGACTTCAATTCTTAATGTCAGTGTTTTCAGCTGAAATGTAGTCTTACCTCCTAAGATTATAATGCCAATGACATATTCAAAACCCCAGAACTCATTCCTTCTGCTCAACAGTTTCCATCCCCTTTCAAGTCCTTTCCACACAAGGGGAGCTCATGCAGAAAGGATTTGCCCTATCAACGTATTGTACCTGCTGTAAATGATAGATTTAGAGAGAGGCAGGAAAACGGCCAAAAAATAATAATCTCTTTGACGTAAGACATGACAAGTGAATAGACATAAAAAAAAGAAACCAAGCACACAGAAAATTGGATTTTCAAGAGTGCCTTGTCTCACAAAAAATGACCAGTCACAGGGTGTTAGTGAGGCAGACTGGCTTTCATTAGCCTAGTCATTTGGCATCACTGAACCATGAAGATGGTTAAGTGATATTATGTTAACCTCCTGTTTTACATCTAAAGTCGAGATTAAATGTAATTAGGTAGCTTTTGTACTTCCCACGTAGTCTTCTGGGTAATTGATGACTGACTGAAGTCATTTACTGACTGTCTGCTCTATTGTTCTGATCTCCGCTTTGCTGTCTGCCATTTTTACAATGATTGACCAAGACCACAGACATCAGCTAGTTTGCTAAGGCTTTGACTTTCACTGTGGCCACATCAAAAGGGAAATAGTGTGTCCCGTTTAGCAATTTATGGTATCTCTGCCCTATTTTTTAGCCAAGGGTTGGCTGAAAAGATGTGATGAATGTTAAATTTCTCTATACTGGTGAATATTATCAAATACAGAGAGAAGTGGAGCCAAAAGACTACCTTACAGTATGTATTGGTATGTTTGACCTTTAAAATATAATTTATGGACCTGGTACTGATTCAGGTGGCTTTTTTTACCAGAAACAGTTACTGTTGCAGCAGGAATATTTTTCTTTTATAAAAAATGCAGTTTTGTCACAAATCTCAGAAATACTAACATTATACATTGCAGACATATATTTGGATGGTTGCTTGTGTGCAGTTACAGTAATATAATACTCACTCTCTATGTTAGAGACAGTAAAGAAAGTGTGAACCAGAGGGCATGATGGGATCAGTGCTTCAGTGATGTCTTATGCAGGAAAGAGTATTTTTTGTCAATGTCATTGGTCAAGGAGGAATGTGTCTTTGATTGGGTTTGGATGTTGCTGTGGAAGAGGTCATTAGCCAGCCAGTTTCCATTATGTACATTTTGCGGCCTGCTGCTGCAAAATTGTTGCTGCCGCTGCTTCAGAATTTTATTAAATGTCACAAAGTCGCAATTACACGAAGCTATCTGCTCCACTGAACTCAAACGAACGGTCGTCCGCTCTCTCTCCACTTACTCTCTTACACTCCTCAACTGCGGATGAGCAACTGGAACAGGGACAGAACGTCAATCACTCGCGAAGTCATGACAACCAAATAAACAGCAGTGTGAGACAAACAGGGACGAAAGCCGTGATGCCTGCATTCCCATGAAAACTGCGATCACACGGGACCCGCAACGGGACCCGCAATAACAATATGTGGCACTGGATTTGATGAATTTACTGTTTATCTGACCACAAATTAGACAAGATTTAGCTATCTAGCGGCTAGACCGTACCCCGGGGTCCCACTGCCTCACTCCTCACCGTTAGGAGACTACTTCACCGTGAGGAGAGCAGACAGCTAAACCCTACTAAATACCTGCATAACTGTCATTCCCCTCAGCTGTACTTTGTGTTTACTGCTAATTTGCAAATGTTAGCATGCTAACATGCTAACCTAAACCTAAACATTACACCTGTTTTATATCTGCATGTTAGCTTTGTCATTTTAAATGTGCTGACGTTAGCATTATGCTTAAAGCTGAATTTGACCTCAGAGCGGACACAGTTTGTTGGAACAGAGTATATTTCAGTGGCTGCTGGCTAATCTTTCCGCCAATGTTTCTGCCCTGCTGGGTGATGATGATGACAATAATAAGAGTAGCTTTGGGGCTAGAGGGGCAGATGGGCCCTCATCCTCCCTCCCCCCCCGTTGCTGGTCTGACCTCCACATCCCTTGAAAGCATGATACCTGTGAATACCCTGATTATGGCCAGGCCAGACTGCATAGGCCAACGACCCCTCACTGTGCAGGTGAGTGTTGAGGCAGTAGACGGACATGATTGACTCTCACTGCAAACCCTGTCGGAGAGCTGCGTTCCAACAGGGAAAGACAGAGAAATAGAGGGAATTTGAGATGAGGAGAAAAAGAGAGAGCCCGCCCTGCATTCTCTGGCTAATTAAGTGTTATTATCCTGCACAACAGGAGGTACCTGAGAAATAATTGGCCACAGCGACAGCTAAATGTTCCAATCTGGAGGTGAAGCCAAAAGCACTGTAAAAGGTCACATGCCATTATGCATTGTGCTGATCTTATTAACGCTGCAGTCTGTCAAAAGACCCTCCATTAATTCATAGGCAAAATACTTACTAGATTAAAAATATTCCCCTTCCCTTGATTTAAAACCATCTTGTTTAGGTGAGGAAATTAGATTTCTTTTGTCTGTGATTTCTGACCTGTTCGTCAAAGAGACAATTTTGGCTTTTATACTCACTTACCCAGTAGGGATTATGTCTCTTTTGTAGTGCTAATGCCAAATTGAAAAGCATATAGAAATAATCTGCCAAATTATGAACTATATATCCTCACTAACATGTGAAATTTGATGATTTTCCTCCTTCCAGCACTATGTGCAGACATTATCGACTGCAGCCAACAGTGTGCCATGGTGTACCAAAAATATATTTTACATGCTAACAATATTACTTGGTGATTTCACTGATTAACATCTTAAACTAGAGAGGAGGAACTAATACGTGAAATTAGCTGCTACTGAATGTTCTGTAGCTGTCTTGGTATATTTGGCACTATAGGCAAGACTTTCTATACCCTTCTTTCATTTAAGCATATTGAAAAAAGACGAATGATTTATTGTATTTAGGTCATCTTTAAATTTAGCTTTTGTGTTGGAAAAAAAGCCTAGGAAAAAAGGTTAGGTTATCTTGATTAACAGAAATATACCTCTGGATTACAAAGCCTATGAACTGAATACATGGCTCAATGTGTGAGCCTGCAGCTGTTTATTTCATTTAGCTTTCACGCTAGAATAACTGCTTAAAGTCCAGCTGTGTGGCAATATTTTGTTGGAATAAATGTCGACAAAGTGGAGTGCACAAACCTCAAACCGAAAGCTAAACATCTGAACAAAATCCTGCAATCACATTTCTCCAATGGCACTTTACAGAGTAATTACCTCAGATCAGCATTTATAAATATGATCTTATGTGCCTATAAGAATTGATTGAACTATTTTTATAGTTTTTATTTTTTTTTATTACAATTTAATGAATAGTAGAAAATCACAGTAAAAGAGAGAATATTCACCATTTCATATTGTGAGACTCCAGATAAAACAGTATTGGTCGATTAATGAAATGGCTTAAAATAATCAATGTGTGTGTGTTTGGTGTCAAAGCAAGTGGTGCATCTGTGTGGCAGCTTGGTCTGCCACTGATCTCAAAACTTAACAGAGACTCCACTTTTTTGTGGTATTTCTTACAGTGCTGTTCTTTTCTTCATATATTCGGGAATTGGAGTCATGAAGCCTCAGGATTAGTGCAATTAGTTTTGCTTAAGCAGAATTGTGTCCTTGCCCTAACTCACCTTTCCCTGGAGCAAATTCATGTTAACTCGCAGCTCTGCATTGACTTTATACTGAACAAAGACTTCAACAATGAACATTTCAGTTTGAATTAGCTGTAATTTAATAATAAACAAACCGCAAAACTGTGCTGGATTACACACATGCATCTTTTACTGGAAACCCCTCGTGCTTGTGAAGGGACTGTTTTTTAATCATCGACAGACTTGTATTTTTGAATCCAGTTTTCCTGGAAAAGTTTTAGTTTACTCTATTTTCAACAGTAGACAAAATAATGAGTAGACAACATCAGTAGCCACTGTGGTTGTGCATTTGTTCCTCTGTGATTATGAAGTGTTAGGAGTGTTGTTATATTGATGAATGAAGGCAGGTATTCTTCTTCACCATATACTATTTGTGAATGTCTTTATTTGAAATCAAACATTTATCCTGCAACTAGCCCACCGTTGCATTTAGTATAGCCCTCATTCACTTCTTCACTGAGCCACGCAGGCACATCTTCATATCAAAAAGTCTGGCTCTTTCAAAAAAATAACCAAAGTGTGAGAGCTGCGAGGCAACCTCTTTTATGCTGAATCTTGATCAATTTAATGTTGGTTGTTGTTGTTTATAGCATTACTGTCACAGGGGAGCTTTAAACAATTTTAAAGCAATATTTCTAATATTTGACCATAATTCCAATCAGAATAAACAATAATCTGTCACTGTCTCAAACTGTGGTAATGAGCCACTCAGTTTACAGTATATCATTTAACAATGCTGTTTGCTATTCATTGCTTTTTTTCTTGCGAGATAAACAGTCTTCGTAATTCAAGGTTTCCTCCAATGTTTCCTCATTGCTCTGGATTGAATTTCAATGTTTTTTTTCAGGCTGGTTAACCAACATTTATATAGATTATGAAAAACTGTATACCAGAGTAGATTCTTTTGTTGCTTTCGGGCAGAAACCTTGTATCTCCATATTTTGTCATTTTACTTTTATTTATAAATCAATGCTTTGGGTCACCCTTTACATCTGTCTGTAGGTTTTACAAATATTTAAACTGTGACGAGGCGATTTCATCTGACTTTGTCGAAGGTTCAATAAAACATTGTCAAATTAGCCTCTTTTCTTTTCCTGAAAAGCACCGGTTTTGGACATCGACAATGATGATTTGTTGTGTGACTTGTCACAAGTGTCAGGCTTGGTCATCCATCCCTATAGTCCTTTATCCACTCCAGTTTGGCAGTGCCCAACCAATGTCCACCCCTACCTCGACAAGTCGCCTGCATTCACAAACTTAGGCCGGTTACACACTGGATGCGTGGCGCGAGCGTGTCAGCTGCGTGGCGTGTCCGTTTTTATTTTGGCTCCCATGTTAACAGGTTAGAGCTTACACACTGTCTGTGTGACACGCACGTCTCAGGCGCGGCTCGAGCCGCGCCGAAAACGCATGCGCGCTAGAAATAGGACCGACGCCTATTTTTCACGCCACACGCAAGCGTGTTGGAAGCGTTTCCAGGCAAAATAGAATAGGAAAAGATGTTTATATGTCATTTTGACACTAATACATATTAATAAATGACATGTTGATGTTTGAAAGTATCTAGGTTTTGATATAAATGCAGATATAAATGTAATTTAAAAAAAAAAATTGATTTTCTAATATTGCACCTGTCATTACAGAACGAAATATTCTGTAGCCTATTTTGCCGTCAATACTGCCAATGTTGTCTTTGCTGTAATCAAATCACTATATATTTATGTTTAACATGGTATTTCATTGTATTAATGGGAAACATGCATGTGTACAGACAAGGCTAGCAGCAGCAGCACCGTGTCAGACATGTTTCTGGTGTGTAAAGACATAGAAAAATCCACGCAACAGAAACGCCACGCTCACGCAACGCAGCCAGTGTGTAACCGGCCTAAAGTCCACAAAGGGAATTCTTCTGATGCTTGACTGTAGATTTACATCTATTAATAACTAGTTACTTCCTCTGATTTGTTATACAAAAGTCATAAACCTTTACAGCAAGCCAGCATGAACAACACCAGGACCCTGAAACTAAAGCAGCTCAGTGAAGTTCATTTTATTATTTTCACCTGTGCTTTTCCCACTGTCCATCCATCTTCCATCTTCGTCCGCTTATCCGGTATCGGGTCGCGGGGGTAGCAGCTCCAGCAGGGGACCCCAAACTTCCCTTTCCCGAGCCACATTAACCAGCTCCGACTGGGGGATCCGAAGGCGTTCCCAGGCCAGGTTGGAGATATAATCCCTCCACCTAGTCCTGGGTCTCCCCCGAGGCCTCCTCCCAGCTGGACGTGCCTGGAACACCTCCCTAGGGAGGCACCCAGGGGGCATCCTTACCAGATGCCCGAACCACCTCAACTGGCTCCTTTCGACGCGAAGGAGCAGCGGCTCTACTCCGAGCTCCTCACGGATAACTGAGCTTCTCACCCTATCTCTAAGGGAGACGCCAGCTACCCTCCTGAGGAAACCCATTTCGGCCGCTTGTACCCTGGATCTTGTTCTTTCGGTCATGACCCAGCCTTCATGACCATAGGTGAGGGTAGGAACAAAAACTGACCGGTAGATTGAGAGCTTTGCCTTCTGGCTCAGCTCCCTTTTCATCACAACGGTGCGATAAATTGAATGTAATACCGCACCCGCTGTGCCGATTCTCCGACCAATCTCCCGCTCCATTGTCCCCTCACTCGCGAACAAGACCCCAAGGTACTTGAACTCCTTCACTTGGGGTAAGGACTCATTCCCTACCTGGAGAAGGCACTCCATCGGTTTCCTGCTGAGACATGTCGAAATGTCTTTAATGTCAAAAGGCCTATTTGTGAAGAACATGGCTCTAATTTTAAAAAAGACCCATTATGAGGCAATTTTACATTTTGTAAATAGCTTAATTTCATAAGTGATGACTGATGTGCCAACATACCAACAAAGGGATTTGTTAATATGGCAATTAGGTTCTAACAACCAAATAATTAGCAACAATTTGTCAAAGATTATTTGGAGCAACACAAACACCAAAGTATGTCATCACCTTAAAGTGATCCTGCCCTATAAAGTAAGTAAAATACAGTATGTGCACAATACACAAACAAAATGATACACAGTAAAGTTAAAATGTTCCCTAATGAGGATAATAAGGAAATAAGTCCCTGTGAGATTGTTGAGTGAGACTCTTTGTTCGTGCTGTGAGCAAGTGTTAGCATGAATTAATCAGTGTTGTTTTTTTCACAGAGTGCTTTGATGAAATGAGGGAGCCATGGCAATACTTTTAATACAAAGGATTATTGCTTTCTTTATCTTTGCGCCACAGAACTAAATAAGAATCGATGTGCATTCATAAATTGACTGAACAATATGAGGTGTTGTCAGATAACTGAACACCATGCTGTGAATAGCCAAATTTGTTATGAACAACTGACCCAGAGTAGGGTATTATTTGAAAGGAATAATAAGCAGTACCCATATCTGTTTGCACAGAGCAGATGGCTGATGTAAATCTTACCAAATAGTGTAAAATTGAACTTTCTTTATTTTCGATTGCAAGAATTCTATTATTGGTGGCCGTTTTGCAGTATTTATGCTTTTCACCTCTGGTTGCCCCTTCTACAATTGCCACCCCCCCCCCCCCCCCACCGAGCATCTTTGTCAGCCAATCATTCACCTGATGCTAATGACCAGTTTCCAGCTCTACTGTCCCTCAGATATCACGCCTCAAGACTGATGTATTGATCAGGCACAATTGATTTGGGCAGGGACGATACGGCAACATTACATGATTTATTCAACTTCTAATATTTTGCGTCAGGACTGCCTTCTGGGACTTGGCTGTCTGGGCCTGGTGTACTTTCATCATTCATTCAAGTATCAGACCTTCTTTACAAAGTAGCCTACAGCTTCAGTTTCTCCCAACACATTCTCATACCTAAATGACATTATAGGTCGATTTCCAAACACTTTGAAAACAACACATACGACTGTTTTATTTACTGCCGCACGGTGTCGGTTTAATCATGTGACCGTGATCATGTGACCATTCTATTTAACGTACGGCTGCAGTTATAAACATGTACAAACAAGTTCAGGGAACAAAATTATTTAGTTAGGGTTAGTAAAACATCAGGAATTGGCTTAAAATGAGAGTGACATAAAACTACTCAAATGAGATTGTGACGTCACGGACTTAAGTCTGTAAAACTCATAGGTAAAACTTCAGTTAATTTCAAAATGACATTTGACTTTTGGTTTCACTTGGGACATGAACCCCAGTCTCCTTAGTGAAAGTCCTGCATTTGTTTGACTGTCCACCAACCCAACCTGCCTTCTTACGTGGAATTTGTCTCTTTTATACTTTGTCACCTCACTTTCACGTTTGCATTCGTGATACGTGCGTGCGTCCGTCTGTCCGGTTGTCTTTTAAATATTTCGAGACCCGTTCATCCGATCTACTTAACACTTCGCGTGTGTATTGTTGGGCCCAATGTAGTAGGCGTTTCGAATTTGGGGCAGTTTGGACAGAGATTTGTTCAACAAAGTGACAGCACAATAAAGGTTGAGGAAAAAAACAGCGACCGCTGTATACAGCTGCGGGGGCGGGGCGGGGCTTCATGGCTCTCAGTCAAGCATGTCTTCAGGCAATTAATACGCCTATTTGGAAATTAATACCTCCTATTATCCTTCTAACGTTACAACCAAGCTTTTCTACACTTCCCTCAACAAGCACGAGAGGATCCACTCTCCAGTAATACAGGAGGCCAAGCAATCGGCCCGTTTCCAACAGACATGTTTTGAACGGGCAATGAACTAGTTTAAACAAATCCTGACACAGTTTGAAAACTGGTGCTTTTATATTCATTATGCTGTCTATTGAAAAAGTTTTTTCATTTCTGACTCTCATTTTACTTCACAGCCACACACACAATTTGCATTCTGTAAATGAAATTTTTTTTAAAGCAATTGAATAAGCTGTTTTCCATTTCTCAAGACTTAAGACTTAACCAAAACAAGACAGTCTTGCCTCATAATCCTGTATAAGTATTAATAACTAATTTGTGATGCATTAGACATCACTAAATGCACATGCTGTACTTATGCCTTATTTGTTTACAAAATCTCACAAAGCTAATGTACACAAAATCACAGTCAAACTGTCTCCCAGTGGCAAGCAGAAAATGTGTTCAGGTTTTAGTGGGGCAGTAAAGCAGGCTGTTCTGCACAGCTAACAGTGAATAGTTTCAGATTCACACTCAAAAGAGAAGCTACAAAAAAAACGACCAGTTTTAGTAATTCATACTTCTGTCTTACACACACTATCATAATCTTGCATATACACCACTATACTCATACACACACACTATTATAATCCTTTTACATTTATGTATGAGAGGGTACAGTCGTGTATGTGAGAGAGAGTATAGTAGTGTATGTGAGAGTATAGTAGTGTGTGTGTGAGAGTATAGCATTGTATGTGAGAGAGTATAGTAGTGTATGTGAGAGTATAGTCGTGTATGTGTGAGAGAGTATAGTAGTGTATGTGAGAGAGAGTATAGTAGTGTATGTGAGAGTATAGTAGTGTATGTGAGAGAGAGTATAGTAGTGTATGTGAGAGAGTATAGTAGTGTATGTGAGAGAGTATAGTAGTGTGTGAGAGAGAGTTTAGTAGTATATGTGAGAAAGTATAGTACTGTTTGAGAGAGAAAGTATAGTTGTGTGTGAGAGAGTAGTGTGGGAAGTATAGTAAAAGGAAGTTGGTTTGATCAATCCGGTGGGCTTGCTGCTTTGAAAGTACAGCTAGGACCAACTCAGAGGAACAAAGAATGTAGGTAGGAAAGGTAATGAGGAAAACATTGCTATCTTTTTTCACTGATACTGTGTGTTCAGAGAATTGTGAGGGGAAACTGACAATTTGGGACATGACAGTGTCATTTTTGGAAAGATTGATTTCTGAGCTCAATGGTTATACTCGGACAATCTCTTTCTTGCTCTTGATTAACCAGCAATTTGAAGAGGATGACAATCAGGGAAGCTTTGGTGTAGAGCTGAAGATATTTGTCCGAACCCAACAGGACCCAATGGGACCTTAATTTCTATCATTTTACATGGGCTTGCGCTCTGGGTTGCGCGCGGCAATGCAGAGGCAATGCAGAACATTTTAGTTGGGAGTGACAACGCTGAAATGAATGAAGACCCCCTAGTATATTTTGAGACTTCAAACAATGTTGTTGTTCCAAAAAAAATGAAACAGTTATGAACTGTGAAGGCTAAGAATTCTAGAAACTGTAGACCCACTAGCCGATGACGGTAACCATGACATTCAATTATTTTTGGGCCTGGTGAACTCTATCAGTGAGCAAGTTCGTTAGTGTCAAGGCAATGAATAAAGGTTAATAAAAGGCCAGTGACAATTTCTGCTTCACAACGTTGAACAATAAAATAAAATAAAAAAAATGGTTTTCTTTTTAGTCAAATGATTATTCCATTTTCAATTGTTTAAACAAGACATTAATAATGTATTAGGAAATGGTGAGTTATTGACAACGTTGCCTCATCAATTTAGTGAAGTTCAACAGGCAACAGATTTTTGTAAATGACAGCCTTGTCTGAGGGGCAGCTCATGGAGAAAATCCACTGAAGGTTGTGGGGAGAAGCCCAGGGGTGAATTGCATTTGCTCCCGTCGCAAAGGCCAGGATACCCCCAAGTTGCAAGGGTCCCTCTTGCTCTGAAAAGGAAATACACCAAAGAACACCAAAAAAGAAATTAAACCTAGCATGTAGAAAACTTTTAAAAAGGAGGGAAAGACAAAGACAGACAGAAGGGCATATGAAAAGATTTTTATTCCATAACTAGGAATAATACTTACCCTCAACATCCAGCAGGTAGTCCCTCCAAAATGCAACCACACATTCCTCTGCCCTTCTTTTGTTGCTGCCCACTGCTGACAGTCAAATTTCAAAGAGCTGTTCTAGTACATCAGCTGTGAGTGGAGATGGCTCGTGATAAAACAGCGGTCTGAAAGCATCTGGGTGCATTCTTATTGCATCAAGAACACCAAGGGTCTTCATCCCCTCCCTGAATCTGTAAAAATGTATCATGAGAAGATACAAATATCTGTTTTCAAATTGGATAAATTATCACACAGCACATGAAAGGGATGACTTACAAGCCTTGTCATTGACAACTAGTTATTTTATATGATACATGCAAGCCTTTATTCGGAGTGTGGCTGGCTTTTAAAAATATATGTTGAAATCTTTAATTATTCTTAACCCTTGTAAGGTGTTCGGGTCTGTGGGTTTTATTATTGTTTTTATTTCTTCTAACTCAAACTCATTGGCCTTGGCTCATTTTCTGTGAAGAACAGAAATGATTATTAATAATAATAATACATTTTATTTATATAGCGCTTTTCATGGTACTCAAAGACACACACAGATAGGCTAAACATTGTCACCCAGTCAGATGATTGCAACTCAGCTAGCTAGCCAGCCGATGCTAGAGCTTTCTCATTTAACGCTATCTTTGCTGTAAACAGCCTACTCTGATGTCTCCTTACCCAAAGATAGGCGAAATACAATAAATGCAGACCTACACTGTAATAAGCTGTGCATTGAATTGCAAATTACAATGTGTTTGAAATTGAATAACAGGAGCGCAGCAATGGATACTATAACTACCAATATGTTTCCATAACTGCTGCTGCTATCTTTTTCTCCTAGTCAAAGTCAAATGTATTTGTACAGTAAAATATATACTGTGGTTACTCAAAGTGCTTGACAGATACTGTGTCCTCTCTTATGTAACAGCAGATTTAATTCTGAAACCTGATTTCTGAAATTATTTCACACAGCTTGCTCAAACTTGCTTGATCATATTAACTAGCACTAGCTAGTGGAGATATTGCAGTTTTCAATGGAAAATGGCTAGCCCGTGTTGTATGTGGGTAGCAACCATAGACTGTTAATATATACAGTCTATGGTAACATGAATTTGGGGGGACACTACAGATAGGATGAAGTTAATAAAAAAGGGTCCTTGGCTATTTTTTAATCAACTTACCTCTTCCTGGATTTCGACGACGATCCACCAAAATGCTGTCTCGTCTGGTAACGGGGTCCTCCGTGTTCCATTGAGCTAGCTAGAAGTAGTAGCGCTAGCGCTGGAGCCAGGTCTGACTGGATTTGCAGTTCCATCCCTGAATAATCTCTGCATCTCTGAATCAGAGCTCTGTTGGACTTGATTTAATTGTCGAGACATTGTTGACAATAGCTCACCATTTCCTAAAATATTATTTAGAAGACCCACAGCTTCAGTTAGCCTCTCTCTGTCCATTTCAGCCAAACTATTATAATGAAGGATTTTGACCATCAAATACCGCTTCTTCTTTGTCAACCAATCAGGAGCTAACTAATCAAACTCCCTTCCGTTTCAATCAAACTCTCACACACACACTACTATTCTCTCTCACATACACTACTATATTCTCTCGCATAAACAACTATACATTCTCACATATTCAACTATATAGTCTCTCACGTACACTACTGTACTCTCTCACATACACTACTATACTCTCTCACGTACACTACTGTACTCTCTCACATACACTACTATACTCTCTCACATACACTACTATACTCTCTCACGTACACTACTGTACTCTCTCACATACACTACTATACTCTCTCACACACACACTACTATACTCTCTCACACACACTGCTATACTCTCTCAAATACATGACTATACCCTCTCATACATACATGTAAAAGGATTATAATAGTGTGTGTGTATGAGTATAGTGGTGTATATGCAAGATTATGATAGTGTGTGTAAGACAGAAGTATGAATTACTTCCTATACGGCCTCTCATACCAAAACTTCTTCAGTCAATTAAATGAGCAGCTGACAGTATAAATGTTTTAGCCTGTGACCTTCATCAGTGCACCAGGAAACACCTTTTGATTCCTGCCTCTAAATCAACTCCCTGGAACTCCATTTGATTTAACTGGTAATGTACATTGACACCATAGTGTTTTCAAAGGTTGATATATGGTATAGATAAAGAATATAACAAGAAAGGCTCCCTTCTAGAACCTTCCCAAATTTAAATGACCATTCCAATTGTTACACACAAAGTTTAGTTGTCATGAGGTGTAGCCTACCACTAAGCCTGTGAAAAGAGTTGTATAATTTCTTCATAACAGCTTTATAAAGTTTAAAAAAAAAAATCTCTGTTTTTTTTACAGAAAGCATATGTTACAAACAAAGGATGTGTGGTGCTTGAAATATGTGGGTGTTTACCAGACAGGGAGAGTCTAATGAAAGACGCTATTGATTTGCATTATGGGAAATGTAGGCTCCAGTGTTTTTGGAGTTTGACCCAGTCGGGATATCTCTGTATCAATTGCTTCAATTTTGACCATTCTTTTTGTAATCTGTATCTTGTGAGTCTCCCAACGTTATGGAATTGCAATACTACAACTCTGGAGTACCACTTTAACTTCATATACCAGGCACTTTAAATAGCATTCAACTGTAAATGATTCTGCTGTCTGTCTGGCCAGATGTTAAAAGGCAACCTAAAATGAAACTGTATATTACCAAGGATCATCTCAGAACCTCCTCTATGATTGCTTATCCTGTGCTCTCTAAAAAAATTTAAAAAATCCCACAGTCTTCTGAAAATGTCCCCCCCCCAACAATTCTTATTCGTGCCATTGTTTATGAAATGTCACAGCCCGAATGAATGTGAATTCCCCCAGTGGCTAACGGAGAATTTGTTCAGGCTTCAGCGATCCAGTGGTGCAGGCTGTTAGACACAGCTGCCAGGGGAGCGCGCCTTGTTGTTCTGGGGGGCTTGAGGGCAGGTGTGCTTCTGTCAGAATAGAGGCATAGGTCGGGCCCATGATGCGTGTGGCATGTTGTTGGTACAGCTGATGGGGAGAGGAAGAGGGTCAGCGGTTCCTCCCAGGCTTCCCATCCCATCCCATCTGCCCTGCACTGACAGACTGTGAGCCGAATAACAAGTCAGCATCTGTCCAGTAATGAGGTCCCCTGCTCAGCATCAAGATATCAAATGATAACAGGTAGATGATAATAGTCTCATCAGTTCACTCACTGTAATCACTTGCTCCTCTACAAAGCACTCAAAACTAGACGTAACTACTAGACAGTTCTGCATTACAGCAACGATCTGTACACTTCAGATTCCCACTATATTCTCTCATACAGGGAAATGCTCCTAAGACAGTCACAAGTTTTCAGAGGACAAAATATAATTTATCAGATGCACAAAACACTTTTTTTCGAGAGTGAGATGATATTACCCATGATGATACTACTGCTTAGTGCAAAGATGGAAAGCAGGGTGAAACAGCTAGCCTAGCTACTGCAAAAATATGCCTTCCAACAACTCTAAAACTCACTAATTAACATGTATCTAATTGTTTTTTGTCTGTATGCAAACAGAGACGTAAAAGCAACAATTTGTGGGGAGTGCTGCAACTATTTTTTGACAAACATCATTTTATCCATGTGTTAGTATCTGCAACTACAGTGCTGGTTGCCAGATGTGGTCAGGGATAGGGCTGGGTACCGAATTCAATACTTTTTAGGCACCGACTTAATTGCCTCTATAGTATTGAGTATCGAAAAATCCTCATCATTCAATACCAAATTTCATTACCTAAGGAGTAAAGCTCATCAGCGTCAGTGAGCCAATCAGCATGCAGCATGCTTCTACCAAGATGTAATAATGCTGGTGATTGGCTGTCTTAACGTTACACGTCGTAGAGGCGTTATTATGGATCCCATGTAACTTCTAGGCAAGTCCCGCCCTACGAAGCAGGCCGATTGGTTGGGCTTAGGCATTGACCTTGAGTGGTTAAGGTATGATAGCTGATTGGTCAGGGGATAGGACCTGAAAAAAATCGGGTTACGTCACTTAGCGTAAGCATGGACGCATGGCCAATAGTAGCGTGTGAATGCTATTGAAGGGCGGGTCTTGCCTAGAAGTTGCGTGGGTTCCATAATAAGACGTTGTAGAGGCATGCAGGAAAAACTACGTTAAGCACAGAGATGGGCTCACATGGTAGGAGCTAAAAAATAATACGATTTGTAACGCAATGTGTAATGTTGTAATTGTTAAAATGGATTTTATAAAATTGGTATCGAAAAAAGTATTGATTAGGAACCGGTATCGAAGTCACAGTATTGGTATCGGTACAGTTATCGAAAAGTTTTGAACGATACCTAGTCCTAGTCAGGGAGCACAGGTTATAGTCTTTGAACAGGCACAATGCCAACCTGGCAACCTCACTGTGATCACAACATTATGCACAGTCACTGCATCCTGCTGTTATTTGTTACAAAATAGTACAGCTCGTAACTCACCGGGAAAAAAAACAGATTTCAACTAGTGGACGAATCAGGGGCGTAGCACAAAATTCTGGGCCCTGTAAAAAAGACATTCTCTAATGGGCCCCTCCCCATGTCCACAGCTATTCATTCTAGCATGTTTTTGGGCCCTGGGTACTCAGTCCCCTTCCACCCCCAGTCCGTCACCCCTGGGACGTATTCAACACACAAGATA
Organism: Sander vitreus; assembly: GCF_031162955.1. NCBI lineage: Eukaryota > Metazoa > Chordata > Actinopteri > Perciformes > Percidae > Sander > Sander vitreus. The sequence continues at coordinate 10,295,889 of NC_135865.1, forward strand.
TAACATGTAAATGAATAAGCTTTGGATGTGCTAGTTAGCTTTTTCCATTTGGAGAAACAGAGCCAGATTAATATCAATCTTCTCATCTCACTCTCAGAAAGAAAACATTGACTATTATTTTAATATCACGCATTCAGGCTAATGTTTGCCTGTGTGTTAGCCTCCCTCCTGACTGCAAGACTTAAAAACAATGTAGTAGTTATTCTCTGTGTGGTATACTGTAATTCTGTAGGTTTCTAACAGTCTGGAGATCTGTTACCAGCTTCAGTTAACTCTTAAATACCTACCTGTTGTGTATCCTCCTTATACTATGGCAGCCCGCTCAGAAAACCTGACACCATGAACTCTGAAAAGAGAAGCGATTTTTATTAAGAAGCTGTAAGAAAGTAAGCTAATTTATTATTTATAATAAACTACATGTATTGTACTGTTGTATTGATGTTTCACAAGAATGTTTTTTGGGCAGAACATATTCAACTAGTGACATTTAGCTTGTGTTCCACTTGCTTATGGGAAAGAGAGGATTTCTTTTATTTTTCCATGCGGGGGTCTGTTTAGAGAACTAAAAATGCACTTTAGAAGGAGAAAGCAAAGTCTCGCTCAGTGAACTGCTTTGCTGCTGTGGCATTCAGCTATAAAGGTAGATCCCTGCTATTTTGGAAGTCGATTATTGGGTGCCCTTTGTCAACAGGCAACTTTTTTTAAATTCAGAGTTTAGATCAATAACTTTACATGTACTTCCATTTATTTTATAGTTTCAAGTCATTCTGTAGAAATCATTGACATTCATCAGGTGACAGGAATAAGACAAGTTAATGCCAAATTCAACCCTCTTCATGTTCTGACACATATCTGAAGCCTCTGGAGAGGTTATGGCATGCCCAATTTATTTTACCTCCAGCAAGTGACACAGTGGTCAATGTTCATAACTTTTTTTTCTCTGTTTTGCATATAAATATTGAGGGTGTGTGCATGAGTAATATGTTGCATTGGCGAATAAAGCAGTGTGCTGTGTTTGGGCTTGAAGAGAAGTGATCCTCAGGGCTATAAAAGAAATCACTGAACCCTGCTCTTTGCGCTCATGTGCAAAGCATGGCAATTCCTCAGTCCACTGCACAAGCTTCCCAAATTCCCTTTGGGCAGTGTGTTCTTATATATAATGAGTACACATATGGTCCTTCAGAAGATAGTACAACCTTAATAATGAGAACTCTCATTGGGCAGTGGAACCTCTGACTTTCATCTACTATTATAACATGCTAGCATAAATTGTGCTCGCAAAGGCCAAACTAAGCTACTGAACCACACCATGTCCAATCTCAGCATTAATGCAAGCTGATATGATACCTAGAAAGCTACACCAGTAATTTCAGCATTTTCATGGTGATGAAAGCTACTGTAAAACTCAAGTGTTCTGAATTTCTGAACTGGTTAGTGAATGCCTTCAAATCCACTTCTGTAGTTTCACCGTAGAATCCGCCTAATCCGAAATCACAAATGAACAGACATTTAGGCTATGTGGGTTCGCATGAGCACGTTGATCCCTCACCATGTGTGTGGTCATGATGTTTCACCAGGCCTTATTATTTGATATAAACAGTTTTCTATGGACTGGACATTATTTTATTCTTCTTATTTCTTTGCCTTAAAGCTTTAGTGCGTAACTTTTTTTATATTAATGAATGTCCGTTACATTCAAGCCATTGCCAAATGAGTTGCTACAAAGCTAAATAAGACTTTCAGCTTCACACACCTCTCTCTGTATTTCGCAGTATGGCTATGTTTAGAAATTGTTGTCGTCCGGCGACTTTCGTGCACAGAAGCTCGAGTGAAGATAATTAGGCTACCTCTTCTGAAGAGCCTATATCATGTTTTTTTAATCCTCTGTGTCCTCTTTGGTTACAAGCAACTACATGGAGGAGTGGTGGGGGCGCATGCCCGATTACAGAAGGCTTGTATCATGTGGATGCAACAACAGTTTTGTGGTCATTACTTATAATTCCTCATGGGGCGACAGAAACTACGAAATTGATGAGCATATAATCTTAGAATATGTTCAGTCTTAAACTTCTACATCATTTCAATGAGGGATGTTCATTATTTTATCTGAATAACAGTACATTGGTTTAGGGGTGGAACGGTACAGAAGTCACGGTTCGGTTCATACCTCGGTTCAGACATCACGGTTCGGTTCGGTACAATGGAGGGAAAAGCAAAACAAAAATGCAGAAGGCAATTTTTTTTATTGTGCATGTCTCAGGCTGTCCACTGAGCTAGCTGTAACAGCTTGACGTGTATAAAGTAAGATGTAAACAGTAGACAATAAGTACCCTGCATCATCTCCAGACTCCATCTGTAACTTGTAAACAAAATAAGACAATCAGCTACTAGTGTGATATGGGAGACAAGCACTGCTCTCATATGTGAATGCACAGAAGAGGGGTGTTAAAAGAGCAGCTTCGGTTACACAGAGCAGTTGACAAGTTTTGGTGTTAGCTTCACACGCTAACGGCGACTAACAGCTAATGGTGAAGCTAATAGCGGAGCTAACAGCTAATAGCAGAGCTAACAGCTAACGGCGGAGCTAACAGCTAATAGCGGAGCTAGAGCTAACAGCTAATACCGGAGCAAACAGCGAAGCAAATGGGCCTGGAGGCCATTTGTGGTCGAGGCGAGAAGGGATACAGCTATGTCCGTGTTTGGTTGTATATGGAAGGGACTAGTTTGCTTCGTGTGGACTCACTGGACCGACTGACTCGACATGTAGGTGGAGCTCGGGAGCTTCAGAGCTAAGGGCAGGGCTACAGATTAGGTGTCCCCTAAAGAACCGCGTGTCTAACAGTAGTTCCGCATTACATTAATTAATTTGCACGCAAGTTTTATTTATTTTTATACCGTGTATTCTCCGTGTAAATTAATGTACCGAACCGAGACGCCTGCACTGTTTCGGTTCAATACGAATACATGTACTGTTCCACCCCTACATTGGCTATTTTACAGTACATTTGAACAGTACAGTATGCATCACTTTGACCAGAACAGCAAGTTATGGTGTTCACTAACCACATAAGGTACCTTGATATACTGTAGGTAGTTGAGTGATTTTAGTTATGTACAGTAAAGCCAGCCCTTCTAATTGTCCTGTAATTTCAGCTGAAGGGAGGGACAGTAAAACGGCAGTAGAGCGGGTAGTCGGAGTCTGTTACAACTGTGCATGCTCCCAGCATTAGGGTGCTGGAGGTGAGTTTAAACGAATTAGGAGAACAAGAGATCGAGAGAACAATAATTTTGGCAACTGTATGTGAAATTTTGGGGACGGTGTGTTTGTGATGACAAACTAGAACAAGCATAGAGAAAAAGCAAATACTGTAGTTGCATATAACAGGGCCAAAGCAGTAGTTCCATATGCCATGACTTGCTTGAACTTACTTGTCAACCTGTCAATATACAATCCTTTGAATGTGCAGTATTGAATTGAGAATGTCTGTCATTAATGAAAGTCTGATCTTTTTTTGATTTGGTTCAGATATGACCATCAAACAGACCGTTGAGGGTGTTGGTGGGGCACTACCGTGTCATATGTGCAGATCTGAGAGGCCTGATATTATAAATGGGCTTTAGGGGGCATGGATGTCATCCCCTTTTAATTCAATTTACAGTTTACCCGGTGATGAAGATGGCTTTTTGCATTTGCAGGGCTCTTTGTCACGGCTTATGTGTGCATATCTGGGCGTGCATGGATTTCTTGTGAACAAGACAAAAATGTGCTTTGATTTGAGCACAAGCAAATGAGGCTCAGAAACTGCAGACATTTCCATCACAACATAATTATACTGAATAGCCTTCAGTGTACAAAGCTCTACCCAGAGCAGGTACATCTAAGCGAAAGAAATGACATTGATTTAAGATAAACTATTACATTAATTGTAGTAATGGATGAAGGTATGAAACAGAGGGCACAGTTTAAATGTCGGCTCTTAATCTTATAACATGCAAAAGTGGGCTCTAGTTATCAGATGGAGATTAAGAAAAAAAACAATGAAAGGCTTTGTGAACACAGACCTAAGTGACTTAATTTACTCAAGTACCCTTCAGTACCTTTTCTCATTAAATTGCAACAGTACAATCTAAAGTTTCCTCTCTTAGCTCAAGGAAAAAAAGAGCAAATATCAGCCTGCTGTCTGCAGCCTCCACAATTCCACATTCGAAACATCGAGAAAAACAAGAAATACAATATTTTGTGGCTTTTATGCAAATATGACATTTCCCCTGCTGGTTCCAAAGAGCCAAGTTCTCTGTTGACCACAGATACCTGCCTGTGTTACTGCTGAGGTAGCAGCAGCCTTTGTTGCATTGAGTCTTCATTATTTGTTATCAACACAATAATACCTGTCAAATAGAAATTAAACACATGCAAGTCTAAAAGTTGTGCTGCTCTGTGTACCAAATCAATGGGAAGTGTATGTCAAATCTATCAGTGGGCAGGCCTATCTCGTGGCTGCACCTTCGGGATTGAATTGCAGTGTATGTCTAGCTTCTTTTTTTTCATTCAGTGTTATTTAAAATAGATTAAGCATAGTAGATTAAGAACATAGTATAGTCCTAATATACAAAATAACAATTCCAATGTATCTTAATGCTGTAACTTTACATCTCTCTAATATGTGTGTGTGTGTGTGTGCGTGTGTGTGTGTGTGTGTGTGTGTGTGTGTGTGTGTGTGTCTCTCTGTGTGTGTGTGTGTGTGTGTGGGCTCATGAACCGTTTATCCAATCTACTTCACACTTGGTTTCCTGGGTACCTGATTTGGAGCAGTTTGGACAGCATTGGATATTGGATATTAATAAACTGTGAATTAAACGACCAAACAATAAAGGTTGGGGAAAAAATGCCCTTCACAATAAAAGCCCAGCTTAATTTCACTCAGATCATTTCGCTAAGAGGAAACTCAATAAAAAGATATTTTTGCCGACACTAGATATCAATCAAAAGCCAGACACTATATTGTATTAAGTTGCTGTGAGCTGTAAATTCACCAGTTCTAAGCACACAGCAGAAGATAACGTCATCTTGGAGCTGACCGGGCAAAGAGAGGTTTCTTCCTCACTCAGATTCACCCTGGGTCCGGTTGTTGTAAGTGTTCTGCTAACTTAGGCTAAAACACTAATCACATTACCGTTGGCAAAATTCCACCGCAAATCGAATCCATTCTTCAACGTGAATTGTCAAGCCGAGCCTGTTTGGAAATTAACACCTCTGCTGAAATGTTAAATTCATTAACGATAATAATGACAATACGAGACAGCACCGCCTTCATTAAACACTGACTGTCTACATGCGATATCGTTGACGAATAAGACAACACTAACATGTAATTAAACAAATACTCTTTGTTTTGTGATATCATTTTGTGATATTTTGTTAGTAAATCTGAATCTGCAACATTCTCTGTCAGGTAAATGTTTTCTTCTGAAGTAGACGTAGCAAGTCAGTTGTAGGCTAAACAATGTAGTTGCATATTAAGTGCTTTAGGGTCCTTCTGTAAGTATTTTTGGGGTACAATGGTTCTGGAGAATGCTACAAGCAGCAATACCACAGGCCAAGCAACTGGCCCGTTCCAAACAGGCACATTTTGAACGGGCACTGTACCAGTCTCTGTAAATGTGTGATATGCATTTCTCTGTTTAAATTTAGAGGATTCACTTTAGGCCTGCACTTTTTCATCATTTGTGGTTTTTGTACCTATCCAACACTATAAACTCACCACGCTTGTTCAAGTTCAGGTGAGATTTACCTCCAAATGTACATGTAATCTTTCTAATCATTCAATACATAACAAAGCTTGTTGGAACAAATATCTAAGTTAAATTATGTTAAGTGAATTAGGTTTGACTATAATATCTCGGGTCCACCTACAGTACAAGCTTTTTCCAGAGCCTTCAACTGCAACAGAGGTTGGAACATTTTCAGATGCAGTTTAAAGAGTTTAAAGAGTTAAGAATTTTTTGCCGCTAGTAAGACTCTGGACTTCGGGTCTACTGTTTGAGCATTAGCTTCCTTGCTTGCAGAGTGAGAAGCACATTGTTGTTATTGTATGTCATTGTTTTCAACAACGAAATACAGTTTAGCAGCTCTCAATGACAGTTAAATGACAGACAAACAGAAATATAAAATTGAAATAGCAAAATAGAAAATAAAATAGAAATTTAAATAGTAAAATATGAAATAACAAAATAGAAATTTAAATAGTAAAATATAACTATCAAGGTTGGGGCTGTCAGCGTTTACGCATTAATCGCGATGCGATTAAGTGCCGACGCGATGATTTATTATAAATTAATAAAAAAAAAAATTGCGTGGTGCCTAACAGGCTGCTATTTTGACCCATTGCAGCACCGTTACTTATCATCAAGCTGCCACTTCCTCGTAACACATCCTGCTACTGCAGACAGCAGCAATGAAATCCTGAATGGCGCTTTTTATTTTCCAAAACTGCCGGACGGCTCGTAGACAAGTCGAAAGCCATATGCACATTGTGTAAAGCCGAATTAAAATATCACCGAAGCACGTCAAGCTTGAGCTACCACCTACGGAGCTAAGCATAGTACAGTTAACGTGATGCTACCCGCTAGCATGCTACCCACTCAGGCAAAGCACTATTTTGGAGAGTGCTAACTGCAGACCTGTCAGCATCGTAGAGGACTCAGGTCTTAAAGACGTACTACGGTTGGCATGTTCTGACCCGTCTCATTGCCGTCGAGAGGGACAGTAGTTTTCACGGATACACAGCCTGTAACCAGTGATCACTGGACGTCAGTGAGTAATCAACATTATTTAGGAGTTACTAAACACTATATTGACTCTGGTAAGGATAGGGATTTTTAGTTTTTTAGTTAGGTACTTGGAGGAATTGTGCAATAATGACAGATTCACACATTTTTCTTTTGTTTACAGTAAATAAATAATTACAAATCTTAAAATCAAGTTCATAAAGTAACTTTCTTTGCATTCATTTGATTCCCAATCAAGATACACTGGTAAAAACTGCTTTCCATTGTTAATATGTACTTAAAAACTGTTCTGAAATGCAAAATAATAGAATGTTAATCATGTGATAAAATATGCGATTAATCGCGATTAACTATATAAATTCAGCGATTAATCGTGATTTAAAAAAAATAATTGTTTGACAGCCCTAATCAAGATAAATAAACACGATAAGGTGGCACTATATACATAATGTTATTATTATTATTATTATTTATGTATTTTAAATATGAAAACTGTTTCCAGTACCGCAACTTTTACAGTCACAGACATCAACCTCTTGCCACAAGCCTCCTTTCTTTTATAATGTAAAAATCTAACCCACAGAAAATACACTTTTGACTCTTAATTGATAGACGTGGAGAGCACTGTCAGACTGTCATTTATTGTCATAGAAACTGAAGGCTGAATCCTTCTTCACTCTGCCTCTTATAACTTAATGTTTTTCCTTTAATTGAATTGAATTTAAACACGGTGTACACATCATCATGTGTAGGTACTTGTGCTGCCTCTCACGTGGTACAAATACTAAAGTAATACTTTTCCATGTTTGGCTCTCAAGTTTCTATTTACACACGATTATCCAGCTCGTATAGTTTTTGGCCAATTAGTCTTTTGGAGTCTTGTGCAAATCAGATTTCCTGGCAGATGCCGCCTCTTTAGGGCACAGGTTGCTGTAGGTAAAAACTCTGGGCTTCAAACCACTAAGAGACTGGCCCCACAATTGGAGCTGGTCAATGAAGGGTTTCAGGTTCAATGAAATTGTCTTTAAACCAAAGCAAACACACTTTTCTTCAGAACGTTTTGCCTTTACTACTATAAATGATGTTTGCTTACCAATAGGGGAAAATAAAATGCTGCATTGATTTTGATTAATAGTTCAACATATACTGTATGCTCACTCTTATAGATAGCCCTGTTAAAAACAGAAACTTATTGGCAGGAGACCAGCATAATGTCCTGTTTTCACAGCATGTTTTCCAAAAACTCAGGAACCTTTACTGTGTACTAAATGGAGGAACAAGGGTCTAAATTTAGTTCCTTTGCTTTAGTTCCTGAACCCAAAAAAGTCCCTGTTCCAGGGGAAGCACTTTCGGATACAACCATGAGGACAGAGTTAGCAGGGCTAGCTGTTTATTACCAAATATCTTCAAATTTTGAGCTTAGTATTTTCCATCTTCTGTTCCACTGTACCCTGTGGTGTTTTACTCAATAATTAAATGTATTAGATTCTGGTTCAAAATATGTAAAAAATATATGTGAAAGTATCTATAAACAAAGAACATTGATTAATAATACTCAATTCCTTTTTGATTATGATAGGAGCCTGTCCGCCCTCAAACATTCTCCTTAAATGTTGGACAGTGAGCTGAATGTGTTTTAAGTTGCTACACTGTTGTTTACGTCAAAGCAACAATTGGCACACAGAGACATCCAATAGATGGAGCTTTTGGACGAGATGTTGTTCTCTCAGGGAAGACATCATCCGTCCACATCTTAAAACTACTTTGACTTTCAATAAACCTTGTATTTGAAAAGGAGAAAAGCACTTCGAGATCATGACATTCATAAACTATATAACGTTTTAATTCATGCTACCGGTACTAATAGTTGTATTAGAAGTTAGTTAAGTTAAAGCCCTACAAAAACCCTATTTGTAATGTAAATGTTGACAAACAGTTGCAAAATGAGACATTATTGAAACTTGAAGGTCAGCTACATTTAATCAATTGTATCTCATTTTTAGGGCATCAAACACAAAACAGGCCTTGGCTTTGGAGTGTTATTGGCTCTGACAAACAAACATAATGCCATGCACTCCTTGAATGGTTTTCATCTGCCAGATGTGCCTGCGTGTTTTTTATTCACATTTGGTATTTAGTCATGGCGTGGACTGTGAGCTTTCATTTCCTCTGTGAGACTGTAAATAAGCCCAGCATCCTCTGGGAGTGACTACATAAAACACTCTGTGGTTAGCAGACCTTAGTGCCTGCCAGAGGCATAGCTAAACCATGGACGCTTCACTTCCATCGAATAAAGGCAATAGCCTAGATATCTCTGTTTATCTAGCAGAAAAACACACCATCAAAAGACAATCCTACTATATAAAAAAGTATAAAAAGCAAATGTCTGAGTCATTGCAACGACAAAAAACAAAGAGAAAAGGCAGTTACAGTAGGTGATTTTGTTGTTACATTGTTCTGTCCCTAAACGAGATGATGTTATTTAACCAGCCAACGAGATTCAGTATACAATTTTAGTCGGATTTAGATCTGATTATTCTAAACATTTAGTGTTTGATTGTCATATGTTTTCCCTTTTTTTGGAAAGAAAACCAGATTTCTTTTGTACCCTTATTCGTTCTGTCTTTTGAGTAATGCATTTCTGATGCCTGCTCGGACTTGACTTGGCACGTGTGTTTGTAGTGGTTGAATTCACTTTTAAATATTCCTTTTCTCTAGAGGTCCTAGCCCCTTGTGATGTGAATGTGACCCACATGACTAATTCCATTTAAAGGGATATAACATGCATTAGGGCTCTCACTTTTCTGCCTCGCATTTGCATAATTTTGTTTGGCAACTTGGAAAAGGGCCATTAACAGCACTAAGACACACACTGTAAATGATAGGGACGGAAGCAGATCAGTACTTTATTTCAACATCTTTTAGCAGCATTGGGGTCCAATACAGGAGCCATTCACAAATTCAAATTTGTGCAGGAGTCTTGTGATGATACCATTAGTTCCTGATAAGAAAACACCGTTGTACTACCTAAGTCTCTGACAGACACGTTCACTCGATCAATAGTCTTTTACTTTTTTGTTACAAAGACAAGATTGATTGCCAGGAGTCGATCAATTCCATTTATCACACTCCTCATTATTGTTTCAATTAGGCATGTTCCAGAGACCTTATTGAGGGTGGCATTAAAAAGTGATGACCCCCTGCGCTGCACATCAAACACCGGATGTTTGGCTAAACAACCTTTGAAACCAACTTTATTCAGGTCAAGAAGTGGAACCGCCATCCAAACAAGCGGATTAAACAGGAGGGGGGCTTTCTGCGGGAAGTGCTGGGATGACCGGGGGAAGTTGCAGCTCGCGCCAGTGAGGAGGAAATAATCACAATGTTACCTTCTCATGAATTATTAAGTACCCTGTGCCTATTTCAGTCCGACTGAAAACGCTGCATTTTCATCTGTGGGTCTGAGGCAGTGTGCAAGGGTGTTTTTTTTTTTTTTATTTGACAGCTGTATTACTGCTGATAAGCGAGACTGTGAGCTGATCAAGTAGTGAGACAAGCGTTCTGAGCAGTAGCAGCACAGCAGCAGCAGCGCTCTAGTCACTAGGAGCCTGGCGGCAGAAGCAGCGGCAGCACTATCAGTCACAGCAGAGGCAGCAACGGAAGCAGCAGCAGCAACAAACTCTCTCCTGTCTTTTTCTCTTCTTTCTGGAGTTGTTTCCTGCGTAGAGGACAAAAAGCCAAGGAAGTAGGAGGGAAGTGATCCAGGGCTGATAGCTGCCATCAAAAACAAAAAGAAAACGCAGACCTGGCTGCCCCCATGCCTATCGAATTTGTTTGCAAAATCAAATTTGCAGAGGAGGATGAGAAGCAAAAAATCAAGCAGGATGGGGACAAGGAGAGCCTGATCGAGGAGAGCTGCACACCTCCGGTTAAGGACTTGGCCAGGTTTGCTAACTCCTGCTCTCTTCATGGGATTAACCACATCTTTGTCTCTGGTCGCCTGGGCATCCGGCAGACTCTCTGGGCTCTTGCCTTTTTGACTTCACTGGTGCTGTTTCTATACCAAGCGGCTAAGTGTGCTATCTCTTACCTGGAGCACCCTCATGTCACAGCTCTGAATGAAGAGGCGACCCCAGAGATGGTTTTCCCTGCTGTGACTATCTGCAACATCAACCGCTTTCGCTTCTCCGCGCTCACCGATGCCGACATCTACCACCTGGCTAACTTAACAGGTCTGCCCCCCAAAAACAAGGATGGGCACAAACCTACTGATTTGATGTATCCTGCCCCTGACATGCAGGACATCTTCAACAGGACAGGCCATCAGTTAGAAGAGATGCTCATGAGCTGCAATTTCAGTGGACAGAACTGTTCAGTCGAGGACTTCTCTGTGGTGAGTGAAAGTTTCTCAAAGTTCTGTCTCTGTCGGACTCTTATCTTATTACATTACTTACTCGTGATTTATTGGCTTCATCAAAGCTTCTTGTATAAAACAAGTTCAGTAAAAGTAATATTTTCACATTTTAGGAAACAATAAATAACTTGTCTTGTTCATGCAAAACTACTTATAAGCATGAAAGCAAAATAAATACTTTAAGGCAAAGGCATGTACTCATCTCTAGGGGCCATTTGGTTCCCACGATATATTTCTGCTTGCAAGATTCATGACTTTGGCTCAGTCGTTGAGCTGTATTTCTTCTCACTAAGTTCCAAGCAGCAACAGTGCTTCTCTTCAGCCGTGTGTTTCAGCCTGTTACCGAATCTATTATGTCAAAGAACAAAGGCAGCTCCCGAAGAGAAACAGAGAGCTGTCGTATGTGGTTGTGTACTTTTCCAAGGCAAACTGTGCTTTAATGCTGCCTCCAACTCCAGTAGCTGAGAGTGCATGGCAATAAAATTGTCATCGAAAATAGCAGAGTCTCTTGTTCCTCTCTTTTCCATCTCTCCCTATCGCTCCCCCGCTCTCTTTCTGACATTGGAGAGCAGCTGCTTTCTGCTCTCTCTCTCTCTCTCTCTCTCTCTCTCTCTCTCTCTCTCTCTCTCTCTCTCTCTCTCTCTCTCTCTGAGCTCTCTCTGAGCTCTCTCTCTCTCTCTCTCTCTCTCTCTCTCTCTCTCTCGCTCTCTTTCTGAGCTCTTGTACCTTTCAGGAGGGAAGGAGTAATGCTTCTTCAACATTGTATTTCAATCTTGCTGTTAGGATTAAATATTTAAAGACAGACATACATGATTTTTGCATTAGCCAGATTGACTAAAAGGAATGAAACAATTTCCATGAGAGATAAAGTGTGTGTATGTGTGTGCGTCTGTGCAAGAGAGAGGGGGATCAGGTGAAAGAGGGAGAGTTTGTGCCTGTGTTCTGTGCACTATTTATTAAAGGCACTGTCCTTGCTCGAGATGGATTTTCCCATCTCTCCTGCAGGAATAGGAATATGCAATTGCTTTAGTGATGATAAAGTGCAGGTGTCAAGTCTTAATAAGGTATGTTGAACATTGAAATGCTCACCTTCCTGAGACCTAAAGATTCCGTCTTATCACAGGGATGGCACTACATTACCTCTGATGTGCCAAATTACAGCAAAGAAATAATGACATTTCACTGCTTCTCAGTCAGTTTCTGTAACAGCTTATTGAGTTGTTTTTTTTTATATTTTACTTTGTTGTGTTTAAGGCAGCCCCTTACATGGAGATGTAAAATTAACTGTGGCTTGATTATTGGTCCCCCTCCAAAAAAAAATCTCAGTTGTTCGGGGAAAAGAAAATGTCATGCTCCTTGGAGAAGCCGAAAGGTTTGATGAAATTCACTCTGAAACAACAACATGACTCAAAAAGTTTATAATGTGCTTCTAGCACATTTGATGGCGATGTCCTCTGACACTTTGACACTCGGTCCTCCCTGAGTACATTAATTAGCAGACAATTCTGACATCCAGGAAATGTCTGTCCCATGTCAGTCTATGAAGCGTCCTGTAGCTCTCTTTGGACACTGGGTGACTTCACACAGATTAAGATCCTGTTAAAGGTTCCCGAAGCTGCTGTTTCCTCTCCGTCGGCGATGTGATCTGCATTTTCAGGGGCTGTCAGTTAGATTTCTTACAGGCTACTTGCTGCTTACAAGCATTACAAATCACCTACTCTGAGTCCTGGTGGGGAATAAAACAGTGCATAGAGTGGAAGGACTGGGAGCTTTGGGACCAGGCAGGAGAGCAGAATGTAAGAGTGCAAACTCAGTCAAGTGCATTCACTCCTCTGTTTTTGTTTATGTGAAGTGTGTATTTTGTAACTACAAATCGCACATCATTTGTTACAGCAAGGCAGCCATTATTACAGTTGGTCTGCTATTAATCACATGCAAGCATGTACAAAGCCACATACACACACGTACAAAAGTCTCCTGCCTGCATCGGTCATTATTCGTCCTCTCATGGGGCCTTCCTTCAGGACCCGCTTCTTGTCATGTGTTTTTCTCTCGATTGATCATTCTGGGAGCTCCAGATGTTTCATTTTGGTAATAGCAACATGGATTTGGGGCTCTTGGGAAAATTGCATGATGAAATATATTTGAAATATTTTCTGATATTTTAGCTTCTAATGTAAAAAGCATTAGAAGCATTTTGTTTTATCCTGCAAAGAATTTCAAGTAAATGCTCATAATTTAGTTCACCATTGCATTTGAATGGTTAATTTAGGCAAAACACACCTCAAATGTGTGCTTTAAAATACTTTAATCACAAAAAAATCCTATCAACTATCCTATCTCTATTTTACGTTATTAGTTTAAGACAGGAAATCATTAATTGGCTTCTGTGCTTTCACTGTTCAGAAGATTAAATAAATACAAGTCTCAGGGCTCAAACAGAGAAATTTGTTTGCCCCTTTCCAGCATTGTGGACCGGGGTGATTATTTGACGTAGGTAATAAGGCCATTCTTTATAATTAAAGATTACATTATTGACTTGGATTAATCACAGAAGATAAAGCTGATTCAACAAGCCATGAATAAATAGATTATTTTTCTTCCAGTCTAACTCTGAATAATTGTTCATCTATTGTGTTGTGCTGTCGCAGAGATGAGCAGCGAGCCCTTTGGCTTTTTTTAAACAGAGCTCTGAATTAGTTTGCTCTGACTCTCAGCTGTGTTTGCTGCTGCATTATCAGATTTTGCTCTCAGCAAGGGCAGATCGCTTCTGCATATATCCATGGAGATAACTAAACAGCTATAGGGTGGCATGCGAGGCGAGCTATAAAATCCTGGGTTAACGGGGACAACACTGAGGAGCTCTCCACCTGCAATCTGTCATCACTTTGACTGAAGCCCCTATTGTGTGTTTTATAGATAACTGAAAGTTTAATAGTGTAAGCCATAGATGATGTTCAACCCCCCCTCCCCCTCACTCGTCCTATCCTTCATACTTGGATGAAATCTTAAACCAAATTAATTTCAATCAATACTGTGAACAAATGGCACAAAAGAGACGTTATTGTGAGTTGATCTCAATGAGTGTACTGCCCTTGTGTGGTCCATCAGAAAAAAAGATGGAAAGAGGAAAAATATGTAAAAAGCCCTTATAGGAAAAGCAAATATACGAGCCGTGGGTACAGCATGCGCTTAAACCTAGAAGGCTGCACATAGAGTAGGGCAGCATTTGAGTGTGGCGTGTGTGAATTTTACCTGTAGGGTTTGTATCAGCAATGTACAGTATTAGACTTTGAGGTGCAAGCATACAGAGATGAGTCACCAAACCTACAACATGAAACAAGTTTAATATTTTCCTGTTGTGCTGAAGCCGTCCACAAATTTTATTTTTAACTTTCAGGTTCAAGATCGCACCACTTGTCGGGTCTCTTACTCATTGTGTGGTTTTCGAGCATTTATAAAGAGATACATGAGTGTGATTGTCCCTGTAGCCACAAGAAATAGATGCCTTGACTCTGATGTTGTCTGTGAGTCCAGTGAAAACTCCCATGCACAACATGATTTCATTCTCAGTTGTGTGTGTGTGCGTGTGTGTGTGCGTGTGCGTGTGCGTGTGCATGCATGTACGTGTGTGTGTGTGTGAGTGTGAAAATGAGCTGTCTACATGTGCAGATGACTGAGAGTGACATCCGCCTCCCTAGTGGGTCTGCACACACCCCTTAACAGCCTACACACACTCTCTCGCGTCTCGCCAAGCCACCTGCCTTCCCCCTGGTGGAGAGCAAGGAGTGTGGGAGCGTGAAAGTGACTGGCTATCGGGACCAGCTTCGTCTCCAACAGCCTGTCAATTAGCCGTCTACAGTTCCACTGCTGTGGGTGTCCCTGCAGCTTAGCATGCTGTCTGATATCTGATCCACACACCCAACCCTTGAGGCCAGCACTGAGCTTTATTACACCCCCTACAAACCAGAAACAAACTACACATGCTGTCTTTTCCTCTTAATTTGACCCTTCATGCAAAATGCAAAAAGAAATATCTGAACATTGATTCCATATCTTTCGAGGCCAAAGGGAGGACTGCTGCTTTGCAACCCACTTCATTCCCACTGCACTCCTTCCCCGCCTTCTCCTCCTCCTTTCAGAGGAAGATGAATTGCATTGCAATTGGTCGGCTGCACCTCCTGATATGCATCACGACTGTCTAATCAGATGAAACCCACCTGTGACCAGCCACTGGGTAACACCAATATGCAAACAGTTTATATTTGAGAAGATTTACCTTTTCCATCACTCCCTGAGCCGGTTTTAAAACCTCACTGTGCCACGGTTTGAAGCGCTCGGTTTGATGGGGAGAATCTCCAGCTCAGGGATGGCTTTTAACTCAACGATAAAGGCTTCCGATGTTGTGGTACCGCTAACCCCCCACCCCCCCTCCTCTAACCCCTGGGAGTCTTTTACTCACACCGACATTTGTCTCTTTCTGACAAGTCATACACCAAGCTGTTGGTAGTGTTAATGTGGTTACACACACACACACACACACACACACACACACACACACACACACACACACACACACACACACACACACACACACACACACACACACACACGGACATGTGTATTTAGAATGTGTATAGTGTAGATAGAATGCTTCCCCATATAAACACACACAGGTTTCATCACAGATTGAGAGAGTTGGCTCGCAAGATTGATCATGACTCTGGACTGGGTGCCCCTCCCTCTCTGCAGGATCAATACATCCTTCAGTCAGATTGCTTCCCTGCCCTTCCTACTCCAAGCTTGGTGTGACTAATTATCTTGTGCCTATGTTTTGGGCCTATAGTCTCAGCTGCATTTGTTAATGCCACCAGAGTTGGTGAAGAATTTGATCTTTACAACAAGATATCTGTTTGTTTTAGCGTATATCCAGCCCAAATCAATCAATAAACACTGTCTACCTTTTCCCTAAAGGGTGCTGAAATTATCGAGCAACACAAGATGACTCACAGCTTTCACTGTGTGGGGATGGGGTGGAATGAGTGTTTTGATAAAGTGAAATAAAATTTGAAGTCAGATCGAAAAGTCAAAATAGAAGTTTTTCATATGCAGTTGACTGATGTTGAAGTGCCCCAAAACAGCACCGTCTGAATTAGGATCCACCTAATAAAGAGCAAGAGGGAATTTTGATGGAGATTGTGTCCTTGGGCCTGATAAGAATACTCAGAAATGTAACCAACTCAAAGAATAATGAATTTGAATGAGTTTTGGCAAATGAAAACCATGGGCCTACATGTTGCTGGGCCGTGGGGTAAATGATATGTGTACATTAGATTTCTCCTTTCTTGATTTCCATATGGCACATGTTCTCCACATTAACAGGGCTAATACATTGTTGTGGCATTTCCAAGTTAAGTCTGTCTATATTACCTGTTTTAGAAGGTTTCATTTGCTTTAGTGACCCTTATCAAACTAATACATCTCAGCCTGACTCACAGCACTGCCCCCAATACCGGTATTAATCCCCTGGATTGTTTAAAAAAAGAATTATTTAACAATATCGGTGTATTTAGGAAAAGACGTTGATCTCTATTTGATTAAAGCTAATAAATGATTTTAGTAGTGAGTATGCATTTTTCTGTCACAATAAGGTTGTTTTTTTTTTAACAAATTACATTGATGATGAATAGCATTCACAGTACACGCTAACTATGATAATGAAAGCCTTCTCTGAGCACACTTTAGATGCACACTTTTCTTCTTAGCTGCCAATGTGAGCTTTTTATTTTGTCATGTTTCCCAGTCTCTGAATACATTAGCGGAAATTCCTCTGAAAAATTAACCAAGCTTGCTTTTAGGCCACCACCACATAATGGGTTCATGCTTCTTCATTCCCCTTGCTGGTACGGTTTAATTACTTTGGGAGAGATAGCACATGCAGGAGGTGGACAAAATATTAGGGACACCTTACCTTATGTATAGAGATGTTTTTGTTAATGAAAACTAAACTTAAAATTTAGAAATCCATTTTGTTTATTAACAGTAAAGCATGTTCATAATAATGATGAAAACTGAAAGGTTACAGTAGTACAAACAAAATCTTTGAATTTTCATTATTTTTATTATTTTAAATGCCTATGTCCAACTGAACAGAAGATATTTCCAGTATGTATCACAAAAGGAGTGTACGTTTGAGATCATGGATTTGAGCAACCAATTTAGATGTTTCAAATGAGAGAGCAGTGTGTGGGATCATTTTGAGTTCATAACAGAAAGTATCACACTTAAGTGCTTAAAGGAGAATTCCGGCCAATTTTTACGTTAATCTTGATCGCTATAGCTACGCGAGTACTTTCGATAGAAAAAACCCCGACCTGAATCTGTTCAGGTAACATGGAGAAGCTGCAGCTACGTACTACAAGTGTCCCCTGAGCTAAAACGGCAGTGGTCGGGGCAAGTTTTAGAGTGCCTTTGTGCCTCTTAACAGACATGACACAAAATGCAATTATTATGTCTGTGCCACATGAACAGGGCCCTTACGTGTCAACAAGATGCGTTTTCAACTCAGATATTGTTTAAATTCACCTACCCTGGTCCTTGTATCGATCCTGCCAGTAGCTAGCTTGCCCTGCTAGCTGATAGCCGTTAGCCGTTAGCTGCTAGCTGCCGTCCAGTGAGTGTATTCAGACAGACTTCTGTGATAATCATCCCAATAACAATCCACGGAGCGGTGGTGGTGTGGCTATGTCCTCCAGAGGACAGGTCATGTCACGTCTTGAAGTGTATTCCCCCCTAAAATAAACAGTAGTGCGGTAGTAGCTGTTAGCTGCTAGCTGCCCTCTGGTGAGTGTGTACAGCCAGATAGCCGTTAGCCGTTAGCTGCTAGCTGCCTTCCGGTGAGTGTATTCAGCCAGGCTTTTGTGATAATCATCCCAATAGCGGCGGTGGTGTGGCTATGTCCTCCAGTTACTGAAGGCTAGCTTTAGCTTGCGTTTGTAGCAGTTCATCTGCCTGTTTCCCCTCTGTCTGTCTCGTTCTTTCCAACTCTTGTGAGGCTAGTTCTTCGTCTGTATACTCGGGTTCAAATAAATAAGGACGACCATCAAACTCAAAAGACTCTTCCGTGTGTTGTATATCTGCTATATTCTCCATAGTTACGTTACTCCAAGCTTCTTCCCTTATAAACAACTCTGCTCTTCACACACTACGCTCCAATCTGCACACTACTGTTTACCTTTTCCTGCTACAACTGAATTCCCAGGAGACAGCGCAATGCTACAGCTAAGCTTCAGTAATGCTATTACTGTGCAAGCCGCAGACATAGTTTATCCTGTTTCCATGTAGTTACATAGTCACTGATATGGTCATAACCACTACAGTGCTCAATTACCTATTTTGAGGGGGAAATAATCTAAACCTTTCGCTGCGAAGGCATGATCTGTCGTATGCAGGACATCCACCAGACCACCGGGCGCTCCGTGGATTTTTATTGGGATGATTATCACAGAAGCCTGGCTGGATACACTCACTGGACGGCAGCTAGTAGCTAACGGCTAATGGCTATCTGGCTGTACACACTCACCAGAGGGCAGCTAGCAGCTAACAGCTACTACCGCACTACTGGTTTTTAGGGGGGAATACACTTCAAGACGTGACATGACCTGTCCTCTGGAGGACATAGCCACACCACCGCCGCTCCATGGATTGTTATTGGGATGATTATCACAGAAGCCTGTGTGAATACACTCACCGGACGGCAGCTAGCAGCTAACGGCTATCAGCTAGCAGGGCAAGCTAGCTACCGGCAGGATCGAGACAGGGACCAGGGTAGGTGAATTTAAACAATGTCTGAGTTGAAAACGCATCTTGTTGACACGTAAGGGCCCTGTTCATGTGGCACAGACATATTAATTGCATTTTGTGTCTGTTAAGAGGCACAAAGGCACTCTAAAACTTGCCCCGACCACTGCCGTTTTTGCTCAGGGGACGCTTGTAGTAAGTAGCTGCAGCTTCTCTGTGTTACCTGCACTGATTTGGGTCTGGGTTTTTTCTATCGAAAGTACTCGCGTAGCTATAGCGATCAAGATTAACGTAAAAATTTGCCGGAATTCTCCTTTAATGTCTTCTGGCAGCCATTTGTGATTTTGAAAACAAGAAAAGGGAAAACAAGAAAAAACTAAAAACACACCTCAATTTTCGCTATAAATATGTGTTACAACATGTTATGGGGTGAAATGCCAAAAGATAGCTAACAATACCAGAATTAGCATGAACGAGAGAAATGCGGTTAATCCAACAATGTAACATAATGCTTCAATACAGCTGCTGTGGTCTGAACAGTCTGCAGAATACTCTGGTGACGTTATACTGTATGTTAAATCAGGGATGTCTACCAGATTATGTGAAGCCATGATAATAATGAGTGGTGTGCAAGTTTGTTTTAACTTGTTTAATTCCAAATTGAGGTATAACTAAACTAGAATACACATACAGCAACATACAGACTAAAATAAGGCAGAAAACTCAAATAGATCGTATCACCTCTTTATTGCAAGAACACCATGAACACCTTACAATCTATTGTTTGGTGTCCCCACACCAAACAGATTTGAAATGTAGAAACCATGGGCAGTGTGACCTGGATGAAAATGTTATTCGGCTACAATTCAGCCCATGGAAATAGCAAACAGCACAAATGTCATAGTGAATATTTACCCTGGGCATAGTCTGAACATGAAAGCCTCGTCTATCCGCTTGGCTGGACACTTGGCCCTTATTCTGAATTATGTCTCATGTCACACACTTGCCTGTGCCGCTTTTTCGAGTTTGTTTGTTACCCCACAAACAAGCTTTTTAACATCCCTTTCCTGTCTCTTTTTCCCTCTCTGGCTACATTACGGTTGGCTATAATTATGCAAACAAGGATTGAACTGTAGTACATAAACACTATGGTGTCATGAACGGTGCGATATTTTGTCTGAGTCTATATGATGTTGTGGTGTAAACCACCTGGACAGGCCTTCCTGTATGATGACATTTGGCATACCCTGTGGCTTCCTCTTGGGAGATGTGTGCAATGGTTTGTCACATGGCTTCGAGGTTGGGTCAGCAGCAAGTGCACCAAACACATTTCTTTGTCCACTGTAATGTTAATACTAACTGAAAATACCTGACATTTTATATTACTTAATAATGTACACCAAGCTTATGGAACAATATGCTATGAATAATTCAAGTTATTGCCCTCCTAATGTCGCTCCCGCTGGCCACCATTGAGGCCATGTTTTTGAGGAGGGACCCTGGTTATGTTTGTATACTGTTTTGTAAAGCTAAGAGGAATCAATAGCAGAAACATGTTTCAAAGCAATTTCAAATTTAGTTTCCCTTTTTTACTATTATAATACTATAATACTATTTTAGCAGCTGTCTGTTACACTCGTCAACTCGAGCTAGCTGTTAGCTACTCATCTAAAATAACATGAGGCCTACATAAACAATGTAGTTTTCAGTATTTACTATATGTTAGTATCTTTTTCGAACAGCAAAAAGACACAACCCACTCACTCTTTATTAAAATGATATATCTTCCTCGACAAAACCGTCTTTAGCAAGTGTTAATACAATGTCCTGGAGTACAGAGAGCATACTAACCAGACGACAGCCAAGATGTCTTTTTTGTTGTTTCAGTAAGAATTAATGTCAATTAGCTACAGCTGTAGTTCATTTTTTTGTCATCGGTTATTGACTTAAATTTCTGCTTGCTACAGCATGATAAGACACTTAATTATGTAAGTTTTAATTAAGATTGCAATTTAAAATTTCAATATAAAAATGATTTAGTGATTGTTGTTGCGTCCTATTCTCTTTTTACGGTTTTCCCTTTTCTTTGCACTTTCTGCTTATCTTTACAATAATGAATTTTAGAGCCTTGTTATAGCGCTATTATCGGCCGATATTAGGCATTTTCCAAACTATCGGTATCGGCATTTATAATGTCCGATAAATGAATATTTTAAAAATGTAATAAAAACAGACAAAACGTTTCATATCTTAAGTTAGTATTTTTATTAGGGCTGTCAGCATTAACGTGTTAATCGCGATGCGATTAAGGGCCGAGCATAACGCGTTAATTTTTTTTAATCGCATGCCGCAATTTATTAATTTATTTTCACTTCACTCAGCTTCGCGTCGTGCCTAACAGGCTACTATTTTGACCCTTTGCCGCACTTTGCCATACTTCCTCGTAACACATCCTGCTGCTGCAGGCTGCAGGCATGATGGAGAAAGACAGCAGCAACACAATCTGAATGGAGCTTTTTATTTTCCAAAACTCCCAGATGGGTCGAAAGCCATATGCACGTTGTGTAAAGCCGAATTAAAATATCACCGAAGCACGTCAAGCTTGAGCTACCACATACGAGCTAAGCATAGTACAGTTAACGTGACTCAGGTTGATGCTAGCAGGCTCAGGCAAAGCACTATTTTGGAGAGTGCTACTAGATGCTGACCAAAGAAATTACTAACGCTCTTGCAAAATGGGTGCCAACTAACTGCAGACCTGTCAGCATCGTAGAAGACTTGGGTCTTAAAGACTACGGTTTGCATGTTCTGACCCATCTTATACATTGCCGTCGAGGGGGACAGTAGTTTCACACACGCATACACAGCCTGTATGACACGGAGAAAGCAGCCAAACTGGAACTGCTGCAAAGTGATGCAAGGTGATCACTGGATGTCAGTGAGTAATAAAAATTATTTAGGAGTTACTGCACACTATATTGACTCTAGATTCAAATGTGTGACTAGATTCACACATTTTTCTTTTGTTTACAGTAAATAAATAAATAATAAAAAAATCAAGTTCATAAAGTCACTTTATTTGCATTCATTTGATTCCCAATCAAGAATTGCTTTCCATTGTTAATATGTACTTAAAAACAGTTCTGAAATGCAAAATAATAGAATTTTAATCATGTGATAAAACATGCGATTAACTATAGAAATTCAGCGATTAATCGTGATTTATTTAATCGTTTGACAGCCCTAATTTTTATACATTTTATTTATCAGAACTTTAATATATTTTGATGTACCTCTGTTCTGTTGTGACAATAAAACAAACATGTTTATTTTTAAGCTGCATTATCAAATTATTTTAGTGAGGACTCCAAATACAAATACAAATAACTAATGTTAGGGAAATCTGTTTATCTTTTGTTACGCATTGCTGGATTTTTTTTTAATATATATATATATATATAGGCCGATATATCGGAATTTTGGATTTTTAAATCACCAAATATTTGTATCGATATCGGCCTTAAAAATATTTTATCGGTCGGGCTCTAATGAATTTGCTCTTTCTTTATTGTTTCACACTTCACAATTGGACACAGGCCTGAAATACAGTGCACCACACTCCCTAGACATATAGATATTGTATCACTCTACATGCAAACCTTCATTGTAGATCTACCTTTTTAACCAACATCGGTAACCTCCCTTCCTCTTAAATGTGTTATGTCCACCTCTTGTTTGTGGACTGTAAATCTTTCAACTGATGTTGGCAGCTTCGTCATCAGACCCTGTCAATGTTGACAAAACACTTGACCTTCAGGTGCAGTGAAATGTCATCTGATTTAGCACAGCCCGTTTGAATTGCCACCACTAATATTGTCATCCAAGTGCTGCATTTTGGTTAGGAATTGTCTGAGCAAATGCATTACATGCTTAAAGCAGGAACACCCCGCCCAACTTGAGTCCTAATATCATTTGGACACAGCATTTGCATAGCTCTGTGTGTGTGTGTGTGTGTGTGTGTGTGTGTGTGTGTGTGTGTGTGTGTGTGTGTGTGTGTGTGTGTGTGTGTTTGTGCGTGTTGTAAAGAATATGACAATGGATGACTATGCATTGCATGGTATTCTTTAACTTGTATACCAATTTGTTGGTGTTATAAATGTGAAACAGCTAGGCCTCTTTTGCCCTGCATAAAAGAGATACTAGATTTATGCCCTACAAATCTTTGAAGTGGCATTCATCCTGAAAACCCTGCTTTTATCCAAAATGACAGTGAGTGAAGCCATGCTGCACTGAGCTTTTGCAAAGCTAAAGATGGCATTGTGGATTGCTTTATCATTATATATGTATAATGCAATGTTTAATTTATTTTAAGGCAAAATACAATGTTGTCTTTGCTCATCCCTTTTTTTCTTCATTTGTACTTTTCCTTCAGCTAACACAGTTTTGTCCAGTGTAACGTCTGTCAGGCTGTATTTACCTACATTCTTCATGTCCCCTCCTCACGTGATACCAAGCCACTGTTAGGCATGTTGTTTAAACAAGCGTGTAACTCTAGTCATGTTCCCCAATGGTGTTGTCAAGATTAATTCCGTGTTTTCCTAATGCATGCTAATGAGAAAGTTGTGTGCATTTGATTGTCAATAACGTGAAATACGGCCCTGCTCCCTAAATGCTGGCTCCGTTCAATAACCTATTAACGTTGAATCACAGATAACTTGGCGCACATCAGGAAAGCAATCTGAAATTTGTGCTGACATTGATCCAGCAGGAAGGAGACCTATTGCTCCGATTAACACTGTTGCCCCAGGAGAGGAGTCCCTTAGCCATTAATAGCCCACTGTCCTAGATTGTACTTAGACCACATAAAATGCTTATATTTATGAGACACATAGGTGCAAAGCAGAATAGTACAATAATACCAACCTTTTTAACCATCTCTGGGAGCTGTGTTGTTTCATTTTCAGGTAATATTCTAGCCAACACTATGTTTTGATCTGTCAATATAACATAATTTGCTGATTGCACTATGATGTAAAGACTACTGCGTACATTGATACATCTAAACTATTTACTTATTATACAGTAGCAGCCAGAGCCACTGTGTATATGCTGGGAAATCTGTTCTCATAGTGATGTGTTTACATAAAGCTAACAGTCGATGTTATGAATGTTTAAGCAGTGTTGCACCAAATTATTGGAAAGATAAATTTGCACTTTGTGGCACAAAACATCTCTCCTCTAACGCATTTAACAATGAGTTAACTCAGATTTTTTTTCTAGCTACATTTTAAGATCTTTAAGATGTGACATTTGAGGTGTCCTTAATACCAAACGGAGCATTTTAAGTTTGGAGGTTTGAATTCTTAGTTTCAGTTTCTTGCACTTCGGGTTTCATCTCAGAACCAGCTAATGGGTGTCCTGACACATTTTAAACAGTGCACAGGAACATCTGTAAAATGCCATGGACCCTTTCTAATTGTGCCAATTATTTGAATACCAGATGTCTGCGTGCTTCTGTGGTTTAATGCCAACTCATGGGAGGCTGCTATAATTAGACCCACTCAAAATGTTTTTTGTCTGATCTTACAACAAGATGAAAAGCATATAACATGCATCATGGCGGCAAAAGACAAATAGCTCTTCCATTAAACAACCCCCCCAGGAACTTGAAGGGAAAAAAAATGACAGATTGTTTCAAAATTGCAGTCTCATCCATTTAATAATATACACAGTGATAAGGGCATCTCCTTAGAAAAATATGACCAGTAATGAGGTATGGCATCGCTGTTTACGCCTGTCCTTGACATTCACTTTGAGAATAAGGAAAGGGGGTAACAGCATCTTTCTAAACAGATCTGGAAAGTCCACGGGAAGGGATAAATGTCAGTGGGCTTCACTCACAAATCAGGGCTTTTATCTTCCTCTCTGACCGTCACCATGTGTACTCTACAAAGACTTAGCAGAATATTAATAAATAATTGGTATGTATACTATGATGAAAGTGATCCCCAGAGACAGATTGAATATGTATTGCATAAAAGCATGCCCTTGAACTGACAATTAATAAGTGTGTTTAGGTAATGATAAATAATGAATTAGCATGACATTGAGGGACTTCTGGGACAGGGCGACAACTGGATGAATTACCAAGCTTCACCGTAAGCCAAGTAAGTCTGAGACTGTCGCCCACGCCACATAAATCCATTGTCTATTTGAATATCAGCGTAATCTAATTGGTGTCATCATATCTCTCTTGGCAAGAGCTTCGCCTAAGGATACCATTTTGCTGCTCCAGTGGAAGTGTACTGTGAACAGATCAATAGATGTAGTGGGCATGATTATGTTACGATTATAACAGGAGAGAGTCTTGTAAAGCCTGGTGATTTGAAGAGAGGTGCCACACCTCTTGGCACAGTTCCTTCGGCTGAAACTGCTCAGTGGGAAACAGAGCGGTCAGTGAGATTGGCTGCGGCCCTGCTTTGGACCAGCTGGCTTGAGAGCAGAATTAGAGCCTCCCTCCTTGTTTCCACCTGCTGTATGCTGATCAAGTGTTCCAAGTCAAGCCATTATTTGCTTCATTTCCTTGCCGAATAATTCAGCTTGCAAGTAAGTCAGCTCTTCTCCCCTATGGCATGACATCTCCCTGCTTATGAAAATATCTAAAACAAATCTAATGGTGAGAGCTTCGGAAAGTGTGTTTGTATTAATTCAACCAATACTTTTCAGATAATTAGTATAGAGTATGAACTTTTACCAGAATAATAACTGGAGCAAAGTGTCAACATGAATTTTACTCTTCAAATATTCTTTTAAATATAATAACCACAACAGAGCCAGTTCTCTTCCATATAGGCCTCTGAATAATTGAACTTACCACTCTTAGAATTCAGTTATGATGTGGACAATGAATCAGAACTGATCCTTACAGAGCTTATGATCATACTCTGAAGAGGTCACCTTTAACCGTGCTTCTTTCTAATGCAGGTTATGCAGGACTATGGCCTGATCTCACCAGACATCGCCTGTATACAGAGTAGATGCCACTGAATAAATAAAACCCTCACCCCTCCAAACACCATTGAGATGCCAGGATTAGCATCTCATTAGATAGTACTTGCGCTGGTGGTTTGTGGACAAAAGAGTGCAAAGCCAAGCAAAAGAGGAACTGTTTGATGCCCTTTCTCTGTATGTGGAAGAGATTTAGGTTCTTGCTTTCCCTGGAGAGTTCATTTTATAAA
Source organism: Sander vitreus (assembly GCF_031162955.1). Classification (NCBI taxonomy): domain Eukaryota; kingdom Metazoa; phylum Chordata; class Actinopteri; order Perciformes; family Percidae; genus Sander; species Sander vitreus. The sequence continues at coordinate 10,322,130 of NC_135865.1, forward strand.
TGTAAAAGAATGCAGTCTTTTTTTTTTTTGGAAAATGATCTCCTTTTTGTGGATACTGTGAGCTTGTTGTGAGGCATGATTGCCTGCTCTGTTACACCAGCTGCATCATTACAGAACTGTGAAAGATATGTTGGTTGAAGGTAGACAAGGCAAAATTCACCCATGTGATATTTTTTTAAAGTGTAAGATTATTGCTGAAATTCGTACACCCAGCCAGACAGTGTAATCTAAAGAATACTTGCACTGAAAAACTTAGTGACAGTTTGCTTCTGAGATAAATTGTCCTGAGCAAAAGTGTCTCCTGCTGGTGGCCAGTCTGTGTTATCTGCGCCATGAACATGCAATTTCCCTTTGATTGTGCTCCCCACGGATAAGTAAACACATTCAGCAGAGCAGTAAACTACAAAAGACAAGAGCCCAAAAGACATTGGTAATAATCTGCCTGAGGAGACAAATTCAAACCCTAATTCTTAGAGATTCTGAAAATTTTAGATATTCAGATTGTCAGCCTGCCGTAAGCATGTGGTCTCTTTTGAAGCATCCATTTATTAAGATAAAACTTGGATGTCAGTTTGTTCTTTCTGCATTGCTCCAGAATACGAAGCAAAAAAAAACTTTGTATCCACTCTGATTTCCTAGATGTCTCTGAGAGATGTACTAGAACTGAAAGATATGAATGAAATATGAAACGCCTGGATTGCCTGGACAGCCTGGACTTCTCCACACCACCACCTCAATTTAGCCGTACAAACAGCCCTTTGCAGCATTGGTTTGCTAGGTTAATGTTACAGAATTGCATGGAACAAAGTTTAAAAAGGTCAATGTTGGTATTTTAATGGCATTCCCAGGTGTGCTGTGTAGCAAGTTGAACTACAGAGTTTTTATTCCCATACAGATTGTGAAACATATTTCCAGGTGAACTGACTTCCCTTGCATATATATGCTCTAAATGGAGGCTAAAGTCTGAATTTTGATTGAAATGACGGTGTTTACTCTTGGTTGTTGATGGTACCATAATCTCTTTCCAACTCTGACGACTGTTCCTTGTTAGTGTGCAACACTATCATAAAAATCTTCATGTCACTATGAGCAGAGCAATAAATCATACTGTGAATGTTACTAAAGTTAAACTGCCTTGCTCTGCCTTGCCATTGTGACATGTAGGCAGTGTCTGAAATTACCTTTTAGCTCTCTGCCAAGGGCTGTAAACTAAAAAATTACCTGCCAAGAAAACCGCCCCTTATCAGCCACAATATTTAATATATATTTTTCATAAGAAACTGTCACACTACAGGCTCTTCTGAGTCAGGTACTGCATGTGGATTAGTTTTAATACTCTACTCTTATTTTGCCATACTCTTTTAATGTTTCAGACCTGATATGTACTGTGGAATCACAGTGGAATATGGTTACATAGGGTTAAAGAAACAGTTCAACTAGAGCTGTAACAATTCAAAATGTTGCTGTACAATTAATTGTAAAACGATTTATCAATGTAATACTTTATTAAACAAATTCAAGTTTTGAATGAATTCCAGGAAACATCTTTTGGTTATATCACTGTTATGTGACCCAGATGATGTAGTAACAAAAGTACACAGCCTATAAAGTAAACAACGCCTTTTTATTATCATAAAACATTTTTTCTAACTGTATCCCCCCTTTTTGTCGCTATGAATGTGTATGGGGTCAAGTGCTAACAACTAACAATTGAAATAATATTAAATATATAGTCCGACTGATATTCACTTACATAATTAGAATTTGGCATATCTAAACTAAATCAATAATTACCTGTCATGCGCCTTAAGACTTTAGCTAATATTAGAAATTAATTGCTGTTAAACATAAAAATAGCGATTATTTTAAAAACAAATGACAATTAGACTATTATTTAATAATTCAAAATCAAAAATACATATTTTTCCTCTTACCTGTAGTAAGAGGAACACTAAAACAATCAGTCTAGATTGTTTTGGTGTGAGTTGCCCAGTGTTGGAGATATGTCACTCGGCTTGTGACATAGACAGTTAAAGAAATGGACAAAGCCACGCTGTGGACTTCCACGGAGATGAGTGAAGTATATTAGAAGCACTTTTCCGGTGAGGGCTGAGCGTTACTGCGCAGCCTCAAACTGAGCTTGACGACGTAAATGTGACGTGAGCAACCTGTCTGAAAGTTGGAAATGAAATAGTACTCATTTGGTTTTTTAGATGGTTGGATTTGCTGAAAAGTTACAAAAGTTGATTTTACTGTAAGAAATAGGGAGCCTCGTCATGATGATAGGTTAGAAATGTTTTTTATTAGGCACATGATGAACAGTCGATGAAAGGTTTTTGAAGCTGATACAAAAGGGCATGCAAGACGCAAGCAAAAACACAAAATACAACTGTAGCAGCAATGGACCACAGTATGTGCACATGTCTCATGTGTGTTAATAAAACATACATGTTAAATGCATTATTTAAGCTGGCATATATACTATATAGTATACATTTAACAGTGAACAAATAACTACATTGGAATCATTTAAGTTGTAAAACATACTTTGAGTTTTTCATTTTACCCTGTTGGTATTGTGAAGAGAGAAATAAACGGCACAGGTTTAGATCCAATCCAATCCAATCCAACTTTATTTGTAAAGCACATTTAAAACAACCAGGTTGACCAAGGTTCTGGACATTGACATGATTATAAACACACGAGTAACAAAACAAACATTAAAACAAATAACAGACTAGAAAAATAAAATGCAGAATACAAAATACAACTCTCAAGCAGGTTTGAAGGCCAATGAATAAAAGTGAGTTTTAAGTCGTGATTTAAAAATGTGAAGGCTGAGGGCCAATCTGACATTCAGAGGCAATTCATTCCAAAGCCTTGGGGCAACGACTGAGAACGCTCGATCTCCCCTATTTTTCAGCCGCGTTCTAGGGACAACAAGTAGTAACTGGTCAGCAGACCTTAACGACCTCAGAGGAGCATGCAGCTTTAATAGTTCAACGATATACGCTGGGGCTTGACCATAAAGAGATTTAAAAACAAACAACAGAATCTTAAAATGTATTCTTAAGCAAACCGGTGACCAGTGAAGGGAGGCAAGAACAGGTGTAATGTGATCTCGTTTCCGAGTTCCGGTAAGGAGCCGAGCGGCAGCATTTTGAACCATTTGTAATCTTGAGAGGGAGGCCTGGTTAATACCTACATATAAAGCATTACAGTAATCCAGGCGAGTTGTAATAAAAGCATGTATAACCCTCTCAAAATCAGTGAAAGATAAAAATGGCTTCAGTTTGGTAAGCAGCCTGAGTTGAAAGAAACTAGCTTTTACAACAGAATTGATCTGCTTCTCTAGTTGAAGCTCACTGTCCATTTTAACACCAAGGTTAGTTACCATGGACTTGACATACGGTGTCAGAGGACCCAAGTCCAGTTGGGAGGCACCAAGAGCACTACTGGGTCTAAATATCATGACTTTGGTTTACTTTCATTAAAATGTAAAAAGTTTAAGGCTTTTATGTCAGAAAAACAATCGAGCAGTCTTTTTAGGGAATTATCACCCTTACTTTTTATAGGTAAGTAGATGTGTGAGTCATCTGCATAGAAATGGAAGCTGATGTTATGCTTCTTTAAGAAGGAACCAAGGGGAAGCAAATACAGGGAGAAGAGAATCGGCGCCAAAATAGAACCCTGAGGAACTCCACATGTCAGTGGTGCTGCAGGTGAAGTAGAGCCACCAAAGCTAACTTTGAACACTCTCTCTGATAAAAATGATCTAAACCATTCGAGTGTCATGCCTTTAATCCCCACACTGTGCTCGAGACGAGAGATAAGAACACTGTGGTCAACAGTGTTGAATGCTGCTGTGAGGTCTAAAAGCATAAGTATTGCAGAATCTCCAGAGTTGATGTTGAGATTAAAAGATCATTAAAAACTTTTATAAGTGCAGACTCCGTGCTATGAAATGCTTTAAAGCCAGACTGGAACACCTCAAGGATATCATGCAGATCTAAGAAAGATTGTAGCTGCACGAGAACTGCCTTTTTGGACATAAAAGAAAGTTTAGAGATCGGACGATAGTTTTCAAGAACTAAGGTGTTCGGAGAATTGGGCTACAGTGGCAGGTTTAATCATCCTGCAGAGACAAGGCGGAGCACATTTCTTAACAGTATTAGTGCTGGGAAGGGAAACATCAAATAAAACCGGTGCGTGGTCAGAAAATACAGCTTTGTGTATTTCGATATTTAAAATAGGCAAACTGTGTGACAAAACAAGATCTAATGTGTGCCCGTGGATCTGTGTCGGACCACTTACAAACTGTGTAAGGTTAAAAGAATCAGTAAGATTTAAAAAGTCTTTAGCCAGCAGATTCGTAGGACAGCATACGTGAATATTCAAATCTCCTACAATTAAGATCCTGTCATATTTCGGCATGATTTCAGACAAAAAAATCTCCAATGAAGTTCTTGTTGTATTTCAGAGGTTGATAGATAAGTGCACACAGAACAGGCTGAAATTTGCCCAATTCAAACATTGTTAATTCAAAACTAGAGAATGTAGTCATTGTTCAGAAACAAGTTCAGAAAAAGAGCTGGACTCACCAACATTCAACCAAGTTTCAGTCACAAATAGGAAATCCAAATTGTTCCGGGAAAAGAGATCCTTCAAAATTAAGGTCTTATTTGCCAACGATCTAGCATTGACCAGGGCAGCTTTGACAGGAGCAGGGGAAATGGCCGTACGGGTTACATGACTCAACGACCGAAGATGTCTATGGTTAACGCCACCTTTACGAGGGCGTGGTGAACGTTGGCAATGATACTCCATATCCGACCCAAGAATCGGTACCAGCCAGGTGCCGGCCGGATCCAAGGCTCGCCAGGAAACATAGCGATCTTGAAGCGAACAGAGGTGACGGCGGGTTCCAAATACAGAATAATCCGCTAAGTGAGCTTTCAGCTTCACCAGCTGGCCGCTGCGTTTCCCACAGCGTCTAGTGCGTCTACTCCGGACAAGGGAAGCCGGATTGCATACGAGGTGAGCAGGTATGTTCAGCAGGAAGGGAGGGAGAAATGTTTGTTGACCACCCCAATCAGACTTGGGCGACTTTTCCAATGTGAGACGGTAATCAAGCAGCGTTTGGCGATCATAATCCAGCAGAGAGTCAATACGTTGTATAAACAGTGACACAAACAGTAGAATCACAAACAATTTGCCCTGCACCAGACAGCTTGCCACACACACTGGCGCCATCTTTCCTCAATGTATGAAATGTATAGATGTATGAAACAAACAGGCTAAGTCTTGATTTAGTTGTTTCTTAACAGGAAAATAGATTTAAACATTCACCCTGGTTCTGAGACAGTGTGAACACATCTTCTACTCTGCCTACACTAGAGGAGGCACTGGCCGTGACTTGCATTATCACACCTGTTTGGTTCCTTTAGTCTGGAACAAAGAATACAAATGATACATTGTTGTCCTTGAGTTATTGTCCATTTTGTGGTTACAGTGACTTAATAGACATAGAGTGAGGTAAACATGAAGTCACATGGACAGACAGGTAACTCAGTCATTGGACAGTTTTGGTGGCTTGTCGTCCTGCATCATCAGCACGACATGGACCTTGTGATGTCATGGTTTATTTTGGTGACTGATAGAAGGTTGTGCTGCACTTCACTGTGCTCTATGGCTTTATTCAGCTTCTAGGGTGTCACAATAGAGCTCACAAAGAAATTGTTAGTCCTAGGCATTATTAAAGGACACTGCAACTGGACTTCAGCTGTCTGACATAATGACAGAGTTAAAAACGCAGGAGAGATATCAAGGTGTCTTGTACTGTAATATTATGCCTTGACCAAATAGTCTTTGGTTTAACCTAACCAAACCATAACAATAGCAGGGGCAGGTCTGAAAAGGGTTGTATGAATAATAACGTCCATTGGTTACGGTTTTGGCAGCCACTGACAATGTTGTGCTGAGAGAAGGGGTACCAAATCAGAAAACATGGGGCACTGGCTTGTTGCCCAACCAACCTGTGCATATGTGATCTCCCACTCCTAATACATTGTGAAGTTTAAGGAAATAAAATTACTTGGTTAGGTATTCAAACCAATCACCCCTTCCTAGGGCTGCAGCTATCGATTATTTTAGTTATCGAGTATTCTACCAATTATTCCATTGATTAATCGAGAAATCAAATAAGAAATACTTTTGTTTTATTGCAATTTAATTCAATTTCATTTTATTTATAGTATCAAATCACAACAAGAGTTATCTCGAGACACTTTGCAGATAGAGTAGGTCTAACCCAGCTCTGGGGAGTAAACTCCCCAGAGCTGGGTTAGTAACAAGCATTTCTGGGACTATGATGGACACAAAAGGAAACAAGTGAAAGAGAGAAGAGAGAGCAGCTCATTGTGTCCTTGGAAAGAAGGAACTTCCCCAGCAGTCTAGAGTTATAGCATAACTAAGAGAGGCAGGCTAAAGAGAGGTGCCGGATCGGGCTTGAACTCTCCCCTGCCGGAACGGGCTGTACTGGCCTGCCTCCCTCTACTCTCACTATATTATTGTTTATATGATAGATAAATCTGATGACAATGAAGAGAAGCAGGTGGGCCGGGTTAGGCGGACGCTGCAACTCCTCATTCCCTAACTTGACGACAATTGAAGAGCAATAATATACAAGAGTGGTTTAATTTTCGGGAAAAGCTACATTTTTATTGCCTACATCGCTTACAATATTATCTCTCAAAAAACTAAACATATTTAGTGCATTTAAGTGCCATATTACATTGTTTTTAAAGAAAAAAAAATTTCTGAAATGCAGTAACCTCAAACTAAGGCATACATTTAACATACATAAACATTGCCTTAAATTGTGAAAAACTTAACTTGACTTAACTAAACTAACAAGTTTCAACCTGAGACTATTCTGTATATAGGCCTATATGTATATATAAGTTATACTTATGTATTTGATTACAGTGCTACACAGCTCTGTTACACTATATGCTAGTAGATCGTTGATCAGCTGTTTCTCCGTGAAGAGAGAGAGTGAGAGAAAATGGTGCGCAACAGTCAGCTGTTTTTCCGAAGGGATAGTCAACAAGTCGGCTCTTTAGATCAAATTGTGGTCCCCTCTACATATTTTCTTGTTTGTTTTTGGTAGTTGTTGTGTTTGGTGTAGTTTCATCGTCCATACGACTCTGTGATTTACTTTTGTCGGGTTCGCTTTGTGGAATGGATGAGTAAGTTAGACTGGATGTTTTGTGTTGATTATGTGGTAAGCTAGCTCGATTTTGCAGTAGACACACTGTACAGAGTTTTAATTACATTTGAAATTATTCCACACTTTGGACACTTTCTGTCGTTTTTTAGTAATCAAATTATTCGAGTTACTCAAGGAATCGTTTCAGCCCTACCCCTTCCTAAGACTCCACAGTGGTATAACATGATACCACTGTACTTCCATTGTTGCCATTGAATGTTTTCATTAGGGTTGGGGGATATGTTAAATATGTTCCAATCGATCACCATCAGCCCAACATCCAGCAATTGTCGAACATATTCGAAGAAGAAACGGCACATATTGTGTTTGTGGTAGACGCAATCACAAAGAAGCAGATCCATTAGTGTGCAAAAGTGGGCATAATTGCCATCTCATAGTGAAATCTAGGAAGTTGCCAGCATTCTAATTCTAACTATGCCACTTTATCAGATAATATTTTTATAATAAGAAATGTGGAAAGGATGGAGCTATTTGCTTGTTTATGCTGTTAGCATTAGTAAAGATGATGTCAGTGAGGGATTATTGTCATAATTTAAAAGGAAAGAAAAAGGGCATGATCATATGATGGAAAAGAGGTGGGAGGCACTGTCATTCTCTCTCAAGGCCAGTCATGTAATTTCTTTTTCAGATTCACAGGCACAGAGAAAAATGATCAAACAGAGCAGAAGTGAAACCAAAAAGCTGCAGTTGCTCAGAACCATCAGGCAACAGAAGTTAAATGCTACAGCTTTGTGTAGACTGAATAATGGAAAGTTACTCCATTGTCTTGCTTTGATGTAACAGTGTGTGGAGGCCAACAGAACAAAGTGTAAGAACCAAGGCATTCAAATGTTACTATCCAGACAGTAATATACACCAATTGCAGTTTTTAGGGCCATATTTACAAATAACAATTTACTATGTTGGAATGGACTTCTGTGTCAAATAAAAATGCTAATAACTAATATTGATTAGAAAATGTTACTGTTTATTTTTTTTCTGTATTTGGATTTAATTCATATGTGCTTGTCCGTTAGAGGACACTAACAAAGTGTGATGCGTTGTCATAAATTGGGACAGGTATTAATAAATAATTTACATTTAATTGATAAACTCTACTGGAGAAAACTAATTACATGGAATGTTTCAGAAAAAAACAATATTAATATCTGTATTGCCTAACAAGTATTGACATTATATATTATTAGGTGGGAATAGCAGTATTCTTTCACCAGCCACATATAGCAGAATTCGCTGCTCATCAATTTAATCATGGGAAAAGTAGAAATGAATCCCTGTAAATGTAGGGATTCAGGTTACTGCGTGCAATGTAAGATGTGATTCAGACAATCTTAAAGCTGGTAACACCTCCTGTGAAATATTGATAAATGTGTCTGGGAACTACTACTCTTACAGTCTCCCCATGCTGGAAAGTTAAGATCATTTGATCACCTACCTCAGAGACATCTGCAGCAGTGATTTACTCCCAGTATTTTATTTTATATTTTATCCAGCCGATCATCTATCTTGGCCCAGCACATGGAGCCTGGATTTGCCCTCTGTATTCTGTCTTCGAGATTACAACATGTTCAGCAGCCTGTCCACCGCCCACCACTCAGCTGAAGCCTTTTGTGGGGCCTGTGGGACGTGGCTTGGTGCCGATGATCCTGAGATGTTGCTGCAAGTTTAATCCCCACACTGTGAGAAATAAGGTTCTCCTGCTCTCCCTCTTGCTCTTGCAACTTTGATCAAGCCCTAATGTGATTAGGCAGTGACCCTGACATGACTGGCCCGGAACTTGTAAAAGAAGCCAGGGGAGGGGGGGTTAGGATGGAGTGTGATCTGACCAGTAAACCACGAGAAGAAAGGAATTATTCTGAAGGTGTCTTTCCTCTGTTGCTGCTCTGCCTTGTGGGTAATAAAGGTTTCATGTATTCGTTTTACCGTGGCAAAAATTGCGATCTATAATGACCTGACATTTCTTTTTTAAAACTAGCCATGAGGCTCATGATTTGAATGTTAACCAGGGCTGTACTTGATGTAAGGTGCAGTCTACTGGGAGGAAGCATCTTTTGAATTTCTCAGTTGAGTTTTGATGGTAAATTAATGAAAAAACTCGTAAAAAATGTGTATGTACATATCCCATCATTGCAGTATATCTCCGTAAATAACATATTTCACTTATTCACATAAGACTATGGCTGGACTATAATACCCCTCACAGACATCTCATTCAAAATCATTCACTGTGCCTGTTCACTGTGTCATGTACTGGACTGCTCCCATATGTGCTGCACATTATTCTTGCCGTCAAATCACTGAAGATGTGTGGGGGGAAACGCGGGCCTTAACTTCAGAGGCCAAATGTGTCAAGTTTCGATATATTAACTTCACTCTAATGGACTTTATCAGCTATAGTGCAGAAAGTCATGGAGATTAGAGCGAGAGGGAGTGGATGTTTTATTATTTTTGCATTTTGTTTGGTTCCCCACATGGCAGCAGTTGCATGAGGATACTTAAAATGCCCTTTGGAATCTGTTGAATATGGCATCATACTTCATATTGAGGTACCTGCATTTCCTCTACTGATACGAGGCTGGCCACAACCCCTTAAGCCTCACTTGTAATTAGTTCACAGTGATTCAGGGCTATGTTTTCTTTGTTTAGTGCCCCAATATGTTGGTATGATGCTCTCAAGGTGTGCACAAATGTTCAAAGTACAAAATTGTATACCATAGAAATAAGATAAATATATCTGACATTTTCACCATGTTTTTAATAAGTATTCTGGTCAGATACTAGTATGAAGATCCACCTACGTATTGTGTATTCCTTGCTTGCGTTGGCAACCCAAAGGGGACAATGTCAAAGAAGAGACAGAATGTGAAAGATGTCCTGTACAATTGGCATTGAGATGGAAAAAGATGCTGCACCACAAGGGATCGTTTGCCATTAGTCTAGAATGAGAGTACTGGTGTGGAAATGGAAATAGGCTGATTTACAGATATGATGGTGCTTTGGATCAAGAAAAATGTGTATAAATCAGATTGTTGATTGCACTTGAAGTTTACTTTTGACCAAATATGAGAGAAATGAGCTGATGCATATATTGTCCTACAGACATTTAAAACGTGGAATTGGGCCTTTGGGGTGTGTGATATGGCGATAGTAGATCATGAACGATTTAAATGTCTCTATGATATGCCTTTACAGCGAATTCGCTATATGTCGTGCTACAGTGCATATTCTATCAGCAGTGTTTCCACTTGCATACGGCGCAGCCGCGCTGCTAAATAATTAACTCTGCAGCTATATACAAATCTCCCCAAATGCAATAAACTTGCTATCTCTACTTTAAGCAGCATAAGTCAGGGCTGAGCGAGGATTATAGTTGTTGTCGGACTCTGTTTAAAAAATAGCCTTTTCGGTGCTACGTTTTTTATCAGCAGTCATATAGTAACTTAGGAGGCAATTTGTGTGCTCTGATTACCAGTCTTAATTTTGTTTTAATGAGAACTCAACTCTTGGCATTTTCTCACCACTGTTTCGGAAGAAGGAAATAACAGGACTAACAGTAAATGAGTGCTGTACAGTATTTCTAATCATGTGGATTTCTAAAAGTAATGATAAATATTTGGAAAGGTGACTGATAAGTATTTCAAGAAACATCATGTTAAATTTGAGAACGGAATCTCTTGTGGTGTTCTGTTACCTTGTAGGGCTATACATATATATATATACAGTCATGTGAACAAATTAGGACACCCATGCTAAAGTTGACTAAAAAGAGGAATAAAAAAATCATCTTTAGGAAATTGATCTTAATGCCTTAATTAAAAAAATGAGGAAGAATCCAATGTTTAAGGACACCAATTTTCTTTGTGAATGAATAATGTATCGTAAATAAATAAATGTTCTTCCTTAAGTCAGTACACCCCTATGTTAAATTCCCATAGAGGCAGGCAGATATTTATTTTTAAAGGCCAGTTATTTCATGGATCCAGGATACTAAGCATCCTGATAAAGTTCCCTTGGCCTTTGGAATTAAAATAGCCTCACATCATCACATACCCTTCACCATACCTAGAGATTGGCATGGTTTGATTTCAGTTAGCCTAATAGCTGGTTTGATTTGCATTGAGAGATGATTTTATGGAAAGTACCCCATGCCAATCTCTAGGTATGGTGAATGGTATGTGATGATGTGGGGCTATTTTAATTCCAAAGGCCAAGGGAACTTTATCAGGATGCATAGTATCCTGGATCCATGAAATAACTGGCCTTTAAAAATAAATATCTGCCTGCCTCTATGGGAATTTAACATAGGGGTGTACTTACTTATGTCCCCTGTATTTTAAGGAAAAAAAATTATTTATTTAATACATATATATATATTTGATACATTATTCACTCACAAAGCAAATTGGTGTCCTTAAAGATTGGATTTTTCCTCATTTTTTTAATTAAGGCATTAAGATCAATTTCCAAAAGATGATTTTTTTTATTCCTCTTTTTAGCCAACTTTAGCATGGGTGTCCTAATTTTTTCACATGACTGTATATATATACTCTATATTATGTTTGTGTTTGTTTGTAATGTTCAGTAACTTAATAGTCTTATAAACTAACATGAAAAGAATAGTGACTAGATCGTGGATCATGGTCCAGCCTGAAAAAAATTGTGATATGAGCTATTTGCCATATCGCCCACCCCTAGTGGGCTTAATAAAGCATCATGATTTACTGACAACACATAACCATTATAACATTTGATGACGTTTGAGTTACTGTACAGAGTGACTCACTCTAACATCCGGGTTTGAGTCAGTGAGTCATATTAACAGCAACCAATATAGGAACACTGACAGGTATCTTGTACAACCACTGCATCCTTCCCATCCATTGAATTATAGTACCAGACCTGATGGTCTTACTATGCTACAACAGAGCACCAGAACTCTCCAGGCGCTGGCAGCCCATAGATGCTGCCTGCCTGACTGCGTCTCTAGTCCCTCCACATTCAACAGCGTCATTCAAGGCTGTGTGGGGCTAGACAGGAACATAAACTAATACGGATGCCTGCATGGTGGCCTTGATAGATCGGGCAATAAATATACCATTTGAGAAAGGTTCATTTCTTTGCATGGCCTATCTTACAATTGTTTTTTCTGGTCGGTAAATAAAAGGACCACAGATTGAGTCAATAATAATGAATATCAGTGGTTTAATCTAAGTATCTCTAGCGCTAAGAGCTCATTGTGCTGTGGTGTTTTTGCAATGCACTTCCTAGAGTTCACTTGTCAACTGCTCATAGATAGAAACAGCTGTACCACCATTCCATAAATGGCAGATTGAGGAGGTAATGGCACATTTTAAACTTTATTGAATTACTAAAGCACGCCACCAGAGGTTCAACTGCCAGGCATTAAGATTTGGTGTAAATATGGTGACCTTAAGGTTATCAGATCTTTGCGTAGTATTCTGACTATAAGTGGACATGGCGTCACATTGAGGATGGTGGTTGTATTGCAATGCAGATGGAAGATTTGAAATGCAAAATGAAATATTGGTAGCCTGTTGTAGGGCGGCCATGTTAAAATTACCTGTGATCATAACAGAAAGGTTAACATTTTGGCTACACACACTCCTGTTTTGCATGGGTGGATACATCCTTGGCCTCTGAGTCAGACTTTTTTTGTGGAAAAAATGGAATAGAGCAAAACTGGGCAGCTATTTTTAAGAAACTGTATAAAATTATTATAGTAGGTAATACCATTGATCTCCTTGTGTAAATTAAGCTGAGTGCTGGCCTGGTGCTTAATTTGAGAGCCACTGATTTTAACATGCAAAAGACCAAACCCACACTTTGCATTATACGCAGGGGTTTTCAAAGTCCAACACTGTGTTTTTATTCTATGATTTCAAAGCAGATTTTTGAATGTCTTCACAATGAACATCGGGCTAATGATATCCTCTGAAAGTCTAAAAATATTTATATCATGAATGTGTATTCAGATTTGATGAGCTATGACTCCAAGAAGGGGTGCAAATTTGTGTGCCAGTTGCATCTATCTGGGGTAATGACATTAAAGTAACTATAGTGGTTAATTGCTGTCACAACCACTGGTGCAGCTGCAACTGCTGATCATGTTGATAAGCTGGCCAAATCAGTGGACCAAACTACAATTACTAACTACCCATTGTTTTCAGCACACCAGCATCTACCTGTCCCTTTCACCTCACTCAGTACCGTTGCCTCATGTCTCTCCCGCCAAACACCCCCTGCATTATAGTATCCATAGATTTGAAGAGAGTTAAGGTACCTTAGTTAGTGAGTAAATAAATACTGTGGCTTATTGTTTGCTAAATGAATTTGTCAGACTTGATTTGTAAAGCGGGATTTATGGTTCTGCAGGGGCTCTACGCAGAGCTTACCCTGTAGCCTACATAATTGGCCTGAGGTTTAGACTTGTGCGCTGGTGTCTGCATCGTTCTAGGGTATCTCTTTAACATGGATTAGCTTTTGAGCGAGTACCGACTCTGGAGCCATAGTGGAAGAAACAAAGTGTGCTTTCTGACCACGATTGGAAATCTATAGCAAGAAAAGTTAACCCTCTCCTTGATTTCATGTTGTTCATGGAGAGGGAGAACCCGGAAATGAGTAGGGGGAAATGAGTAGGGGGAAATGAGTAGGGGGAAATGCGACGCTACCAAGCCACAGGCAAGCGGACTAATCACAGTTGTGCGGTCTGCGTCACAGCGACGTGTAGTTACATATTTTGAAAGGTGCACATCAGGCCCGTATCTACACTTATTTATGTACGTACATATGGCGTGGATTTAACGCAGGACCATAAATTGGGCTTCACACTTGGATCGCATCAGGGAACAAAGGGGAACGCCAGCTAAATTAAAAGTCCGTTATGTTATTTCCATGGCCTAGAAAAGTTCAATATTTGTGAACATGAGCCTCTTTCTCTCAAAGCCAATTCATTGTCCATGGTTCCAGTTACAGACTTTATACTTGATGACATCACACATTTGAGTTTTAGCATTCTTTAGCACTAGACAATAGGAATAACGTATGAATTTTGGATTGGCTTGGTTAATACGGTCAGCTCTTTACCCTGTACAAACTTCAATATCTACACTTTTACTGCAATGTTTTTACTTATGTTGGAGCTCTGGCCTCAAAAATAAAAGCCAAAGCAGCTTTCCACTGAACCCAAAATAGAAAAACTTACAAGTGGTTTACATCCCACACAGAGTGGGCCAGACATCCCACATTCTCCTGTGTTGGCCTTTTATACATCCTGCCTGCACATAGGAAATATGTTATTTAATTGCTATATTCTTACTACTGTTTTAAATGCAACAAAAACAATATTTACATATCTCATATATGCAGAAAAGATTATGGAATTATTAATGGTGACATGAACATTTCCACTGGGATTTTATGAATTAAATGAATTCATTTTTGGAAAAACGTCCAGTTAGTTAGCCCATTGCACACTCAACACGTTCAGAATGGGTAAAGGAGGCTGAAGCCTCACCTGTTTGTGATCCTAATAAGAAGATCAGGCAGCCCGACAAGGAGGGCTTTAACGTAATTAATATTGTGTCATGGCTTAGCTGCTATACATGTAGTATTAGATGCCCTACGGCTCTCGTCAGGTCTAACATGACGGCACTGGTAGCCCGTGACTTGGCATAAGCAGTATCTAAGGAGGAGTGCATGGGGCCCAGGGGTGCACTTGATTTGGTCATCAACATAATGAGGTACTTTTAAACAGATTGCCACTGAGACATATAATAAGCACATCATCAATGTGCTGGCCTGACCTTTACTAACAAAGCATAAAACTGTCGTGGTCCTGCTTCATGTTCTCGGGGCACTAAGCCTTTGTATCAAGTTTTTACTCTTTTTGCACTTTGGAATTTATGTAAATGAATATAGATATATTGATTAAGACATGCTTTCCAGGGATCCCATATCATTATTTTTTCTGTCACTTGGCAATACATTGCAATAACAATGATTTTTTATTTAAATGTTGCCAAAGGGGTAGTACAACCAAGGTGAAAACACCTTTGAAACCCTGTTACCATTTCCAAATTGATTGGCAGGTCTTTTTGTGTTGGCCTCCCAGGGGTTAAAGTGGGCCGGAATGATCCGGAACGGCGTTTCGGCACCTTTGATAAACAAATAAATTGATCTAAATGGCAGTTTTATACTTCAGTGTTTCCTGTTCTTTTAAAATAATGCCAAATATCCGTTCCAGTGTATCCCCTATTTACTCTCAGCAGCATGCACCATTAGTCCATGAATGAGTAAAAATAAAATAGCAGGACAGTCGCATACTATCTGAAGGTACTATTTGAAGTGTGTGTTTATGTCGACTGACTGCGCTGGACTCCGTTTAAAAATAGCTTTTGCAGTGTGGTAACTTAGAAGGCAGTTTGGCCTTGTGTGCTCTGATTTGGCATGCAGTTATCAAACCAGTCATAATTTTGTTGTAATGAGAACTCAACTCCTGGCTGTTTTGGAAGAATGAAATAAGGACCCTAACTAACTAAATAAGGTGAACTAGCTGTAGAAGTAACTTTTCTTAAAGTGCTGTGTAGTGGATAGAGACTTTATTAAAGTAGCCTAGTAGCAGTAGTGTTAAATTCCAATTTGAGAATGGATCCCACTTCAACCCATTACACACACACACACACACACACACACACACACACACACACACACACACACACACACACACACGCACGCACACACACACACAAAGCAGATGTTATACCGTATACACATACATACATGCCGTCCTTTCAGCTGCATTATGGACTAGTACTGTATATCAACAGAGACCTCGAAGTAGATCTAAGGCGATGTCCCCGCCCAAGGAAAGTCAATCAAAGCCTCCCAGCGGTGAGCCATTTCTACAGGCATAGCTGATAATTTTGCCTCTAATATCCCGAGTCCTGGCAGCTCAGAGGCTGATCAATGTTGTTGAAAACAGAAAACTGTCCATTCTGTCTGGGAGCAGTGGGGGAAGTGAAAAACACACTGAATTGATGACTTTGTAAATGGTAGCTGGGGTAGACTTTGTAACACCCACAGTTTCCCCCCTCAAAATAGGTTCCCTTTCGTCCTCATCACAAATGAATTAGCAATTCAAAGCGTGGCCCTGGGGTTGCCAAGTGTTTATGTGGATGCCCAGTGTGATGAAGGCTCACATTTGTTTCCCGTCACTGACCTGTCACTCACTCTGCCATTAGAGCCAAAGGCAACGCTGATTTTAACCTCAAATAGTAGCAAAGACGTACGCTGTGACCAAAGAAAGAGGGACAGAAAGAAAGAAAAAAGAAGAGAGGAGAAATGTTTACCAACCACACACCCTTCTCCTTCATACACACACACACACACACACACACACACACACACACACACACACACACACACACACACACACACACACCAAACAAAGCAGACGTTATACCATCAAAGCTTTCAGGGAGAAATGCCCTTCACAAAAGTGGTGAGCTGGCACCCTCAGTCTCACAGTAAATTACACAGTGAGAGACAGGCTCTCTGTTTTTATACATTATTATATTGGATCAATATTCCTAATTAGCACTTCTTAAGCAGCCTAAAATATTTGTCAGATTTTCAGATTGTATTTTCCAATGCATGGATCGATTTGAAGTGTCATCTTATTTCTGCTACAGTAATTCTCACCCTTTGCAGCGTACTAAAGAAGGCTCCTCTGCCTTCTTGGGATGTACAGGTGCATCTAGTTTTTTAAGGCAACTTATAATAACTTTACATCGAGTTTAAAGTTCTAAAGGATGTGGCTTATCCTCAAAGCACACGCCTGACATTGTGTAATGTAGATTAGCTGCAGAGCGCATTACATTTAAATAGCATTTATTGCTGTACGTCACGATGATCCAAAATACCGACAGCAGGTGTTAATTGAGATTCAGTGCAATGAATGCTAGTGGATTGATGAAGGCGGAAATAACGCCTTGTGTTATGCAGAGGGTTATTTAACATTCAGTACTTACATATACTGTATGCCTTCTATCTTAACAGTATCTGCTACAGTGTATGCATTTGGATGTTAGTCAGTTGTTTAAATTCTCAAGAGCGCTTTTAGCTTATATGGTAGTCAAACGTTTAGTCCTAATTTTTTATTTGTGCATTGTGACAATAAATGGTTCCTCTATTAAAGGTACCTTTGAGTCTATTTTTTTACATGTAGTTTTTCTCCCCAGAATGCATTGTGTGTATCTTTGAGAACTAATAAACATGTTAAATGCATTTCCTTCCTTATAAAATATATGCAAAGCTGATTTTTGAAGACTTTGAAACCTACGTTGTTTACATTAATGTTTGTTTGCTTGCTAGCAGTCTTCTTCTTCTTCCATACCTAAATTGGCGCATTGCTACGTTTCTTGGCATGTTACCACCACCAGCTGTCAATCAGCTGTATAGCGTGAAACCATCTGCAGGAATGTGCATGAGCGTCCTCGTGCACGAGATACAAACAAAAAATTGCTTCATAGTCCTACTGGTCAGGGTACCTTTAGGCCACATGGGTGCAGCAAAAGCAGCTTTAAACACAACTTTGACATATTATAACTTTATAAACAAATTTACACATCCAGCAAATAACATTACCACTCATTTGGAATGCTAATGTCCAAAATTGACTCTAATGTTTGCCCTGTTTTCATCTCTACCAACTCCTTAGGGTATCTAATACCTAGCTGCTACTACCTCCACTATGTTTACCAGCTTTAGTGCTAAGCAGGTAGTGTTTTTAGTTTTTTTTTTAAACGGTCAATAGATCAACAAACTGTTGCAAACCTGCATCCGCCCCTTTCACGTAATGATGCTTTTGCTTGGGCTTTGCTTCTCAAAGACTGATAAATGAGAACCGCTACTTGGTGAATTGTAATGCATACCAACTACTGACTTTAAGACTGTGCTCCTTTTAAAATGCATTTGTATATGAATGGCATTCAGTACATGAGGGCTGTAATAAAAACAGAACAGCTTGCCACATAAAACAGCTAATCAATGTGTTATTTCCTGCCACATTTTTATCCACCGGTTCCATATAGGATGACAGCTCATTGTGGCTGCACAGTCTTATTAAATTCAATAGCGGTCATGTCAGCTTGGGTTTTATATATGCGGTGTTTGTCCATTGCTGACCCTAATTATTTAAATGTAGCATTAATCCTCAGAATCCGGGGGATTGTAAAGCTGAATTAGGGTCAGCCAGAGGTTAATGATGGTCAGAATTATCTGGGTGGTTCTCAACACCATCTTTTTAAAAACCTGCATTTAATATAGCTGCTGAGTGATTATAGTTTGTAGATCCAGTTTTGCCCACTTTGTGCATGTCCTGTTTTTTTCGTGTTTGGAAGCAGTTTTAACCTTTACTCTTTTGAAATATCAGTTGTATATTTAGGCCCACTGCCAAATGGTTCCTTTATTTGACTGTTTTGTTGGTATTTGTAAAATGTTTTCACCTATATGAGTTGTTTAATAGTACAGATCCCAGTGGGATAAGTGTCAATATTTGACTGCTTTTGATTTTGGGTCAAAAAATTGTGAGTGTCTGATCTTTCAGTGTGCTATAGCCTAATCAATAAGAACTTGGGTGGCCACTTACATGTTCTGCATGAAAGCATTCACTCTGGTACAGTTCAGCCCAAACAAAGCACCAAGGAAATTGAGTGAAATAAATGGTGAATAACCAATTGAGCTAATGTAGGTAAACAAATGGTGAGAATACTAATTCAATACTTCTTGAAAGCTTTTGATGTGATTTTGACGTGCGTTGTTTTTCAGGCTACACTACAATCTTTGCAAATCAACAACTCAAAGTGTTACTGGAAAGTAAGTAGGATGTAAAATGCTCTTTAAATAATAAAATGCTAAAAATCAAACGTTACAGGCGTATTTCCAAAGTCTAGGTCAGGTAAAAAGTCACTGCTTACCTCTCATTCATCAACATTTAACTCTCTGTGGTGGGGAGGTGTGCCTGCATTTTGGACGGATTACCGCAAGACATTATGATGATGATAATGAATACTGTTTTATCACTCTGTTATGCACATAAACATAACCAGGTTGTCTGACCTTAGAATACTAATTATTGTAGACCTTATCTAGACTGCAGTGCATACATTTAAAAATAATACTGCAGAAAAAAATAAATCTTTCCCGTTACTGATTTTGCATATTTACACTGTAATGACCTACAGGTAAATTCTACAGTTACTCAAGACTATGGAAAGTCCATCTTTACTTATTTTCCTACACTTTTTAAACAAAAACCTTCCCATTAATGTACAAGCCAAAAAATCCAAAGTCGTACCAGAACATAAAGTTGAATATCCATTGGCATGTCATTATCCTTCCTATTTGTTTTCACCATACATCCTGCCTGCACAAAGGAAATATGTTATTTAATTCCTATACTCTTACTGCTGTTTTAAATGCAACAAAAACAAGAATCACATGGCTCATATATGCAGAAAGGATTATGGAAATATTAATGGTGACATGAACATTTCCACTGGGATTTTATGAATTAAATTAATGCATTTTTGGAAAACTTGTACTTTGTTAGCCCATTGCACACTCAACACGTTCAGAATGGGTAAAGGAGGCTGAAGCCTCACCTGTTTGTGATCCTAATAAGAAGATCAGGCAGCCCGACAAGGAGGGCTTTAACGTAATTAATATTGTGTCATGGCTTAGCTGCTATACATGTAGTATTAGATGCCCTACGGCTCTCGTCAGGTCTAACATGACGGCACTGGTAGCCCGTGACTTGGCATAAGCAGTATCTAAGGAGGAGTGCATGGGGCCCAGGGGTGCACTTGATTTGGTCATCAACATAATGAGGTAATTTTAAAAAGCTTGCCACTGAGACATATAATAAGCATCATCAATGGCCTGACCTTTACTAACAAAGCATAAAACTGTCGTGGTCCTGCTTCATGTTCTCGGGGCACTAAGCCTTTGTATCAAATGTTTACTCTTTTTGCACTTTGGAATTTATGTAAATGAATATGGATATATTGATTAAGACATGCTTTCCAGAGATCCCATATCATTATTTTTGTCACCTGGTAATAAATTGCATTAACAATGTTTTTTTATCTAAATGTAAACAAAGGGGTACTAAAACCAAAGTGAAAACACCTTTGAAACCCTGTTCCAAATTGATTGGCAGGTCTTTTAATACAAGGCCTAACAATACACAATGTATGTTATGAATAATTTCTCATGTTGCAAAAGCAGGCCTATATTTTCAATTGTGTTTAGCTGAGGAACACAATCATTTAATCATTGAATAGTGATACTCAATAATAGGATTAAACCTGTAATTTTTATTCTGACATATTTTACCATTTAATGTAAAGTTTTCAAATCACGTCAGCTAAAAAGAACCGATAATATGCATACTCTTAGATTTAGTGCAGCTAAAGATTCAGAATAACATCCTTTTAATTGGTAGTAGTACTTCTTAACTGAAACTGAATTCAGCACCAAAATTAAATCAAAATGTCATGGCTATCCATCCAATATTTGTCATGATATTTTTGTCAAGAGCAAAGTGGTACACCAAATTCATTTTTCAAATAAGGCTTTTTCGTTTTGGTTCAAGATTGGTTTTATTTTCAATGAGAATCTATGAATTTATGTCTTCATTTTGTATTTATTTTAAATGCTCCCATTTTTAATATGGGGAAAGATCCACCCTGTATTGAAACTGCATCACATTAAATGGTGAAACTGACAGTGCACGCCTCTGATTTACTTTGTACAAATTGACAACCTCAAACAGAGACTCTGTTCTGACTGATGTTCTCATCTTACCGTGCCGCTCAGTGAGAGATGCACACTCTATCTCTGGTCAGTGAAAAACTGTGGAGTGCTTTTGGGCAGATATGCTAACTTGTATCCACTGTCAGGTCTCAGCAGGGCTTAGACTTATCTGAGCTGTGGGCTTTGATTTTGAGGGTCCGTGTGATTTTATGTGGTTTTATTTTTTATCTCATCTGTACTGTTTCCTTTGCTGGTGAAAACACAATGCTGTCGCATCCTCTACATCTGTTTAAATAAGAAAGATCCACCCTGAGACAACTCAGCAGCATGAACTAACAGGACAAATTGAGTACCGATTTAAATGAATCTGTCAATGAAATAGCTCATTGTGGCCATTTGGCTCTGTGGTTAATCTCAGCATTGACCTCAGACGTTTGAGAATAACAATCAGCATTACGTCATCTTGTAAAATAATTTTCAAATGCTTGGCATAACAAATAAATTGGCCTAAAGTACAAATGTAATAATACAACATAATAGCCCACATGCATCAAGGGTTGTTATGATGTCTGGTATCACCATCCCAGTCATTAGTCATCATACACAATGCTCACTGTTGCTGGCAACAGACATTAGAGAAATGGAGGACAGCAGTGTGTTGAAAAATGTATTATCCATATTCTAATTCCAACCAAATCTCTGTGTGTTTTGTACACTTTCTCTGCCTAGTTAATGTGAACAGGTATTTACATTATGGATTTCTGTCTATAAATGTGATTGTTGTGCATACATTTTTAAACATATTACTTTTGATGTAATTACCTGCTGTCTTTTCCCCAAAAAGGGAAGTGAATTGTCTCATATTTATTATCAGTAACATAGACTAAAAAAATGTTTTATGATGGTTTGAAAATAAATGTTTTTCTTGGATTATTATTATTAGAGGGGAATGTTTTTTCCCCTCCTCTCAGTCCTCGTAGACAGTACATTAGATAACATTATGGGGAGAAGCACTGCAGATTAAAAATGTCAATTTCAAACGTCACACTTTCTTCTATGATAAACAGCCCGGGGTTGGGAATGCACACACGAATCTGAACAAGAACACTCCACTTGAATATCACAGGAAAAACACCTGCTAAAGCCAAATTCATGTGACACACACACACACACACACACACACACACACACACACACACACACACACACACACACACACACACACACACACACACACACACACAGGACATGACATGACTGTCTTGACTCCTTGTGACATGACTATACACTCTGATCTCCATTAGGGTTCACCCGGCGTGCGACGTTGTTCAGTCCTCTGCCTCCTAAGCCACGCTGGCCTTTGACTTGTTTACACAGATTAAAGATGTGATGTTGAAACATTTGCTGGATCAAACAGCAGCTCTGCCGAGGCGTAACAAATGTCAGCATGATGAAGACGAGGACTCTAATGCTGTATTATCTCTGCTACATTGTTTAGTGGATACAAGAGAGGAAGCAGGTGTGATGAATGCCCAGCAGAGACAGACACACATTTCTACCTGTCTGTGTAGGGGGAGGAGATCTTTTTAGCTGCGGGGGTGGGGTTGGGTCAGGCAATCCAATCTGAAGATGTTTGCTGGTTTGACGGGGTGGAAACAGTGAATGGACATGGCACCGTTTGGCCCTGGGAGATTTCTGTCTGACACTGCCAGGGAGGATAGACAGGAGCGGGTCAAGGACAAAATAGGCAGGTCAGGAGCACAGGACAGACAGGTGTCACCTGATGTATTGTGGGTTAACAGCATCCGAATGAGTTGCCATCGGCTCACCCCACAACAGAGACATCTATGAAACAAGGCTGAATTCCTTCCTCTTCTCTGCATGCCTCTGATGTTACACAGCTGAAGATTGTGACTGATTTATGTACTGTATGTGGAGTTTGAAACATAATGCTATAAAAACAAGTCGATAATGGAAAAAATGTAACAATTCATCTGATTACCATACAGTGATGTAATTTAATTGACAGAAAAAAATCCTATGTAGTCAGACATACAATACAATAAGTTTTCCATACTGAACAATAAAATATGTTTGTCAGCCTTACACATCCAACAGCACTTTTCAGTGCCTTCCAGAACTACATATTATTCATTTGATTGGTTTTGAATCTGCCACCACTATAATTAAGGTTAGGTTAAGTATAGCAACACTACTTCATGCATCAGCACTTAACATTGGCATTGGATGTAAATCATGTTAGGTAGGACGAATGCATCTTATAAAATATGTTCATAATTCCTAGGGCTAATACGTGTGACAACCAATGTTGGTTTCTTTTAACAATGACAATGGCCATTTTATATCAAACCATGATATTTCCTTAAAGGAAAAGCACATTCATTCAGTACAGCTATAAAATTACAATTCATTGAAATGAAAAACCTCAGTCACAGTCAAATTATTGTCCTGACCGGTTCCTTAATATCCATTTTATTATGCATATGACAGCTAGAGGTCTGGTTCACATTGGTTGTGTCAGGTTTTTGAACAAATGTCATTTTTCAGTTCCAGTACACAGCTAATATTTTATTTCTTTAAAAGTAATCCATCACAAATGCTGTATGAGTCAACAGGCAGTCAACAATAGTTACATTGCTTTTCAGAGTGTCAGAGTTTTAGATAATGAATCACAGTTTTATCAACATTGAATGAGGGTGAAGCTCCTTTTTCTATTATGTAGACAGACAAAATTCACCTCGTGAAAAAAGATCATTAGATTATGTTGTTGTCAGGTTTCTGAGAGAAAAACATGTAAAATAATTACAATATAGCACACTGACCTTTTCTCTGACCCTTTTTTAAAGGCTGCTCTGCTGACAGGCTCTAATTAACATTAGCCTCCAGCAGCTGACTGGTGTCTTCTGGGAAGCAGAGAACAATCCTGGCCAGGCTGTAGTCCTGTAAAACACAGCAAAAGGCCATCAGTTCATCTGTTCATCTCCCTCCTCTCACCACCCACCTTCCACTCCAGTGAAAAAAAAACAGCTGGAAAGATGTTTAAAGATGCTGCCATTAGAGATGCTTTCTCTCTGTTTTTTACATAAATCTTTTCACTCCTTATTTATAGCCATGAGGCGGACTGAAAGCTTGCAGCAATCACTTAAGAAAGATGTAGGACGCAAGTAAGTTCAAACAGGTTTACATAGAATGAACATGCCGAGGATTTTGTTGCTGTAAAAATGTAAAGTTGGTACCCACTATGTGATCATTGTTAGGAGTCACATAATTAGACATTTGTCAGACTATAAATATTGTACAACATTTCTTGTTTGTAGATGATGAGATGATTTTGGCACCTGTTGATTTTGATGTAAACCCACACACATCTGCGGCAAGAGTCATTGAGTATGTTTACATGCACACCAATATTCCAATATCATTCCGAATATGACAATATTCCGAATTTGATACAGGTCATGTAAACAGCATATTCCGGGTTGGATATTCCGAATAAGGCCTTTTTCAGAATATAGCATTTTCCAATTAAGACATATGGGTTATTCTGGTGTTATTCGGGTTTTAGAGGCATTCTTTGGACATGTATACAGCGCATTCAGAATATGCGTCTCAATCAGGGTTTTTACCGCAGTTTATGCCCAGTTTATGGCCTCTTGCCTGTTTACGGCTTATGGTCAGCCCTGTGTGTTGCTATGGTTGCTGTACACAAACCAACCAGCAAACAGTTTGCAAGGCTGCAGACCCGTTAAGAAGGAGAAACACAGCTACTTTTAAACATTATCAAAGACTTGGATATCAACAGCTTTTTGGATATGTGCACACATCACTATGACAAACTTTTCAAGGAGGTGGTTGAAGGAATGAAAGAGGGACGCTGTGTTCACACGGTCCAACAAGTCTGCCACAGCTGCGAAAAAATCGTATTTTGCACGGCTACATGTAAACAGCAATATTAGTTGAATATTCACTTTTATTAGCCATGTAAACAGCTTAGTTGGAATATCGTCTTGTTCAGAATTAGGGCAAAAACCATAATATTATGTGCATGTAAACGTACGTAGTCATTGTGAGTTGCTGCACATCATCAAGTCACGATACACCACTTTTCTCAGCATCAACGTTCCAAAAACTTAACAATTTTATTACTACATTCACGATATGTTTTAAATATGGCTACAACTGTGCACATTTTAGGGACAGTCTGTCCGTAGTGTTTAACTCAGTTGCTCACAAGAAATTCGCCACAAATAGTTTTGTAACAAATTCAAAAAGAGAGAAGTTCAAACTATACTCTTTTCCTACCTCTGCACAGCTCGAATCATCAGTTTCGGGAAAGTAGAAGAAAAAGGTCAGACACAGTCCCCCCTAATCCGACATCGGAAAGGTGTGGGGGGAGGGGGGTTTCCTAAGCTATTCGGCCATCTATCAAGCACTTCTGATGGAGTATACTGGCCCCTTAAAGAAGTAACTCGGATGATGTCACAGCGATGTCACCAGGGTTACGGTTGGCTTGGCTGGACTTGAGACCTGAGACAAATCTTTACTATTTACGCTATTGAGTTGCATTATGGGAATTGTAGGATCCAGCACTTTGGACTAAAAGTCAGGCTATCTTGGCTTCTGCTACTTCTATTTTGATCATTTTAGTCCCCTAACTTAACGGAAGTGTAATATTAGATAGATGTAATACCTCTTTAACTACTTCTTTTGTTTCTTGTATGGTGTGTCGAGGGTCTATCGTGCAGATGTGAAAGACAGCCACAATACATGTCCAATGTTTGTTGCCCTTTAGGCCCTGCTGCTATCAGAGCAAACACTAAAATACAGCTCAAACTGCCAGAAAGTGTTTAAAACTTAAATTTGACTTATGCCTTTGTGCATTCTGAAGATAATAAAGACACAGCAGAACAGTCAAAACTCTAGTCTTTTTGCCCTAGTAAAAACTGCAAAGCGATAAATGTGAAAAGTACTTAAGTTCACTGTCCTTGATCTGAGAAGCACTCCATTCAGCTGCATATTGCTGGAAGATGCCAAGGTTTAGGTCCTGATATCGCAGAATTGTGAAGGAGGCAGTTATGGATGATTACAGACATCATCTCAATGCTGTTTTGGTGCTGTATTTACTCAGGCTTCTGTTAACCCTTACTCAGGTTGTAGTATCAATATCGATTCTGTGTCTAAATGCTGGACTCTGGAGCTGCCTGCCGAAAAGCTCGGAGCTCTCTGGATCTTTTCGTCTTAACTACATTTCCTCTGATCTGTCACACCAAAAATATTTTCTGACCTTTCTATTTTTAATGGCAAATAAAGATAATCGCTAAAAAAAATAAACCCAAAGTGAGTTATTACTCATCTACGATTAGTTCAGATTTTTCAGTCAGGGTCAAAACACTTCGACTTAAGGCAAACAGCAATATCTCCTCCCTCTCAAAGATAAATTCAGGTAGCGTGAAAACGATTCCCCATACCTTCTACAATTTGTGTAGTGCTGGCAAGTACTCCCTATGCACCTGCCATTTTTCACTGAAAAAAATCAATCAGCTGCATCAGGGTTACTCATTTTCATCATCACTTCATTGACTTTCTCCCTGGCTAAATTCTCTTTACAACTTTTAGTAATACAGCTGGAGGCCAGGGAGATCACAGTACGTCTTAATAAGCTTGTGTTTGCATGCACTTCTTTTTTAGTTTTTTTAGCCTTGTTAGCTGACATTTAACAAAGGCGCTCACATGTTGCTGACAAAAGCATTCCCAGAGATGCTCTTGCTAGGTGGGGCACGTACAGCTCTGTGCTTGATCTTGGCAGCTTAGAGGCATGATCATCACACAAGCAGTCGGAAGAACAACCCAGGGAACAGAGAAGCACCCTGCTGGGAATTTCTGTTGATTTAGCAATTTTATGAATTACTTTAATGGTCCTGTTCTTGTCTAGTTGGATAAAGCTGCAAAAAGAGTCTTGATTGATTTGTATTCAATGTATATAACAGCCATAGTTGTAGCCAGTTTTATTTTTTTAGTATATTTACATTGAATTTGATTCAAATTGATTCAAATATTTACATTGAATTTGATTCAAATTTATTCAAATATTTACATTGAATTTGATTCAAATTGATTCAAATATTTGCATTGAATTTGCTTCAAATTGATTCTAGGTTCTAGCTATCTTCATAAACATGAACTTGAATTAGCCGCAGACATGAGACTTTGGCTACAGTTAGCAGAAGGCTAAACTATTAGCAACATTTTCTCTCCATTTCTGAAAGGCTTCGCTGATGTAAACACATGTTCTATTGTGTTTATTGTCAGATTCTCTTTTTGATAAGCTTGTCTACCCTTTTTGGGTTGATTTGCAGTGTAGGCAGTTGTTGCCAATGCTGAAATAGCAACTTTTTCTGCAGGATTTTCCACCAAATCAGGCTTTTACCATCTGAATGGACGTGCACCTGCATTTGTAGCAATAACAGACAATAGGAATGCCCTCTCTCTGAAATGACCTGTGATTGGCCAAAGTCTACCGTCACGGACTAGATTTTTCTAAAGCCTGACCACTTCAATGACAATATGCTGAAAGGTTATTATGGACGTTTTACCCAATGACACAAAAAAGCCTGCAGCTTTAATCAAAATTATAGCATTCAGGTTTTATGTCAATTAAGTTGAGTATTTATTTTATTTGATAATGTAGGTAAACCAAATTTCAATAACGTAACTATTAGTTATTACGTTATTATCTATTGTTACATCATCAATTACACATTTCTTACTGTTTATGAGGCAATAAGCACCAATTCATGCAAAACTTAACAGCCCAAGATTTTGTACATATTTCACTTCATTTATAACTTACATAGACACTTTTTATATAGCTACATTATTAAGTACTTTATTAATAAATAATCTGTTGAGCTTTATCTTGGGTCCTAAATTAAACACCAGGTTATCCAGTGATTATGTTGATCTAATTTTAAACCCAGCGCACAATTGATAATACAGTGCCTGTTGCCATGGAGATTATTGGTAGGGAAAGCATTTAACACTATATGCAAGGGATGAGGAATTTGACTGTAAGCCTAACAACTTTTCCATTGGCAAGAATGCCTGGGGTAATTACAACATACTCTGGCCCTTTTTTGCTGTAGCTCCATTCACTAAGAAACAGAGACAGAGACATTTTCTTTTTAAGTGCAACTCTCTATCCTTGGGAGGGAGCTGTGGTTGTCTAATAATCCCCCATCTTGAGTCAGCTTCGTCCTTGTAGCCACTGAGGTCTTCCACACATTTCGATGGTGACCTTATTCCCAGTATGTGTGATGTAATCCAACATGACATTCAAGTATGTCCCCTGCACCATCGAATGGCTCTTAGTGCTGTGTGCCTTCAGAAGAGTCCCGGCTCTCTGGTTCCCTCTGCTATCCTACAGGGAATGAGTCGATCATCTCTTGTTTTTCAAACGGACCTGAGGCACCACTATAGAGCTGCTCCTCAGGTAGTCAGGTAGGTGGAAAAGTTGGAATGAAGGTCACTGAGGGGAATAAATGCATGTCATGTTCAAGATCTACATACAGTATACTACTGCTCAGCTGAAGAAAATAACACTGAAGTGCACCAAAAGACCGTGTGGTCACAGTGATCTCTAAAGGCATTGAAGTGTGTTAAGCAATCTTAGTGTTTAAATATCCTGACCAGTGTGGCTTTGGCCTCACCCAAGGGATACGAACTGTGCTAATGGAAATCAATAAAACCACTGGCATTTTAATAGTGACTTGAGGAGATGTGTGAAGTTACCAAGATAAAGGGGATAATTTGATCCAAAGAATAAATAGATGCAGGCTAAAATGATAGATGTTGCTCGCTGATTGTATAATGTTTTTCAGAGGGCGTGGATGTGAGCCAAATATGGGCTGAGCGACCTGTAGCTTACCGTTGTCCAACTACCATTATGTAAAAAGACCCGTATGGGGATTCCAGCCAAGAGCTCACAGAGGATTGATGCCTCAGGGGTAATCACACCAGCAGTTACAAAAGACAAAACATAAGGGCAGGATACTGTGAAATGTTAGTGATAGTACTATCTGAAGTGCAGACCTTAAATGGAAGTTAGTGGGTGTTGGATGTGTTTTAGAAGGTCCCTCACGAGAATCGCGGTGAGAAATGTTTTTTGCCGAAGTAAAGGGAGCAAGAATATGCATTCTTACCTCTTTTCTCTAAGATACACAGTTCAGAGGTGAACTGCCAGCCTCTTCATCTCACCTTCTCATTATTTTCCAACAAATACATGCCATTGTTTGTCCAATGTAAAGCCAATGATCCACATATATATTGGACAGTGCAAAGACGTGTTTGCTATTTCTCTGCAGATGCATGACACTAAACCAACAGACAGGGCTCTCTTACAATTAGGATTTGCACCCATTTCTTTTCAAAGGTATATTTTTTGAAAGGCACACATGTATCAGTTTTTGTTATGTGAATTCCTATTGTAATTATTCTGAATGAAAGTAAGACTATTAGATATAATTGCAATGCTTTGCTTTGCTCTGATAGACCCTTTGTTTTTGAAATGTTAAAATGCTGATTGCTGATTATTTTGGCAAACGCTCTTAACTATAAAAAAATAAAAAACTGCTGTTATCACAAGTTGCAGGGTTTGATAAGAGTAAAAACAGGGATTATTGAATTTCATAATCATTATTTACTAATGGGCATTGTGTTTAATTGCATGTTATAAATGTGTCCAAATGTGTTTGCTGAAATGTTTTTGATACAAAAATGACAGAGGGCCCTCATGAACAGTGACACATGTATTATATAGTTAAATGAGTGTGTTGTTTAATCCAATGAAGAGAATGAAGTCAAACTGAAACTTGGGAGAAACTGAGAGCAGAAAGCTACCCATTTGGCAGACAGACAGCTGCTGTAGCAGCTCCCAGCGGCTTTCTGTAGACTTTGCCTTTGACAGCCAGGGATAGGCCATTAAAATCCCATGATCACTTAATATACCTGTCATTAGCCATCAACTGTACATTAACACTGCTATCTGGGGCTTTCCACAAAGGAAGAAATACAGTATTATGTCAATTAAAAAAACTAAAAACATTATCCCACATTTTGCCAATTTGTCTACTCATTATTGTGCTCTAAGTGCTCTTGGAGAAAATAAAAATATGTTGTTAAATGTTCAACACTTAACACACATAAATGAAAAAAATTGGACACCCTGTATTCACATTAAGTGCACTGAACATTTAATCTTTGGTTAGTTAGTCTTTTATCTTGAAAAAGGGCAAAACTTTTTAGCAATGATTTGTAGACACATGTCAGGGAAACTTAGTCATTGTGAAGGTTAGGGAAAGATTACATTTGGGGCTAAAAGAAACACAGAAGATCACTGCGATCTCTGGCGTCAATTTCACATGCGTTGAACAACCAACCATCCACCTTGACCTTCTTCCTAAGATATTTTGCAGCTATATAAAGACGTCATACTACTTCTGCCTTTGCTGCTTTAGAGCGTTTGAACATAATTTTTTTTGATAAGTACAGTAACTTTGGAGACGGCTGTCTCTGGTTTTTTTAATCTCCCTTTCTACCTTTGTACCTGTCCTTTGTTTTGTCCAAAGAACATCTGAATGACTCTTTGTTAATGTCTCGTCACGTGCTTAAGTGACATTTTGAAAGCACCCAGCTGCTTTTTCATAGGACAGCAGTCTCATTTGCTCAATCTCTACACTTTTTCAGATGCAGTGGAAACACAAAAACTAATACACTGAAGGAAAATGTGGTACCCAAATTTGTTCCTGTGGCTTATAGTTCTTGGAATGGTTGAAAATAACTATTTGTGGACACCGACAGTACTTAAGGGGATTTTCCAGGACAGAGGACATATTTTCATATCTGCCAATCTCATTTTTATGAAAAGGCTCAGAGACTGTGAGCCTGTTAAAGCTGCCAAAGCAACATTGTCAGTGAATCACCTCCAGAAATTGTAGTTCGATACAAGCACGGATTAGGAACTCCTGTTTCCTGCCTTTGGATGAAGTTGCCTGTGTAAACAAATAGAGGATCGACTGGGTTCTCCAACATTTCACACATTCTGATGCATAACTGCTGTTTTTATTGCAGATTTACTCTGTAAAGACAACAGGCAGTTTATCTCAAAATGTTTTCTCTCATTTTGCTCTATAAAATAAACAAAATGGACAATAGAGTTGGGACTTTGGCCAGTCAATAGAATGTTATCATTAATAGAGTCATTAAAAGAATAGGACGCTGTATATGTATAAATGGATTTTCTGGTAATTGTTTTTGTAGCCTGAGGCTTGGGATGCGAATTTGTTTTCTTGGTCTGTTTATTTCTTTCAGTATCGTAGCTAAGGGTTGCCCATTTTCTGCATGAATATACTGTTGGAAAAGCATAGATGCCAAGTCATTTTAATTAGGTCCAAAAGTCCCAAACAGGGCATCTTACCTGCCAACAATTGTTACTCTTCCTCATGTTGTGTTAGAAATTGTTATGCAAAATTAGGTTGTGTTAGAAACTGCTCGTCAAACTGCCAATCTAAGCTGTGAGTTATAATACTCCAATTGCTTCTGACAGCGTTTTCCACCTTAACTTGATCGATTATTTGTATATAAGTTGTTGCATTATATTTAGCTTTTGAAACCATCACAGTTTGAAATAAGTCCCATCGGATATGGTCTCACATTAGTCATACAGTTATGGAAGTGATCCACTGAGTAATTAGCATTTGGGAGATGACCTAGTAGACAAGTACAAATAATTGATGGATGTGAAATTGTCAATAGAAAGATATACAAAGGAATGACCTCATTTGATGGTGTAATGGTTATTTTAAGGAGCTGGATAGGACCCGGCCGTATGAGGGAAATCAAAGGAATGAGGAAGTCACTTGACGTTGTCTCCCTCTTTATGCATATTTTTGTAATTACTGCTACTCTAAATCAGTGAATACAGTAACACTTCTCTCCATTTGCAGTTGTCAAGGCTGTTTGTTACATGTTTCCCTCAAGAAAAGATAGTTGGATCCAAGGCTGAAACCTAAATGGTGGTTGTAAGGTCAAGTGGAAGTCATTATCAAAAGATTTTGAGTTCTTTCCCCTCTTCCTGGA